>NW_012117265.1:324822-333959 GCF_000951035.1 Colobus angolensis palliatus
ACCCGAGCCCGAGCTCAGCCACCGCTGCCCGCGCTAGGGGGGAAGGGGTGGGCGGGGAGGCGGAGCCTCCTGGTGCCCCCATGGGAGCCAAGCTGCCGAGACACCCCTATAAAAAGACACGCCCCAGGGGAGAGACATTCTCAGGGGTAGAACCCCCACTTAAGTTACACCCCAAAGGAAGCCTTCTCCCTGAGATACATTCCCCCCGCATTCATCCCCCAGAGACCCCCTTGGTGAGACACATTTCCCGGGGGAGATAGTTTCCACATGGACGCCCTCTCCAATCAAGAACTCCCCCAACCCTGAAAATCATTCCTAAGAGATATGGTACCTGAGAGGTGACTTTCCTCTCAAAAGCCATCCCCCTCCCCACGGAAGAGGCATTCCCCAAATAGAAAGATTCCAGGAGTAACAATTCCCGTGGAGACCCTGGGGAGGATACCTCCAGTCAGAGACCCCTAAAAGCCATATCCTCTGTGGAAAACTGTCCCCACCCACGAGACCTCTACAGCCCCAGGAGAGATGTCATGCTTACAGAGAAACATTTTCACTGAGGAGACCCATATTCACAGGAGAGGCAACCTCAGAAAAATATGTGCATGCATATTACGCCCCCCGCCCCCCGCAATCAGAGCCTCCTCAGGGAACCCTGCAGCCACTCTAGCGACCCCTCCCTCATGGTCCGGATTAAGGAGCCAGGCCAGGCCGTCTGTATTTATAGGAGCGATTAGCTCGTAGTTGGAGAGGGGGGCAGTTAAAGCGCTTTTCAGCTCCCTCGCCGCTCCTCCATGTTCACACAGGTGAGGCCAAATCCACCATGCTTCCCGAAGTTGGAGAAGAGGGTGTCCGAGCCCTCCGAACTCCAAGTCTTGGCACTGGGGGACAGAAGGGCTTCCCAAGGGGTGGTGGCCTGTATCTGGCCCCAAGGTCCTGGAGGGCGCGGTTGCTGAGTAAGAGCGACCCCTGCTGGACGACAGGGGCGACGGCGAGGCTGGGTCCGGGTTTTCCCCAGGAGCTTGTCGCCTCAAGTTCGTGCCTTTGCCTGGGTTATATCTGTCTGTCTCTCTATATGTTTGTCGGCATGTTTGTGTCGCCGTCTCGTTGAGTCCCTTGCTCGCACATCTCTCCGTCCATGGCCCGGACTCCGCCCCTGGCGACCTAGCTCACGATGACGACCGCGGGAGCTCTCCTTGGTGCTGGTCTAGCGCGCTCCTGTCCGCGGTGCTGAAATCCAAGTGCAGGGTCGGGGGCTGAGATTAGGGAAGGACAAAGGGTGCGGAGGCTCTGGCGTGAGGCATGGCCCAGAGGCTGAACAGATCTGACCCACAAGCATCCTGGACCACCTCAAGATGGACCAGGAGAAGGCTAGGTCCGGCAGGTCTTGCTTACTGAGGCCTCCAGCACATCACTGGGTGCACACAGAGCGACCCAGAGATGGTATCTACTGATTTGTTCACTTACCACATATTGAGCACCTACTATGTGCAACGTAGTATTTGGGGATCTGGGAGGGAATACAGCAATAAAAGAGGCAGACAAAAAGCCTCTCTTGCCCTGAGATGAGAGGCACACAAACACTTACATACAGTCACATATTCAGGAAACACAGACACGCAAACACTTATTTGAACACACTCTGCAAACATATACTCCACAAACACAGACCCACACATTCTGCAGATTAACACACATACAAACACATATTCAGCAAATGCAAACACACGCAAACATCCACAAATACAGATACACACAAACTCACGCTCTGTAGCCATACAAACACATACTTAGGAAACACAGACATACACACACTCATCCAATGCAAACACACACAAACAACACATATAAACACTCAATCAGTGGAAGCACAGTCACATGGTTCCAAAACCAAGGGATGTCCAGTTGTACACAAATGATAATCTAAAACAGGCAAATTATTCTCCCAACACAACACATAGACACACACACCCGTACCCACTGCAGGGATGTTTTTCTCATCCGATTCTCCCCCTAGAATGTCAGCTCTATGAAAGTTGAGATTTGTGTGTCTTCTATTTTTATTTATTTATGTATTTTTTTTTGAGACAGAGTCTCACTCTGTTGCCTAGGCTGGAGTGTGGTGGAACAATCTTGATTCACTGCAACCTCTGCTTCCCAAGTTCAAACTATTTTCATACCTCAGCCTTCTGAACAGCTGAGATTACAAGCATGTGCCACTATGCCAAACTAATTTTTTTTATTATTTTTGCTAGAGAGGGGGTTTCACCATGTTGGCCAGGCTGGTCTCAAACTCCTGGTCTCAAATGATCCTTCTACTTCGGCTTCCCAGTGTGCTGGGATTACAGGTGTGAACCACCATGCCTGGCTGAAATTTTCATGTATTGTTCACCACTGCATCCCCAGAATCTAGCACACAGTAGGTGCTCAATAAATGTTTGTCAAATGAATGGATGAGTTAAGGGAGTGTTCACAAGCAAAACACATTCGCAGAAACTTCAGAAGGACATAGAATGTGTGCATGCAAACACATCCTGTTCAGGACATGACATTTCTTTGTTCATTCATGGTCAACATTCATGGTCAAAAACCTTTATCCACTGACTTCCAACATTTTTGCAGGGACACTAGCCCGATCCTACATTTCCCCTTCTCACACTTATTAAGATCCTGTTTTATTCAACTGCACACACATCATGGCTTGGGACACACAATCCTCCCCAAATTCTGAACGTACACACACACACACACACACACACACACACACACAACCACTCCACCAAGAAACACACATAAACATAACCTCACACAACAAACACACACATACATGCTCAACACACACACAGTCACACAAACAAAAGACACAGGTGTCAGGAACACACACAGGCTGTAGGCCAAACACACCTTCCTCTCACACACACACGCACTCCCTACATATACAGATACCAGAGCTTAAGCCACAAGCGCAACATAAAAGCAAACACAAGGATATATACACACCAGCCCCAAGTTGGCCAGCCTTCGGTCAGCAGGAGTGTGGGCGGGACGGTGGGAGGTCCCGCCCCTGCATTAAGCCACGCCCCTTTTAGTTGCCAGTTTCCTGGAGTGGATCCTGAGGTGTCTTATCAGCCTTTACACCCCAATCCAGCTAACAGGTGAGGGGCTGAACTTGGGGAGGCAGGAAGGGGACAGTCTTCTCTCCACAGACCTCTAGCTGTCCCTGCCTTGTGGCTTTGGGCCCCAGTGACAGAACCTGAGCCCTGCCACACTACGCTTGGTCCCAAAGGCTCTGGGTGGCCCCTAAGCCGATTGTGGGCCGAGAGAAGGTGACCCAGAGAAGGGCCGGCAGAGAGCGAGAGAGGGAGGAGGGAGGCCGCATAGAAGAGAAGGAGGAATTACTGAACAGTAGAGGGGGATTGGAAGAGCTAGGGAGGTCCCCTTCATTCTGAGAAAAAAAGGGGTCCCTTGAGGACTAAAAAGGTGGGAGATCCTGCTGGATGGGGGAGGGCGACTGTGGTCTAAGCTTGGTGGGGGTGGCACTTGGTGGGGGACAGAGAGGACAGGGTTCTGATGGGAGGGGGGCTCCTAGGACGGAGGCAGGCCCTGGTGGTCTCCTGGGATTTGAATGTCCTTGGCCACTGCCCCAGCCTCCTCCTCAGCTGCACTTTCCCTACTCTGTCTGGCACTGCTTCTTGGGTATGCATTGGGTGGGTGCCACCCTAAGCTCACAAAAAGGGATGGCTGAACCCCACACTATGTCTGCCAGCTCTTATCTCAGGTGGACATGGCCGGCAGGGTCCACATGCGACCCATCGGCCTGACCTGGGTCCTGCAACTGACGCTGGTATGGATCCTGCTAGAAGCCTGTGGAGGGAGCCACCCACTCCAAGCCAGGTCCCAGCGACACCATGGGTTGGCAGCTGATCTGGGCAAAGGCAAGCTGCACTTGGCAGGTGAGCACCCCAGACCCTGCCTCACCACCAACACCCAGAAACCCACATCTACCCTGCCATAGCAATGTTAGAATTTCCTTATGAGAGGGGCCTAGCAGGGCCACGAAGGTGGGAGGCAGGGATAGTGCTGAAGAATGGTGGATAAGAATTAGACTGCCTGGGTTCAAATTCAACTCTGTCCCTTTGTAACTATGTGACCCTGAGGAAGTCATCTAACCTCTCTGGGTCTCACATGGACCCCCAAAAAGAGAGAAATAACAAACATACCTCGCGAAGCTGTTGTTAAGATTAAGCACATGAGCATATGAGCGGGGCTCGGTGGCTCACGCCTGTAATCCCAGGGAGGCGTGAGCCTCCTTTGGGAGGCCGAGGTGGGCAGATCACTTGAGGTGAGGAGTTTGAGACCAACCTGGCCAACATGGTGAAACCCGTCTCTACTAACAATACAAAAATTAGCTGGATGAGGTGGCATGCACTTGAAATCCCAGCTACTTTGGAGGCTGAGGCATGAGAATTGCTTGAACCTGGGAGGTGGAGGTTGCAGTGAGCCAAGATCGTGCCACTGCACTCCAGACTGGGCAACAGAGCAAGACTCTGTTTCAAAAGAAAGAAAGAAAAATAAAGGAAAAGGATTAAGCACATGTGTCACTACCAGGTACATGACAAATAAGTTGATTATTATAAACAATAAATGATTATTACTACTTGAAGCTGCATTTGCATTCCAAAGGAAGGGTCTTAAGTTATGGGTTTGTGAGGATTGATGTAATTGGGGTCTCCCTTGTCCAGGGGATCCCCAGCCCTCAGTTCCCAAACCTTATCTGAGGATCCAAGACCCTGCCTCACAGGGTTCCCCTTTGCCAGGAACTTGTTGTCCCTCAGAGATGGACACAACAGAGATATCGGGCCCTGGGAACCATCCAGAACGCTGTGGAGTGCCGAGCCCCGAGTGAGTACAGCACCCTCCACTGTTTTCTCGTGTACTTTGCCCATTGCCCTGGAACTCCCTTTGGGTCCTAACCCATCCAACCCTCTCTCTCCCAATGTCTAGGTGTGAATCCTTCCTGGAACACCTCCAACGTGCCCTTCGCAGTCGCTTCCGCCTGCGGCTATTGGGGGTACGCCAAGCACAGCCGCTCTGCGAGGAGCTCTGCCAGGCCTGGTAGGATACATGGGGGCAAGGGGCGTGGCTTTTGACTTGGGCGGGGGAGAGGGCGGAGCCTGCAGTTTGTTTGGCCTTCTGTGTAAAGGGGAGTGGCCTCCAACAGGGCCAAGGTTTAAGAGATGCAGCTTAATGTTTAAAGCCCAGGTAGAAGCCCCCAGCTTTTAAGATACCTGCCATATGGCGATGTGGCTTTTCATAGCCCTGAGATTTCTTTTTTTTTTTCTTTTCTTTTTTTTTTTTGAGATGGAGTCTCACTCTGTCCCCTAGGCTAGGCTGGAGTGTAGTGGTGCAATCTCAGCTCACTGCAACCTCCACTTCCCGGGTTCAAGCGATTCTCCTGCCTCAGCCTCCTGAGTAGCTGGGGTTACAGGCACACACCACCACGCCTGGCTAATTTTTGTATTTTTAGTAGAGACGGGGTTTCACTATATTGGTCAGGCTGGTCTCGAACTCTTGACCTCGTGATCCTCCCGCCTCGGCCTCCCAAAGTGCTGGGATTACAGGTGTGAGCCACCGCACCCGGCCTTTTTTTCTTTTTTTGAGATAGAGTTTTGCTCTTGTTGCCCAGGCTGGAGTGCAGTGACATGATCTCGGCTCACTGCAACCTCAGCCTCCTGGGTTCAAGTGATTCTCCTGCCTCAGCATCCCTAGTAGCTGGGATTACATGCTTCCGTCACCACATCCGGCTAAGCTTTGTATTTTTAGTAGAGATGGTGTTTCACCATGTTGGCCAAGCTGGTCTCTAACTCCTGACCTCAGGTGATGTGCCTGCCTTGGCCTCCCAAAGTGCTAGGATTACAGGGGTGAGCCATCATGCCCAGCCAGGCCCTGAGATTTCTTAAGGAGTGAGTCCTCCTGATTGAAAAGAGAAGGTAAAAGGGAGGGCGCCTGTAATCTCCGTCATTTGAGAGGTCAAGGTAGGAGGATTGGTTGAGGCCAGGAGTTCAAGATCAGCCTGGACAACATGGCAAGACCCAGTCTCAACAAAAAATTTAAAAATTAATCAGACATGGGCCAGATGCAGTGGCTCACGCATGTAATCCCAGCACTTTGGGAGGCCAAGGCGGGTGGATCCCCTGAGGTCAGGAGTTTGAGACAAGACTGGCCAACATGGCGAAACATTGTCTCTACTAAAAACACAAAAAAGAGCCAGGCATGGTGGTGGGCGCCTGTAATCCCAGCTACTCGGGAGGCTGAGGCAGGAGAATTGTTTGAAACTGGGAGGCAGAAGTTGCAGTGTGCAGAGATTGGGCCACTGCACTCCAGCCCAGAAGACACAGCAGGACTCCATCTCAAAAAATAAAATAAAATAAAATTATTAATCGGACATGATGGTGCGTGCCTATAGTACCAGGTACTTGAGACATTGAGGTGGAAGGATTGCTCGAGCCCAGGAGGTCAAAGCTGCCATAAGCCGTGACTGCGCCACTGCACTCCAGCTTGAATCACAGAACAAGACCCTGTCTCAAAAATAAATAAAAGGAAAATGAAAAAGTGGGAAAATATGAGGGACTGGCCCATAACAAATGGTCTGAGGTCTCCAGGGACGAGGCCAGTTGTGACGTGGCCCAGAGTATGGAAAGATCTGATAGAATATGGGGTGGGATGAAATCTGGAGAGATGGAGTTAGCAGGGGAGTGGTTCTAAGAGGCAGGGCCTGGATCCCAACGGGGGACATATACTGAACACAGTCTAGAAGAACCGGAATCCGCTGGCATGTAGCTACAAAAGCTTTACCCACCTCTCCACTCGCCATCTCCAGGTTCACTAACTGCGAAGATGATATCACCTGTGGCCCGACTTGGCTCCCACTCTCAGAAAAAAGGGGCTGTGAGCCTAGCTGCCTTACCTATGGACAGGTGAGCGTGAGGCAGAGGGTGACGAGACTGAGATCTTCCCTACCAAGTTCTTTATTTATTTTTTTTTCTGAGACGGAGTTTCATTCTTGTTGCCCAGGCTAGAGTACAGTGGCACGATCTCTGCTCGCTGCAACCTCTGCCTCCCGGGTTCAAGTGATTCGCCTGCCTCAGCCTCCCGAGTAGCTGGGATTACAGGCATTTGCCACCATGCCCAGGAATTTTTGTATTTTTAGTAGAGTCAGGGTCTCACCATGTTGGCCATACCGGTCTCGAACTCCTGACCTCAGGTGATCCGCCCGCCTCAGCCTCCCAAAGTGCTGGGATTACAGGCGTGAGCCACTGCCCCTGACCCCCACCAAGTTCTTTCTTACGGTGTCTAGACCCCAGAGACCGGATTGGCACTCCTCAGCTCCCTACTCCAACCCTTCCCTAGCCCAACCTCCTATTGGGTTGCGCCCTTTGACCCCAAAAGCTCTCTAAGTCCAGATTTGCCCTTCCCAAGAAACCATCCCTGCTCTGGGTCCATCCACCGTTCACCATGGAGGACCCAGAAGCCCAGTCACCCTCTACAAAACTCCAGCCTTGATACAGACCTCTCTGTTCGCCCCCCGACTGCCCCAACCCTGATTCATCCCGCTAGGGCCCAGTAAGAACATTCACACTCCCCAAGGACCTGCCACCACTCTGGTCCCGCACACAGACTCCCAAACTGCACAGTCCGCCTCTGACCCCATTCCCAAAGGAACTTACAGACTTTCCCTTCCCGAGGCCACGCCCCTGGGAGAAAGCCATGCCCCCTCTGGACTCCGCCCACTACGGCCCTAACTCCACTTTTTCCTAGACCTTCGCAGACGGGACGGACCTTTGTCGCTCGGCTCTGGGCCACGCCCTACCGGTGGCCGCTCCTGGAGCCCGTCACTGCTTCAATATCTCCATCTCCGCGCTACCTCGTCCCAGACCAGGACGGCGGGCCCGGGAAGCTCCCTCCTGGCGTTCCCGCCGCCCTCGCACATCCATCCTGGACGCTGCGGGCAGCGGGAGTGGCAGTGGAAGCGGCAGCGGCCCCTAGCGGACGCGTGGACCTGAGTTGGGGGAGGGTCCCTTCCCCCAGCGCTGCCCCTCAGAACACCCAGAACCCCACCCCCTACCCTCTCGGCCTTATATAATAGTTTTGAGATGTCTTTCCCTCCTCCCTGGAGCTCCAGAGACTCACCCCTCTCCAGGTTATCCCAGAAATGACCCAACTCTCTCTCTCACTTTTCCCTCTCCCCTTTGAATAAAGTCACCAGCTAGAGCATGTGATGTGTGTGGCTGCTTCTTGGGGAAATTAGTGGGAAGGAGAATTGCCAGAAAGTAATAGATGTCTCACGTCTAATCCTCAGATCCTAGAAGTAGTGACTAATTCATACTACAGTGTAAATGATGGATGGCCTGTGCCCTAGAGCAGTCAACATAACTCGGAACACCCAGGTGTTGGAAATGGAGAGGGGGTCAGAACAGGGGCTGACAAGGGCAGGAGGGGTTCCTCCCCACTGTGTGCCACCAGGGTCCCAAAAAGCTGCCTAACTTGTATAGGCCTCAAGACACACTTCAAGGTCGGGTGCAGAGGCTCGTGCCTGTAATCCCAGCAATTTCACAGGCCAAGGTGGTTGCATTGCTTGAGCCCAGGGGTTCAAGCCCAGGCTTGGCAATACAGTGAGAACCTGTCTCTACAAAAAAAAAGAAAAAGAAAATTTTAAATTGGCCCAGTGTAGTGGTGCGTGCCTGTATTCCTACCTGCTCAGCAGGCTGAGGCAGGAAGATCGCTTGAGCTCAGTTCAGAGCTGCAGTGAGCCATGATCACACCACTGTACTCCAGCCTGGGTGACACAGTGAGAGCCTGTCTCAAATAAAAAATAATAAGACATGCAGACACAGAATACCAAACTGGCCATGGTAGTATATGCTGAACTCCCAACTACTTGGGAGGCTGAGGTAAGAAGATCACTTGATCCCAGGAATTTGAGGCTGCAGTAAGCTATAATCCTGCCACTGCACTGCAGCCTGGGCAAAAGCCAGACCCCAATTTTTTTTTTTTTTTTTTTGAGATAGAGTTTCGCTCTTGTTGTCCAGGCTGGACAGTGATGCGATCTCAGCTCACGGCGACCTCCGCCTCCCAGGTTCAAG
>NW_012117265.1:335606-337700 GCF_000951035.1 Colobus angolensis palliatus
ATCCCAGCTACTCAGGAGGCTGAGGATGGAGAATCGCTTGAACCCGGGAGGCAGAGGTTGCAGTGAGCCAAGATCATGCCACTGCACCCCACCCTGGGTAACTGCGCCAGACTCCGTCTCAAAAAAAAAAAAAAATCAGCACTTTGGGGCCGAGGTAGGTGAATCACGAGGTCAGGAGTTCAAGACCAGCCTGATCAACATGGTGAAACACCACCTATACTAAAAATACAGAAAATTAGCCGGGTGTGGTGGTGGTGCATGCCTGTAATCCCAGCTACTCAGGAGGCTGAGGCAGGAGAATTGCTTGAACCCAGGAAGCAGAGGTTGCAGTGAGCCGAGATCACACCATAACACTCCAGCCTCCTGGGTGACAGAGCGAGACTCCATCTCAAAAAAAAAAAAAAAAAAGTCACTGTCTTTCATGGTTCTGGGGTTTGACTCAGTCCAGCCTGGCTGTTCTTCCTGAAGATCTGTCATGTACTTGCAGACAGTGGCTGGGGCTGGAATCATGTTGAAGTCTTCCTTGCTCACATATCTGCTAGTTGGCGTTGGCTGTTGCCTTCAACTTCTGCTGGGGCTATTGGCCAGAATATCTGCACATGGCCTCTCCGTGGCTTGGGCTTCATCTCAACATGGCAGCTACGATCTAAGGGAAATGTCTCAAGAGAGCAAGCCAAGTGGGAGTTCAATTTGATGACTTAACCTTGGAATTAACACAGTGTGACATCTCTCACTTTCTATTCACTACAGGGAGTCACTGAAGCCAGCTCATATTCAAGGAGAGGCATCATAGACTCCACCTCCAATAGGAGGGATGTCAAATAAAATGCTTAGAAAGTGTGGCACATAATTATCACTCAATGAATGTAGACACCGTCTATTATGATTGTTTCTTGTGGATGATGTTACATACTGGGTTATTGATGTTACATATTGTGTTATTGTGACAATGAGGAACAAGCATTGAAGGAAGAAAAGTAAAGCAAGTCTTTTTTTTTTTTGAGATGGAGTCTTGCTCTGTCGCCTAGGTTGGAGTGCAGTGGCGCAATCTCAGCTCACTTGCAAGCTCAGCCTCCCGAGTAGCTGGGATTACAGGCACCCACCACCACGTCCGGCTAATTTTTTGTATTTTTAGTAGAGACGGGGTTTCACCGTGTTAGCCAGGATGGTCTCGATCTCCTGGCCTCATGATCCGCCCACCTCGGCCTCCCAAAGTGCTGGAATTACAGATGTGAGCCACCGCGCCCGGCCCAAGTAAAGCAAGTCTTTAAAGGATCACCAGTCAGATAATCAAGCTGTGGAGGACATCCCAAGTGAAAGGCCTGGAGATTTCATGTTCTGGGAACTCTGAGCTGACCAGGAAGCCTGGGATAGACCATGGGAGATAGGGTCTGGTCCTGGAAGACACTGGATGCCAGGCAGAGGCACTTGAATCTGAGGATAGAGTGTGATGTACCAGGAGCAGTGGCTCACATCTGTAATTCTAGCATTTGGGGAGGCTGAGGCAGATGGATTCTTTGAGGTCAGGAGTTCCAGACCACCCTGGGCCACATGGTGAAACCTCATCTCTACAAAAATTTAAAAAATTAGCCAGGCATGGTGGCACACACTTGTAGTCCCAGCTACTTGGGAGGCTGAGGTGACGGTACTGCTTGAGGCCAGGACTTCGGGAACAGCATGGGCACCATAGCCAGACCTCATCTCCAAAATACAAAAAAGAAATTAGGCTGGACAAAATTAGGCAGGACAGCTCATGCCTGTAATCCCAAGACTTTGGGAGGCTGAAGTAGGAGAATAGCTTGAAGCCAGGAGTTCAAAATCAGCTTGGGCAACATAGTGAGACCTCATCTCTACCAAAAAAAACAAAAAAATTAGCGAGGTGCTATAGTTTGTGCCTGTAGTCCCAGATACTCAGGACCTCATTTAGAAAAGGAAATATGTGAGAGCCACAGGTTTTTTTTTTTTTTGAGACGGAGTCTCGCTCTGTCGCCCAGGCTGGAGTGCAGTGGCGCAATCTCAGCTCACTGCAAGCTCCGCCTCCCCGGTTTTACGCCATTCTCCTGCCTCAGCCTCCCGAGTAGCTGGGACTACAGG
>NW_012117265.1:339001-342089 GCF_000951035.1 Colobus angolensis palliatus
CTGGGACTACAGGCGCCCGCCACCTCGCCCGGCTAGTTTTTTGTATTTTTTAGTAGAGACGGGGTTTCACAGTGTTAGCCAGGATGGTCTCAAACTCCTGACCTCGTGATCCACCCGTCTCGGCCTCCCAAAGTGCTGGACTTACAGGCATGAGCCACCGCGCCCGGCTGACCCTCTCTTTTTTTGTTGTTTTGAGACGAAGTCTCACTCTTGTCCCCTAGGCTGGAGTGTGAAGGTATGATCTCAGCTCACTGCAACCTCTGCCTCCCGGGTTCAAGCGATTCTCGTGCCTCAGCCTCTCGAGTAGCTGGGATGACAGGCGCCTGCCACCAGGCCCGGTTAATTTTTGTATTTTTAGTAGAGATGGGGTTTTACCATGTTGGCCAGGCTGGTCTAGAACTCCTGACCTCAGGTGTTCCACCCGCTTCGGCCTCCCAAAGTGCTGGGATTACAGGGGTGAGTCACTGCGCCCGGTCAACCCTGTTTCTTAACAAAACCCTCAAAAACATGACACTGGGGATCTTGAGCAGGTCAGTGTGGAACCCTGGACTCTCTCCAACTCCCATATGAGCTTCATGCTACTAGGACGGGGACCCAGCACTGAGTTCACACAAATTCAAAGACTGTTGTCAGAAGTAACATTTGCAGGCCGGGCGCAGTGGCTCATGCCTGTAATCCCAGCACTTTGGGAGGCTGAGGTGGGTGGATAACCTGAGGTCAGGAGTTCAAGACCAGCCTGGCCAACTCGGTGAAACCTCGTCTCTACTAAAAATATAAAAATTAGCTGGGAGTGGTGGCACATGCATATAATTCCAGCTACTCGGGAGGCTGAGGCAGAATTGCTTGAACCTGGGAGGCAGAGGTTGCAGTGGGCCGAGATCGCACCACTGCACTCCAGCCTGGGTGACAGAACAAGACTCTATCTCCAGAAAAAAAAAAGAAAGAAAGAAAAGAAATAACATTTACAGGCCACACGTTGTGACTGGTGGCTTTTACCTATAATCCTAGCATTTGGGGAGGCCAAGGCAGGAGACTACTTGAGCTCAGGACTTTGAGACCCACCTCCCCCGACCCCCCGGTGTCTATAAAAAGTCAAAGAAGGTGGAGTGCAGTGGCTCACGCCTGTAAACCCAGCACTTTGGGAGGACAAGGCGGGTGGATCACGAGGTCAGGAGATCAAGACCATCCTGGCTAACACGGGGAAACCCTGTCTTTATTAAACATACAAAAAGTTAGCCAGGCGTGGTGGAACGTGCCTGTAGTCCCAGATACTTGGGAGGATGAGGCAGAAGAATTTATTGAACCCGGGAGGCGGAGGTTGCAGGGAGCCGAGATCACGCCACCACACTCCAGGCTGGGAGACAAAGCAAGATTCTGCCTCAAAAAAAAAAGAAAAAAAAAAAATTAGCTGGGCAGGGTGGCGGGTGCCTGTAATCCCAGCTACTCAGGAGTCTAAGGCAGGAGAATCACTTGAGCCAGGGAGGCAAAGGTTGCAGTGAGCCGAGGTGCCACTGGACTCTAGCCTGGGCGATAGAGCAAGGCTCAGTCTCAAAAAATAAATTAATTAATTAAAAAAAAATAGAAAAGAAATACAAAATTAGCCAGATGTGCTCGCTTGAACCCATGAGGCGGAGGTTGCAATGAGCCGAGGTGCGACTGCAACACAGCCTGAGCAACAGAGCAAGTCTCTATCTCAAAAGAAAAATAAAGTTTTTAAGTCAAATAAAAAATAATAACAGGATGAGGGTTGGATAGAGGGTGTCTCTTGGGTGGAGACCACACCTCCTCCCGAATGCCTACTCTCACTGCCCTGCTCTTGGGCCTTCTTTTTTTTTTTTTTTTTTTTTTTTGAGACGGAGTCTTGCTCTGTTACCAGGCTGGAGTGCAGTGGTGCGATCTCACCTCATGGAAACCTTCACCTCCCAGGTTCAAGTGATCCTGCTGCCTCAGCCTCCAGAGTAGCTGTGACTACAGGTGCCCGCCACCACACCCAGCTAATTTTTGCATTTTTGGTAGAGATGAGGTTTCATCATGTTGGCCAGGATAGTCTCCATCTCTTGACCTCATGATCCGCCCACCTCAGCTTCCCAAAGTGCTGGGATTACAGGCGTAAGCCACGGCGCCTGGCCTCTTGGGCCTTCTTGAAGCCAGGTCTCCCATTTCTAGGCCTCTACACGTGCCCACTGCCTGGAACGCCCTCCATCCTCCACTTATTCCACTGCATTCACCCCGCAGACCTCTGCCAGTTGGTTCCTCAGGCTCTGAGACCCCCAGATCAGAGCTGGGTCCCCCATCATGCATTCCCAGGCATTCTAGCCTCCACCGTCCAAGGGCAGTTCTGGGATTCTGGCTGGCTGGGGCAGTGCTGGCCTCTGTGTCCCACAGAGTATTTGCGTGGAGTGGAGAAATGCTCTGTTTTGGGTTGAATGGTCTCCCCCAATTCATATGTTCAAGTCCTAACCCCCAGGATATGAAAATGTGACTGTTTGGAGACAGCGTGTTGAAAGGGGTAAAGTAAAATGAGTTCATATTTGTGAGCTCTAACCCAATGACTATAAGAAATTAGGACACTTGGCCGGGCACTGTGGCTCATGCCTATAATCTCAACAATTTGACACTTTGGGAGGCTGTGGCAGGAGGATCCTTTGGGCACGAATTTGAGACCAAACTGTGCAACAGAGCAAGACCTCCATCTCTATAAAAAAAAAATTTTTTTTTTTAGATGGAGTCTCACTCTGCCGCCCAGGTTGGAGTGCAATGGCACGATCTTGGCTCATTGCAACCTCTGCCTCCCAGGTTCAAGCAGCTCTGCCTCAGCCTCCCGAGTAGCTGGGATTACAGGCGTTTGCCACTACTCCCAGCTAATTTATTTTTAGTAGAGATGGGGTTTCGCCATGGTGGCCAGGCTGATCTCAAACTTCTGACCTCAGGTGTTCTGCCTGCCTTGGCCTCCCAAAGTGCTGGGATTACAGGTGTGAACCACCATGCCCGGCCCCCCCAAATTTTTTTTTTTTCTTACTGAGTCTCTATCGTGCAGGCTGGAGTGCAGTGGCGTGATCTCGGCTCACTGCAACCTCTACCTCCCGGG
>NW_012117265.1:349309-351499 GCF_000951035.1 Colobus angolensis palliatus
AAGGAAGGAAGGAAGGAAGGAAGGAAGGAAGGAAGGAAGGAAGGAAGGAAGGAAGGAAGGAAGGAAGGAAAAAACTTAGCTGAGCATAGTGATACATGCCTGCAGTGCTAGCTACTTGAAGGCTGAGGAAGGAGGGTCACTTGACCTCAGGAGTTAGAGGGTGCAGTAAGTCAAGACTGCAACACTGCACTCCATCCTGCGCAACAAAGCAAGACCCTGTCTCAAAAGAGAGCAGGGCAGGCACAGTGGCCCACACCTGTAATCCCAAGCACTTTGGGAGGCTGAGATGGGAGGATCGCTTGAGTCCAGGAATTTGAGAGAACAGTCTGGGCAACAGGGAGATCCCGTCTCTGCCAATTATTTATTTATTTATTTTTTGAGGCTGAGTCCGGCACGGTCACCCAGGCTGGAGTGCAGCAGGGCTATCTCGGCTCACTGCAAGTTCCACCTCCGAGGTTCACGCCATTCTCCTGCCTCAGCCTCCAGAGTAGCTGGGACTACATGCGCCCGCCACCATGCTGGGCTAATTTTTTTGTATTTTTAGTAGAGACCGTGTTAGCCAGGATGGTCTCTACCTCCTGACCTCGTGATCCGCCCACCTCAGCCTCCGAAAGTGCTGGCATTACAGGCGTGAGCCACCACACCCGGCCATTTTTTTTAATTGGCTGCACCTGGTGGCATACCTGTAGTTCCACTTACTCACAGGGCTGAGGTGGGAAGATCATGTGTGCCCAGGCATTCAAGGCTTCAATGAGCCAAGATCACATGACAACACTTTGGACTGGGTGACAGCGATCCTGTCTCAGAAAACAAAAACAGACTGGGTGCAGTGGCTTACACTTATAATCCCAGCACATCGGGAGGCCGAGGCAAGCGGGTCACTTGAGGTCAGGAGTTTCAGACCAGCCTGGCCAACATGGTGAAACCCTGTCACTACTAAAAATACAAAAATTAGCCGGGCATGGTGTTCAGGAGCTGTTTGGGAGGCTGAGGTGGGAGAATCGCTTGAACGTGGGAGGTGGGGATTGCAGTGACCTAAGACTGTGCCACTGCACTCCAGCCTGGGTGACAGAATGAGACTCTGTCTCAAACAAAACAAAACAAAAACAGAACCAAAGAAAGGAGAACATTTGAAAAGCTTCCATCTCAACCTGCCTCAAATCACTGGTGGGCTTATCTGTGCCTTCTAGGTCCTTCTGGAGAGAATGCAGCTTGTTTCAAACATTAATGCGCAGATACGCTTTTTTTTTTTTGAGACATGGTCTTGCTCTGTCACCCATGCTGGAGCCTACCTAAACCTCCAGGAAAGCTGGGACTGCAGCCATACTCCACCCTGCCCATCAAGATTTTTGTTTGGTTTGTTACCTTTCTTTATTTTTTCTTATCTTCCCCCATGCGGCCGAGCCAGTTCTTTTTTTTTTTTTTTGAGACAGAGTTTCGCTCTTGTTACCCTATGTTGTCCAGGCTGGTCAAGATCCTCCTGACTCGGCCTTCCAAAGCACTAGTATGAGCCCCTGCGACCAGTCACATCATGTATTTTACATATTAGAATAAATTGGCCAAGTATGGTGGCTCACACCTTGAGGGGCCGTGGCAGGCAGATCACTTGAACCCAGGACTACAAGACCAGCCTGGGCAACATGGTGAAACCTCGTCTCTACAAACAATACAAAAATTAGTTGGGCATCGTGGCATGTGCATGGAATCTGAGCTACTCAGGAGGCTAAGGTGGGAGAATCGCTTGAACCCAGGGGGCCGAGGCTGCAGTGAGCTGAGATCGCACCACTGCACTACAGCTTGGGTGACAGAGTGAGATTCTTCCTCAAAAAAATTTTCAAAACATAAAAATAGGCCATGTGTGGTGGCTCACACCTGTAATCCCAGCACTTTGGGAGGCCAAAGCAGGCAGATCACGAGGTCAGAAGATTGAGACCATCATGGCTAACACGGTGAAACCTTGTCTCTACTAAAAATACAAAAAATGAGCCAGGCATGGTGGCACGCACCTGTAGTCCCAGCTACTAGGGAGGCTGAGGCAGGAGAATCACTTGAACCTGGGAGGCGGAGGTTGCAGTGAGCTAAGATTGCACCAATGCACTGCAACCTGGGTGACAGAACAAGACTCTATCTCCAGAAAAAAAAAAGAAAGAAAGAAAAGAAATAACATTTACAGGCCACACGTTGTGACTG
>NW_012117265.1:351973-354926 GCF_000951035.1 Colobus angolensis palliatus
AAAAATTAGCTGAGCATGGTGGCACGTGCCTGTGGTCACAGCTACGTGGGAGGCTGAGGGAGGAGAAATGCTTGAACCCGGGATGCAGAGGTTGCAGTGAGCCAAGATCGCATCACTGCACTCCAGCCTGGTGACAAAGTGAGACTCTGTCTCAAAAAAAAAAAAAACAGAAAGAAAGAAAAGAAAATTAGCCGAGTGTGGTGGCGTGCGCCCATAATCCCAGCTACACGGGAGGCTGAGGCAGGGGAATTGCTTGAACCAGGGAGGT
Organism: Colobus angolensis palliatus; assembly: GCF_000951035.1. Taxonomy (NCBI): domain Eukaryota; kingdom Metazoa; phylum Chordata; class Mammalia; order Primates; family Cercopithecidae; genus Colobus; species Colobus angolensis. The sequence continues at coordinate 352,242 of NW_012117265.1, forward strand.
GGAGGTTGCAGTGAGCTGAGATCATGCCGTGGTACTCCAGCCTGGGCAATAGGAGACTCTGTCTCAAGATAAAAGAAATTAGTTGGGCATGGCATACCCCTATAGTCCCAGCTACTTGGGAAACTGACGCAGGAGAACCGCTTGAACCTGGAAGGCAGAGGTTGCAGTGAGCCGAGATTGCCCCATTCTACTCCAGCCTGGGTGACAGAGTGAGACTCCCGTCTCTCAAAAAAAATAAAAAATAAAAAATAAAAGATAAATAAATAAAATTTAAAAATACAAAAAAATCAAACCAAATAAAATCAACCAACCAACACCCATTCTGTTTAAGGTTCCAAAAGGCAATAGCTGGACCCGGCTGCAGAGCACACTCCCACCTCGCCTCTGTCTCAAAAGTACATCCTCTACGTGCGGTTCTCCTTAAACAACTTTAATGTCTGGGTTGGGGAGGTAGGTAGAGCGAATAGAGGCAGCTGCTAGAGGCTGGTTGCTGACTCCAGGCCACGTTCCAGGAAGTATCGGTGGGAAGGACGGGGACGGGCTTGGGACCCTTCATTGAGGAAGTAGGATGTGATCTTCCTGAGTCCCGCCTGATCCTCGGGTGCTGAGTCCTCCCTGTGGGAGACAGGTGATGACAGTGACCACTTCCATGGGGAGCAACCCTCTCAGGCAGGGCTGAACCCTGGCCTCCCTCCTTCCTTCCCTATAGCACCCCCAGGACATCCACGACACCCACCATATAACATCTTCCGCCTCTTTCTCCAGGATGGTCTGAGCCGTGCGCCAGCTGAACCGGACAAACTGGGGGAAGCCGAACACAGGCTCCACGTGCTCCTTCAACCACGCTTTTGTCTTGGGATCTGGGGTAGGGTGGGCAATGGTGACAGTCCGTAACATTCAAGCTCCTTGCCACTCTTTTTTTTTTTTTCTTTGAGATGGAGTCTCACTCTGTCCCCAGGCTGGAGTGCAGTGGTGCCATCTCAGCTCACTGCAACCTCCGCCTCCCGGGTTCAAGCAATTCTCCCACCTCAGCCTCCCAAGTAGCTGGGACTACAGGCACACGCCACCGTGCCCAGCAAAATTTTGTATTTTTAGTAGTGATGAGGTTTCACCATGTTGGCCAGGATGGTCTCAATCGCTTGACCTCGTGATCTAACCACCTCGGCCTCCCAAAGTGCTGGGATCACAGGCGTGAGTCACCGCGCCCGGCCTCCTTACCACTCTTCTAAGGCTTCCTCTGGAGTACCTGGGGCACCTCCTATTGTCTGAGGCATCTTCGTGCCACAGGACCTTTACCTGGCCAAGAACTGCTCAAAGGGCAGTGCAGGGAGACTGCCTCTGAGACATCTCCTTGACCTCCAAGAACAAGTGATTAAACATTTTTATTTTATTTATTTATTTATTGTTTGAGATGGAGTCTTGCTCTGTCGCCCAGGCTGGAGTGCAGTGGTGTGATATCGACTCATTGCAACCTCCATCTCCCAGGTTCAAGCGATTCTCCTGCCTCAGCCTCTGAAGTAGCTGGGACTACAGCCACCCACCACCATACCTGGCTAATTTTTATATTTTTAGTAGAGATGGGGTTTCACTGTATTGGACAGTCAGTCTGGTCTCAAACTCCTGATCTCAGGTGATCCACCCACTTCAACCTCCCAAAGTGCTGGGATTACAGGTGTAAGCCACCATGCCCAGTCTTTTTATTTTTTTTGAGATAGGGTCTCGCTCTATTACCTAGGCTGGAGTGTAGTGGCATGATCACAGCTCAATGCAACCTCTGCCTCCCAGGCTCAAGCCATCCGCCCACCTCAGCCTCCCAAGTAGCTGGGACTACAGGTGTGCACCACCACATCTGGCTAATTTTTGTATCTTTTGTAGAGATGGGGTTTTGCCATATTGCCCAGGCTGGTCTTGAATTCCTGAGTTCACATGATCTACCTGCCTCTGTCTCTTTTTTTTTTTTTTTTTTTTTTTTTTGAGACAGAGTCTCACTCTGTTGCCCGGGCTGGAGTGCAGTGGCGTGATCTCGGCTCACTGCAACCTCTACCTCCCGGGTTCAAGCTATTCTCCTGCCTCAGCCTCCCAAGTATGTGGGACCTGGGTGACAGAGTGAGCCTCTGTCTCAAGAAAAAAAAAAAGGAACTCTGTAGGGGCCAGGTGTGGCTCATGCTTGTAATCCCAGCACTTGGGAGGCCGAGGTGGGCAGAACACCTGGGCTCAGGAGTTCGAAACCACCCTGGGCAACATGGTGAACCCTCATCTCTACTAAAATGCCAAATGCCAAAAACTTAGCCAGGCATGGAAGTGCGCATCTGTGATCCCAGCTACTTGGGAGGCTGAGGCAGGAGAATCGCTAGAGCCTGGGAGGCAGATGTTTCAGTGAGCCAAGATCATGCCACTGCACTCCAGCCTGGGTGACAGAGTGAGACTCCGTCTCAAGAACACAACATAGTGTTAGCCTCCCAAAGTGCTAGGCCTCCTGTCACATAGGGAGACACCATCTCTACGAAATAAAAAACCTGCCGGGCGCGGTGGCTCACGCCTGTAATCCCAGCACTTTGGGAGGCCGAGGCAGGTGGATCAGGAGGCCAGGAGATCGAGACCATCCTGGCTAATCCAGTGAAACCCTATCTCTATTGAAAATACCAAAAAAAATTAGCCGAGCGCAGTGGCGGGCGCCTGTAGTCC
>NW_012117265.1:355323-361680 GCF_000951035.1 Colobus angolensis palliatus
GATCTCAGCTCACTGCAAGCTCCGCCTCCTGGCTTTATGCCATTCTCCTGCCTCAGCCTCCCGAGTAGCTGGGACTACAGGTGCCCGCCACTCGCCCGGCTAGTTTTTTGTGTTTTTTTAGTAAAGATGGGGTTCCACTGTGTCAGCCAGGATGGTCTCGATCTCCTGACCTAGTAATCCGCCCGTCTCGGCCTCCCAAAGTGCTGGGATTACAGGCTTGAGCCACCGCGCCCGGCCCACTTGGCCTCTTTCACTGTGGAGTAGGGTGACCAGAACAATTTAGAAAACCTCCAGCTGGGCACAGTAGTTCACACCTGTAATCCTAGCTGTTTGGAAGTCCAAGGCAGGAGTATCACTTAAGCCCAGGAGTTCAAGACCAGGCTGGGCAACATAGGGAGATCCCATCTCTTTAAAAAAATAAGGAAGGCCGGGCGCGGTGGCTCAAGCCTGTAATCCCAGCACTTTGGGAGGCCGAGACGGGTGGATCACGAGGTCAGGAGATCGAGACCATCCTGGCTAACACGGTGAAACCCCGTCTCTACTAAAAAATACAAAAAACTAGCCGGGCGAGGTGGCGGGCGCCTGTAGTCCCAGCTACTCCGGAGCCTGAGGCAGGAGAATGGCGTAAACCCAGGAGGCGGAGCTTGCAGTGAGCTGAGATCCGGCCACTGCACTCCAGCCCGGGAGACAGAGCGAGACTCTGTCTCAAAAAAAATAAAAATAAAAATAAAAAATAAAAAAATAAGGAAAAAAGGGCCAGGGGTGGTGGCTTATGGCTGTAATCCCAGCACTTTGACAGACCAAGGTGGGAGGACTGCCTGACTCCAGGAGTTTGAGACCAGCCTGGGCAACATGACAAGACCCCATCTTTATAAAAACAAAAATAGGCCAGGCGCGGTGGCTCACGCCTGTAATCCCAGCACTTTGGGAGGCTGAGTCGGGCAGATCACCTGAGGTTTGGAATTCAAGACCAGCCTGACCAACATGGAGAAACCTCGTCTCTACTAAAAATACAAAATTAGCGGGGCGTGGTGGCGCGTGCCTGTAATCCCAGCTACTCATGAGGCTGAGGCAGGAGAATCACTTGAGGCCAGGAGGTGGAGGTTGCAGTGAGCCGAGATTGTACCATTGCACTCCAGCCTGGGCAGCAAGAGCAAAACTCTGTCTCAAAAAATAAATAAAAATAAAAAATAGAAACAAAAAATAAGTAAAATAAAATGATAAATGACAGAAAGGAAGAAAAGAAAACCTCAGAAGTGTGCTCAGCTCTGGCAATTTCAACATTAGTACCATGGTCACTGTCTGCTCACCATTGGGGTAGCCTGAGCCATAATCAGTATCTGAGTCCTGCAGTTTCTCCACGAACTTCCATTTCTTCACGGCCTGGTCCCGGGCCACCTGTGGGCAAGACAGGCACCTGGAATCTCCCTCCTCCCCCGTGGTGGCCATGCCTGGCCCCTATATAGTGGGATGGTGGAAGCCAGCCATGGCTAGTAGGGTACTGACCTTGGCACAGATGCTGGCAGCACTAACCACTGGGTAGAGGGCATCTGCTTTGGCCTTGACCGTCACCTCAATCCCGGGAAAACTTTGCTGCAGCCGCGCCTGGTATGTCTCTGGCATCCCTACAGTGTCCACGAACACCTGCCACAGCAACAGACACATATTAATTGAACAAACAACTGTACCAATGCTCTAGCCTCACAGCCCTGGCACGTTCTTGCTGCTACCCAGAATCCTCTTCTCATAGCCCATCCCCAGGCTGGATCAATCAGGGATTTCAACTCAAACATCTCCCTCCAGGCCAGGCAAAGTCGTTCACGCCTGTGATCCCAGAACTTTGGGAGGTTGAGGCGGGAGGATCGCTTGAGCCTGGGAATTTGAGACCAGGCTTGGCAACACAGTGAGACCCCATCTTTACAAAAACATAAAATAAATACAATAAAATAAAACAAAGAAAAAAAATCACCTCCTGAAGAGGCTTCCTTTGATCATGCTGCATGTGCTCTACACTTATTTAGCACCTACTGCATGCCAGATACTGTTCTAGGAACTGAGGTGGCAGAAAACACTAGAAAAAAAAATTGGTAGAGTGCGTTGGCACACGCCTGTAATCCCAACACTTTAGGAAGCCAAAGCGGGAGGATTGCCTGAGAGCAGGTGTTCAAGACCAACCTGGACAACATATGGAGACCATGTTTCTACAAAAAATAAAAAATTAGCTAGGTGTAGTGGTAAATAAAGGCTTGAAGGAGGTGAGGAACTAAACCGTGCAGAGATCTGGGGAAGAGGGCTCTAGGTGTGAGAACGGCCAGTGGAAAGGCCCTGAGCTGGGACCAGGTCCATGATGCTGGGCCCTTGCACGGGGGTCTATGGCTACAGCACTGAAGAGAGGGGTCAAGAGTGGCTGGGAGAAAGTGGTATCTCCACAGCAGTACTGTTTTCAGAAACCACCTTTATTTTTTGTTTACCAGCTGAACATTTTTCTGCCCAGGCTAGGCCCTGAACCCCCACGGGCAGGTCCCTTGTCTGTCTATGCCAGTTACTGCATCGCCAGCTCTGCATTTGGACCTGATCCTCATGTCCCTCCTCAGCAAGGCCTACCTTGCTATAATTCCTTTCTTTCTTCTTCTTCTTGTAGAGATGGGGTCTTGCTATGTTGCCCAGGCTAGTCTGGAACTCCTGGCCTCAACCAATTTGCTCACCTCAGCTTCCCAAATGCTGGGATTACAGGCATGAGCCACCACACCCAGCATACAATTCCTACATTGAGGTTATTTTGCCTTGTTATTCTCTCAAAATGGTCCGTTCTTTCACTGACAGCATTCGAGGCAATGCTGATTTATGTTTTTCTCCGGTAATTTAATGTAATTCTCCCCCACTCGACTGTAAATTTTTCTGATTTAATTTCCACTGTGATCAGAAAACTAAATGTCGAGATGTGCATTTCTTTTTTTTTTTGAGACGGAGCCTCACTCTGTTGCCCAGGCTGGAGTGCAGTGGCGCGATCTCGGCTCACTGCAAACTCCGCCTCCCAGGTTCACACCATTCTCCTGCCTCAGCCTCCCGAGTAGCTGGGACTACAGGTGCCTGCCACCATGCTCAGCTAATTTTTTGTATTTTTAGTAGAGACGGGATTTCACTGTGTTAGCCAGGATGGTCTCCATCTCCTGACCTTGTGATTCGCCCGCCTCAGCCTCCCAAAGTGCTGGGATTACAGGTGTGAGCCACAGGAGATGTGCATTTCAAAAAGACTACCTTCTGTTGCTGCATGGGGAACAGATTGGAGGGGACAGGAGAGTGGGGGACGAGAGACGATGCTCAGCAGGTGTCTAGGGTGTGGGGGGTATCCTGAGCTAGGTCAGTGGTGGCAGGGAGACACATGTGGGATTTGTTCTGCAGACTGAGCCTTTAGGATGAGGGAGAGATTAGATGGAGATGGGACTAGGGGCTACACTGTGGTCCTCAGTATGGCACACATTTAGGGCAGAAACAGGAGCATGAAATCAACAGTAGCAATGAATATGCCTGAGGCACTCCAGACGTATCTGATGCTGAATCTGCCCACTGCACATTTTTGCCCACATTTACTTCTTTTTATTTTATTTTTATTCTTTGCTCTGTCCCCCAGGCTGGAGTGCAATGGCGCGATCTCAGCTCACTGCAACCTCCGCCTCCCGGGTTCAAGCGATTTCAGTAGAGACAGGGTTTCATCATGTTGGCCAGAATGGTCTTCAACTCCTGACCTTAGGTGATCTGCCCACCTCAGCTTCCCAAAGCACTGGGATTACAGCCTTGAGCCACCGCGCCTGGCCTCCCATTTTTAGTTTATTTTTATTTATTATTATTTTTTGAGACAGTCTCACTCTGTTGCCCAGGTTGGAGTGCAATGGCACAATCCTGGCTCACTGCAACTTCTGCCTCCTGGGTTCAAGCGATTCTCCTGCTTCAGCCTGCTGAGTAGCTAGGATTACAGGCGCCCGCCACCACGTCCAGCTAATTTTTGTATTTTTAGTAGAGACGGGGTTTCACCATGTTGGTCAGGCTGGTCTCGAACTCTTGATCTCCGGTGATCTACCCGCCGTGGCCTCCCAAAGTGCTGCGATTACAGGCGTGAGCCACTGGGCCCGGCCTCCATTTTTATTTTTGGGTTGGGGGGTCTTCCTTTGTCACCCAAGATGGAGTGCTGTGGCATGATCATGGCTTACTGCAGTCTAGAACTCCTGTTTTGTCCCCAGTTTATCCTGAGATGACCAAATGGGGACAACTCGACACTTAACTCACCCGGGTGACGTTCACGCCCTGGTCCAATGCATACTGTATAAGCCCAGTGGCTGTATCATGTGACAGGGAGTTCAGGTTGTATTTGACTCTGTGGTGGGGAACAGAGCCCAGTTAACCTGATTCTAGGAAGAAAGCCCAGTCAGCCCATGCTGGCTGCCCCTTTCCCACAGCCCCTCCCGGGTACCCCTCACCGCCCAAGCATGCTTGTAGAGATGAGGTTTGGAGATAGCACGTCCAGCGCCCAGCCGACAAAGTCCCTGTTCTCCTCCATTTTCGCAAAGAGCCTTTCCCGCTCGCTCTCCAATAGGGTCTTTGAGTCTGGGAGGAGGTTTGGAAGAGAAGGGGAACAGCTGCTTCTCCCAGTTCCTGCCCTCCCTTTTCAGTTCTCACCTGCCCCTGCACATACCCAGGAACCCCTTCCCCAGACGCACACCTCGGGCTCACCTGCCACTTTCAGGGCCTCCAGATCTCCCAGGCGGGACAGGGGACAATAACAGATGGCGTAGACCATGGGGCCTGGGGAGAAGGGGTGTCAGTTTTCTGGCAGCCGGATGGTAACAGGGATGGATGGTAACTTTCACTGAGCCCGTGAAAGTTACCATCCATCCCTGTTCTACCATCACTGCTTCTTTGGGTGCCATCACCACGAGCACATCCCCTCCCCTGGTGCGGTGCAATCCCGACTCCCGTTTCCCGCATCCCCCGTGCCACGCCCCTCCCCTCCCTGGCCCTAGGGGCGCACCCAGGACGGGGCCCCTGCCCGCCTCATCGACGCCCAGGACGCAAGGCTCCTTGCGGCACACCGCGGGCACAGGCGAACTCAGGCGACAGCGGCCCGTATTGTCTCTCTCCAGCTCGCTGAGATCCATGCTGCCTCTGCCGACGCCACCAGCTGCAAGAACTAACACTCCAGGAGCGCGTCTCGGCGCGCGTTTTCCGCGGGCCTTGCAGAGGCGCCTGTTTCCGGCCAATCCGCGGGCAGAACACGCCTCTGTCGCTCCCACCGCCGTGGACGCTTACGCAGCCGACGCCGACGCCGCTGCCGTGCGCCCTTCTGGGAATTGTAGTCCCGAAGGACTGCGGCCGAACACTCAGCGTGGGGAATTCGGTGGACCGGGTCACTTTGCAAGCTCTACTTCACGGTCTCTGGGGCCCCGCCTGCGTTGGCCGTTGGGAAAAAGGGGAAATAAAAGGGAAACTGAGACGCAGCTTCGAAGACCCAGCCTAATGGGGAACTAGAGGGTCAAATATCACCCACTCCCAGGACACGGGTCCCTGAATCACTGCGTCCCCGACTTCCACCTGGATTCAGGCCCTGTACTCGCAGTCCCTTCTTCTGTACACATTCTAAGTCCCCTGAACCAGGTAGCCCCGCTTCCACTAAACTCAGGCTTTTGGATTTGGAGTCCCCAAACTCCCTCCCTTGGTTGCTGCCTTCAGCTCACCCCCACTCCCTGCAAGATCTGTGCTTCCTACCCTCTCTCTCATTCAGGCCAAGCCTTCCCCACCCCCATTGGAGATCACAGACCTCAGTGGACTCCTGCTCAGGGTCTGTGCCCACTATATAGAAGCTCATTCCTCCCAACTTAGAATGAATGTCCCCACCCCCACCCCGACATCCCCCGCCTTTTTTTTTTTTAGACACGGTGTCTCTCTGTTGCCCAGGCTGGATGGAGTGCAGTGGTGCGATCTTGGCTCACTGCAATCTCCACCTCCTGGGCTGACGCGACCCTCACACCTCCGTCTCCTAAGCAGCTGGACTACAGGTGCACACCACACCACCATGCCCAACTATTTTTGGTATTTTTTGTAGAGACGGGGTCTCACTATGTTGCCCAGACTGGCTTCAAACTCCTGGACTCAAGTAATCTGGCCGCCTCCGCCTCCCAAAGTGTTGGGATTACAAGCCTGAGCCACAGTGCCTGGCCTCCACACTTCTTCTATTCCCTGGACTCACTGGGGCTCATGTCCTCTGCCTGTGGGTTCCCGCCCCTTAGCAGGCTCATGCCCCTTCCTCAGGGTCCTAGTTCATTGTCTTTTTATCTCCTTTTATTCCTCTGTGCCTCCCCCTCC
>NW_012117265.1:362693-377826 GCF_000951035.1 Colobus angolensis palliatus
CAGGGTGTTACTCTGTTGCCCAGGCTGGATAGCAGTGTAGCGATCCCGGCTCACTGTAACCTTTGCCTCCCAGGCTCAAGCGATCCTCTCTCCCCGACCTACCGAGTAGCTGGGCCCACAGGCATGTGCCGCCACGCTCGTCTAATTTTAAAAATTTTTATGGAGCGATGATCTCAACTATATTGCCCAGACTGGTCTTTAACTCCTGGACTCAAGAGATGCGCCTGTCTCGGCCTCCCAAAATACTGGAATTACAGGCGTGAGCCCTAGCACCCGGCGCCCCCTCCACTTCTCTGTCTTTCTCCCTAGATATCAGCCGGGCTCTCGGCTCCTGACTCAGCTTCCGCCTAACCATATCAGCCTCAAGTCACTCGAGACTTGGAGCCCCAGTTCTCCCTTCCCCAAACTCACTTCATAGCCGCTGCGCACCGCACGTCCTCCCTCCACGCCCACCCCGGGCCCCGCGGCTTGCCCCGGCCCTGCGTTCTCTGCTCCCCTCTCTCACTCGGGCTCAGAGCCTCCAGTCACAGTCGAAGGGCTTGCAGGATGGACAATCCCGTTGCCGGCAGGGTCCTAACTGGATCAGGTTCTTCGGGTCCATGAAAACTGGGCCTGGCGCTGTGCCGACTACTTCGCGGCTGCGCTCCTGCTTGCCCAGGTCGCAGAGACACCGCCACTTTCCCCACGGGCCAAGGATTGAGTCCTCGACTTCTAGAGAAGGAGGGCAGAGGTGAAGACCTACGTGGAGGGTGCCTACTCCCAATCCCCTCCCCCAGAGAGGAAGAAAGATAAAGATACTAACAAATAAGAGAAGCGCATATTCGCTTGACTCTGCCTCTATGCCAGACACCCCGCCATAGATTATCTCATTTAATTTTTTTTTTTTTAGACAGGGTCTCACTCTGTCGCCCAGGCGGGAGTGCAGTGGCACAGTCACAGCTCACTGCAGCCTCAACTTCCTGGGCTCAAGCAGTCCTCCTACCTCAGCCTCCCAAGCAGCTAGGACTACAGGCACATGCCACCATGCCTGGCTAATTTTTTGCAGAGACGGTGTTTCACCATGTTGCCCAGGCTGGTCTGGAACTCCTGGGCTCAAGTAATACTCCCATCTCAGCCTCCCAAAGTGCTGGGATTACAGGTGTGAGCTGGCCACCATGTCCCGCCTCATTTAATCTTTCCATGAGTCTCAGGTGGGGAAACCAAGAGACAGCAAGCCAACCTTCCAAGCTCATACACGGGGTACGTGGCCCAGAGGAACTACAACCTGACACTTTCAGGCTGTGCCAGCCTGCACAGTTGTGAGTGTCCTATAACATCCTTGGTGCCTGCCATCTGAAGCTGACTTCTGTCTTCAGGGGTGTGACCATGGCTCTGAAGCAGGCACAATGCCAACTGACCAGCAGGGCTATCAAGTGATAAATGGCATAATTGACAGAATGAAGGTAAGTAAATCTCCTGGTGCTGTGCTAGCACATACAAACCAAATTTTTATGATCAGGTTTTTATTTGTATTTTTATTTTCATTTTTATTTTTTGAGACAGGATCTTGCTCTGTTACCCAGGTTGGAATGTAAGGGCATAATCATGGCTCACTGCAGCCTCAAATTCCTTGGCACAAATGGTCCTCCTGTATCAGCCTCTTGAGTAGCTGAGACAGGCGCATGCCACCATGACAGGCTAATTTATTTTTTGTTTTTATTTATTTATTTAATTTTGTAGAGAAGGGGGTCTCTCCATGTTGCCCAGGCTGGTCTTAAACTCCTGGGCTCAAGCAGTCCTTCCGCCTCGGCCTCCCAAAGTGCTGGGCCATCACGTCAGGCTAATTTTAAAATCTTTTTTGTAGAGATGGAGTCTTGCTATGTGAGCCAGGCTAGTCTGGTCTCTGAGACCAAGGGATCCTCCCACCTCAGCCTCCCAAAGTGCTCGGGTTACAGGCGTGAACTACCGCGCCGGCCACTATGATCACTTCAAAGGGCTCTTTACTGAATCTGCCCCTTTCCCCTATGAGACAGATCTTATTCCAACTCCTTTTTTTTTTTTTTGAGACGGAGTCTCGCTCTGTGGCACAGGCTGGAGTGCAGTGGCCGGATCTCAGCTCACTGCAAGCTCCGCCTCCTGGGTTTACGCCATTCTCCCGCCTCAGCCTGCCGAGTAGCTGGGACTACAGGCGCCCGCCACCTCGCCTGGCTAGTTTTTTTGTGTTTTTCAGTAGAGACGGGGTTTCACCATGTTAGCCAGGATGGTCTCGATCTCCCGACCTCGTGATCCGCCCGTCTCGGACTTCCAAAGTGCTGGGATTACAGGCTTGAGCCACCGTGCCAGGCCTCCAACTCCGATCTTATCCCAACTTGCGGCTCACCAAGTTCTGACACCTGCTACCCTCCCACACCCACTCTGCCACACCTCACCGACCTCTTCCCATTTCTCCTTCAGGCCTTTTCACCTTGGCACTTGCTATTCCCTCTTTCTTAGACATTCTTTCCCCAAATCTTTCCATTTGGGGTTTTCGCTTGTCGTTCTCGCTGCACTGGTCATGGGTCTTCTGCAATCGGACCCTCTCTGACTTCCCAAGCTTGCCCGCCCCCTTCTTTCTCTGCCTCTGCCCTTCCTGGCACCTATCCCCGAGTGACAGCTTCAGGGTCCTACCCACACCCCCTCTTCCCCTGGGAGCTGCTTTAAAGCAGTATCTATTTCAACGTATCCAAGAGTAAACCGAGCCTCAGAGAACAGTAACCAGCCCAAGGGGACGCCTCCAGTGCAGAGCTGGGTGGAGATTTGCATCCCGCGGAAGAAGGTCCCTTTGCAGCCAGCAGGAGAAATAGGGCAACGGGGAGCCTATGGACATCGTCACCCCCGCCGCCTGAGGTTACCCTTTAGATGCTGCAGCCTCAGCTGCTCCCAGGTGTCACCTTCGCCCTGCTGGCCGAAGTACTGATAGTCCTGGTAGACCTCCGCCAGCGGCAGGAGTAGCAGAGGCGCCAGTAGCAGCGCCGCCGGGGTCCGGGCCATCCCCGACTCCAACGGCACCCAGCGCGCTCGCAGGCAAGAGTCGTGCGCGGAGTCTGCGGCGGCCGCATTACCCCCGCGGGCCGGTGCAGTGGTCCCGGCCGAAGGCAACACGTCTCCCCCCGGCGCCCGCAGGCACATGGACCCGGCCGCACGCTCCCCCGCACCTGAGGGTGCAGTGGACCCGACCGCTCCGCTTGTTCGCTCCCTCCCCTGCGCAGCGCAAGTCTTGGTTCGGGCCAGGCATAAAAGGCTTCGCGGCCCAGGGCTCACTTGGCGCTGAGAACGCGGGTCCACGCGTGTGATCGTCCGTGCGTCTAGCCCTTGCCCACGCAGGTATGGACACCCGGAGTGCACCTGGCGGGAGGACCCCCTTCAAGCTGCTTTGGCCGGATCCTGACCTCAGTGCTGGCCGCCTTTGTTTTCCATCCGCTGTAGTGGTCTCCTTTGTCCTTGCGGAGGAAACCGAGGCCACAGCCTTGCAGCGCAGGCCGGATCGCCCTGTTCCCCGCCCCCTGCTCGAGGGGGCCTCACTGTCTCCTTCTGAACTTGGGGCTTGCGACACCGCGCTCTGGCCGACTCGCTCGTGGGGGGCTAGTGGCAGTGGCTGGGTCACTCGTGCTCTGGTCAGGAGGGCGGGTCTCCGGCAGCCTCCGGGCTTGGTAGACCCAGTACCCAGGAGGGTGAGGGTTGGTGCTGTCGCCTCCGCCGTGCTGACTCAGTCACAGGGCCCAGCACGCAGCGCGACCTTGGGGTGGGAGGACAAAGGGTCTTCCCGGGCGCACTGACCGGACAGGGGTCTCAGCTTTCAGTCATGGCCTCCGGTAACGCGCGCATCGGAAAGCCAGCCCCTGACTTCAAGGCCACAGCAGTGGTTGACGGCGCCTTCAAAGAGGTGAAGCTGTCGGACTACAAAGGTGAGCGCAGCCCGGAGCGGACCCAGGTAGAAGCAGAAGCGGGGTCGTGCTTGAGAGAGGCTGGGCCCTAACTCCTCTTTGTCCCTCCTCCCCAGGGAAGTACGTGGTCCTCTTTTTCTACCCTCTGGACTTCACTTTTGTGTGCCCCACGGAGATCATCGCGTTCAGCAACCGTGCCGAGGACTTCCGCAAGCTGGGCTGCGAAGTGCTGGGCGTCTCGGTGGACTCTCAGTTCACCCACCTGGCTTGGTATGAGCAGAGGCCAGAGAGGGAGGTTGCAGCTAAGCTCACACCCTCGGGTCCGAGCTGTGTGGCTTCGTGACCATTGCTCAATCTCTGGAACCTGCGTTTCCCCATCTTGAAAATAATGGAAATATTGCCGCCCAAGTTGTTTTTTTTTTTTTTTTTTTTTGAGACAGAGTCTCGCTCTGCTGCCCAGGCTGGAGTGCTGTGGCCGGATCTCAGCTCACTGCAAGCTCCGCCTCCCGGGTTCACGCCATTCTCCTGCCTCAGCCTCCCGAGTAGCTGGGACTATAGGCGCCCGCCACCTCGCCCGGCTAGTTTTTTGTATTTTTTAGTAGAGACGGGGTTTCACCGGGTTAGCCAGGATGGTCTCGATCTCCTGACCTTGTGATCCGCCCGTCTCGGCCTCCCAAAGTGCTGGGATTACAGGCTTGAGCCACCGTGCCCGGCGCCGCCCAAGTTTTTAAGGATGGCAGTAATTAGCATTTGGCAGCTAGTTGCCTGACACATAGAGTTGCAGATGCAACTCAGATGCAACTTTATCTGCTCTATCTACTAGTTCCCAGGAGGGAGGCTGTACTGCCCTATTTCATAAAGATGGAAACTCCGGTTCACCGAAGTGAAGGGCTGCACCCCATGACACAGCTAGAGGATGATGGGGACTCTTCACACGGGCTCTCTGCTGGGTGATGCTGCAAGTTACAAGCACATGTGAAGCCACTTAGCTGGAGCGTTGCCTCTCAAGCTTAGTCTTCCCAGCTGTGGGAAGTCCTTGTACCCAACCCAGGGTGGGGTGGGTGAGGCTCCCAGCAGCCTACTCTAAAGCCCCTTATCTTTGGCCTCCAGGGCTTATCACATTGGGCCCACAGGGTGAGGACCGGACTGTACCAGGCATCCTGAGGCCCCAACTCTGTCTTCTCTACTCCCAGGATCAACACCCCCCGGAAGGAGGGAGGCTTGGGCCCCCTGAACATCCCTCTGCTTGCTGACGTGACCAGACGCTTGTCGGAGGATTACGGCGTGCTGAAAACAGATGAAGGCATTGCCTACAGGTACTGTGGGACCCTCAGCCCGGCTCATGGAGACCCCCCATTCCTGTGGTGCTGGAACCACTCCTGTACAATGTCTTCTTGGCCCCCAGCCCTGTGGCTAGTAGCGGGCGGTTGGTAGTCCCTTCCTTGTCTCTGGCAGTGGGAGCTCCCAGCTCCTCACTGGGAACCCTGATGTCTTCAGGGGCCTATTTATCATCGATGGCAAGGGTGTCCTTCGCCAGATCACTGTTAATGATTTGCCTGTGGGACGCTCCGTGGATGAGGCTCTGCGGCTGGTCCAGGCCTTCCAGTACACAGACGAGCATGGGGAAGGTGAGCAGAAACATACATGACACATGGGTACATACTCAGTACCTCTGTCACTCATGCAAACATTCACTGCCTGTCCTCTGACCTATCTAGATGGGTGTTAGGGCCCCAAAGAAGATTCAGCTCAGGGGTTTATCTGCAGGAAGTTTCTAGTGTGGTAGGAGACAAATACCCCTGACATTCAACCAAGGTGGACAAAGGAGCTGGGCTCACTGGCTCACGCCTGTAATGCCAGCACTTTGGGAGGCTGTGACGGGTGGATCACCTGAGGTCAGGAGTTCGAGACCAGCCTGACCAACATGGTGAAACCCTGTCTCTACTAAAAACACAAAAAAATTAGCTGGGCGTGGTGGCATGCGCCTGTAATCCCAGCTACTTGAGAGACTGAGGCAGGAGTTCTCTTGAATCTGGGAGGCGGAGGTTACAGTGAGCCGAGATCGTACCATTGTACTCCAGCTTGGGCAACAATTAGCCTGGCTTGTGAAGTGTACCTATAGTCCCAGCTACTCAGGAGGCTGAGGCCGGAGGATCGCTTGAGCCTGGGAGGTCGAGGCTGTAGTGAGCTGTGATTGCACCACTGCACTCCAGCCTGGGTGACACAGCAAGACCCTGTCTCAAAAAACAAACAGGCCGGGCACGGTGGCTCACGCCTGTAATCCCAGCAGCATTTTGGGAGGCCGAGGCGGGCGGATCTCAAGGTCAGGAGTTTGACACCAGCCTGGTAAACATAGTGAAATCCCGTCTCTACTAAAAATACAAAAAACTTAACTGGATATGGTGGTGGGTGCCTGTAATCCCAGCTACTTGGGAGGCAGATGCAGGAGGATTGCTTGAACCCGGGAGGGGGTTGCAGTGAGCCGAGATCGCACCACTGCACTCCAGCCCAGGCCCAGTGTGAGACTCCATCTCAAAAACAACAACAACAACAACAAAACCTGTAGGGGTGGGGCAGAGGGACAAAGATGGGGTTAAAGGAGCCGAAAAGACAGAAAGATGCTGTGTCTCATGCCTGTAGTTCCACCTGTTCTGGAAAGTGAGGCAGAAGATTGCTTAAGCCTAGGAGTTTGAGACCAGCCTAGGCAACATAGCAATACCCCATCTCTTAAAAAAGAAAAGAAAAGAAAAAGAAAAAAGAGGCCAGATGTCATGGCTCACACCTGTAATCCCAGCACTTTGGGAGGCCTAGGAGGGTGGATCACCTGAGGTTGGGAGTTCGAGACCAGCTTGACCAACATGGAGAAACCCCGTCTCTACTAAAAATACAAAATTAGTGGTGGTGCATGCCTGTAATCCCAGCTACTTGGGAGGCTGAGGCAGGAGAATCACTTGAAGCTGAGAGGCAGAAGTTGCGGTGAGCCGAGATCGTGCCATTGTACACCAGCCTGGGCAATAAGAGTGAAGTGAAACTCTGTCTCAAAAAAAAAAAGAAAAAAGAAAAAGGAGAGGTGGGTGGCAAAAAGAAATTGAAGAATTAAGAGTAGGAAACACACCAACTAGAAAATACCGAACTTGGCTAGGTGCAGTGGTTCACGCCTGTAATCCTAGCACTTTGGGAGGCCAAGGGGGGGGGGAGTAGATCACCTGAGGTCAGGAGTTCGAGATCAGCCTGACCAATATGGTGAAACCCCGTCTCTACTAAAAGTACCAAAAAATTAGCAGGGCGTGGTGGCGGGCACTTGTAGTCCCAGCTACTCAGGAGACTGAGGCAGAAGAATCGCTTGAACCCAGGAGGCAGAGGTTGTAGTGAGCCGAGATCACACCACTGTACTCCAGTCTGGGCGACAGAACAGGACTCTGTCTCAAAAGAAAGAAAAAGAAAAGAAAAAGATAAAATACTGAACTTGGCTGGGCATGGTGGCTCACACCTGTAATCCCAGCACTTTGGGAGGCCAAGATGGGCAGATGACTTGAGGTCAGGAGTTCAAGACAAGCGTGGCTAACATCATCTCTACCAAAAATACAAAAAGTAGCCAGGCATGGTGGTGCACCCCTGTAATTCCAGCTACTTGGGAGTCTGGGGCACAAGAATCGCTTGAACCCAGAAGGCAGAGGTTGCATGAGCTGAGATCATGCCACTGTACTTCAGCCTGGGCAACAGAGCAAGACTCTGTCTCAAAAAAAAGAGAAAGAAAAAATACTAAACTGGGCTTGGAGGGCTTCTCTTTTTTTTTTTTTTTTTTGAGACAGAGTCTTGCTCTGTCGCCCAGGCTGGAGTGCAGTGTCACCACCTCGGTTCACTGCAAGCTCCGTCTCCCGGGTTCACGCCATTCTCCTGCCTCAGCCTCCTGAGTAGCTGGGACTACAGGCGCCCGCCGCCACGCCCGGCTAATTCTTTTTTGTATTTTTAGTAGAGACAGGGTTTCACTGTGTTAGCCAGGATGGTCTTGGTCTCCTGACCTCGTGATCCGCCCGCTTTGGCCTCCCAAAGTGCTGGAATTACAGGCATGAGCCACAGCGTCCGGCTGGAGGGCTTCTGTTAATATCCACATTCCTGGGTCTGGACCACTTCCAGCATTTTCTTCTGCAACACAGGCCCTTGTTTGCTTCACCTTGAACCTGGGGCTGTAGCTTTCATGTGCATCCTTGTGTCTTCCCACAGTTTGTCCCGCTGGCTGGAAGCCTGGCAGTGACACGATTAAGCCCAACGTGGATGACAGCAAGGAATATTTCTCCAAACACAATTAGGCTAGCCAACGGATAGTAAGCTTATGCCTCTATCTAGGTGCCTGTGCTGGGTGTCCACCTGTGCCCCCACCTGGGTGCCCTGTTCTGACCCAGGAAAGGCCAGACCTGCCCCTCCAAACCCTATAGTCTGGGACCCTGGAGGGCTAGGCCAAGGCCTTCTCATGCCTCTACCTAGGAGGTGAATAGTGACACCCTCCCCCGAGCCCACCTAGCCGCACACAGGCCTAGAGGTGACCAATAAAGTATTAGGGATAGGTGTAAATCTGTGTTGGTGTGCTCTCTCCTTTCGTCCTCCCCTGCAACACCCTCCCTTCTCCAGGCTCAGACTTGGGAAGCTGACCCTGTGGTTGCTCATCTTCGCCACACGGTGGCGGTCTTATCACATGCTCAGTGTCTGCTCTTTTCCTCCTTGAGCTCAAGGCGGTTTCCGAGGAGTAGGGCATGCCTTTTGTCCCTTGCAAATCCCAGGATGCCCTACATCCAGAAATCTGGCCATACAAGGCAGCGCCCACATTTTGTCACCAACCAGCCTGGGTTCAAATACCATTTAAGAGCTGTGATCGTCTCTGGGTCTCTTCAACAGTAAAATAGGACTGCAAACCCAGATCACTATGCACGTGGTGAAAGTTGTAGGTGATGAGTTATGTGAAGCTCGGGGCCGAGGCCCTTGTGTGGGGCCCAGTTCCTAGTTCCTAAGATGGCTTCCTCGAGCTGGAAGGAACCCAGCCCAGTCTAGTCTTATGGGGAAGAGGGTGGGGACCCAGTCTTAAGAGCAGAACCAAGAATGAAAGCCTGAGCTACGTGCAGAGTGCAGAGTCCCTGCTGTGAGCTCTGCCCCACCCCAGGCTGGAAAGATTGCCTGTCTGCCCCTGGGGTGGGAGGGTGGCAGTTAGGCTAGGAGGCAGGTATTAGCAGCGAGGCAGGGTTCCCAGGGGTGCAGTTTAATATTGTGTGCGTTCAGGCAAGTAGTTTTGCTATTCTATGCCCCAATTTCCTCCTACAGAACAGGGCTAACATGCTCATTTAATCCATGGATCCACTATTAATGCTGGTACCCACCTAATACCCTCTAAGGGTCACTCATCGCCCTTGGAATTTAATCTACACTCCTCCCCAAGGCCCCTGCTCAGTCTCCCTTAACATCTGCCCTTCAAATTATAGACACGCTGGCTTCCCGCTGTTCTTTCACAGGCTCACCTGGCTACAAAAATTTTGCCATTTAAGAGCTGCTCTCAGCTGAGCAGGGTGGCTCACGCCTGTAATCCCAGCACTTTGGGAGGCCAAGGCAGGCAGATCACCTGAGGTCAAGAGTTTGAGACCAGCCTGGCCAACATGATTAAATCCTCTCTACTAAAAATATAAAAATAAAAATTAGCCTGGCATGATGATGCACGCCAGTAGACCCAGCTACTTGGGAGGCTGAGGCAGGAGAATCGGTTGAATCCTGTGGGTGGAGGTTGCAGTAAACTGAGATCGAGCCACTGCACTCCAGCCTGGGTGACAGAGGGAGACTCCATCTCAAAAAAAAAAAAAGAAAAAAAGAAAAACTTGTTACCTCTGATGCTGTTGTTACCCAGGATTTTCTCAGGACCCCACTTCTTCAAATCTGTTGAAAAGTCACAGCCACGCACGATGGCTCACACCTGTAATCCTAGCACTTTGGAGGCCGAGGCTGGCAGATGACCTCAGGTCAAGACTTCAAGACCAGCCTGGCCAACATGCCGAAACCCCATCTCGACTAACGATACAAAATTAGCCGGGCGTAGTGGCAGGCACCTATAATCCTAGCTACTTGGGAGGCTAAGGCAGGAGAATCGCTTGAACCCAAAAGGCAGAGGTTGCAGTAAGCCAAGATTGCACCACTGCACTCCAGTCTGGGTGACACAGCAAGAATCTGTCTCAAAAAAAACAAAAAGAAAAAGTCACTGAGAGACAAGCCCGGTGGCTCACACCTGGAATCCCAGTGCTTTGAAAGGCCAAGGCGGGAGGACTGCTTGACCCAGGAGTTCCAGACCAGCCAGGGCAACATAGCAGACTGCATCTCTACAAAGGTAAACAAAATTAGCCAGGCATAGTGGTGTGTGCCTGTAGTTCTAGCTAGTTGGGAAGCTGAAGTGGGAGGATTGCTTGAGCACAGAAGGTCTAGACTGCAGTTAGCTATGATTGCACCACTGCACTCCAGCCTGGGCAACAAGGCAAGACCTGTCTCTAAAACATAAAAAAGAAAAAGTTGCCCCATTAAAGGTCCATGTTCCCACTCCATTTTACAAAGCAACTTTCCTCTCTGCCCCATCACTGCCACCTTGACCTGTGTGTGTGTGTGTGTGTGTGTGTGTGTGTGTGTGTGTGTTTTCCTCTTACTAGCACTTAACCACCACCTCCGAAGAACCATGCTTGCTTGTTTATTTATTGTCTTGTCTGGAGTGGTCCAGGCTGTGTCTCCAGGGTCTAGTTGTTCTAGGTACTGCACAAATGAATTGATGAAGTGTCTGTTCCACTCACCCTACTGCCTGTCTGGTTTCTCTACCTGTTTTTCTCCACTGCTCTGGGGGCTTCCAGCCCCGAAGCCGGCCAGACTCCCTCCAGACGTGCCAGCAGCACCCGCACCCGCACCCCCACCCCCACGTGTCCCAGCTGCGCGGGAGGGAGCCCAGCGCGAGGGCGGTGGCGGCGCCCAGCGGCCCGAGCAGCCGTCCCGGCAGGACCAGACCTGGCAGTCGCCCCGCTCCTGGCCTGGCACCCGGGAGGGGAAGCTGGCAGGCGGGCGCCGCCCTTCCTGGCGGGGGTGGGGATAGAGGGGACGGCGTCGGCAAAGCCGCCCAAGCAGCAGCAACCCTCCGCCCGGGTCAGGTCAGACGGAGGGGGCGTGGGCGCGGCGGGGCCCAGGCGCCAGTGTCTTGAAGGTAGCACAGAGGTGGCTCCCGGGGCCCAGGAGCGCTGCCCGCCCACCGCGGGCCCTCTGGACCCAGGCCTGGGGCTTTCCGTGCCCGGGCAGCCGCCTGCCCGGGAAAATCCCGGCCCCCTTCCCGGCGCTGCGGCCCTGCCCGGCAGAGCGGGGGAGGGGATTCCCGGAATCTGCCCAGAGACCGCGGTCGCGTCACTGGGCAGAATCGGTCCTTGTATGGGCAGCGCTTCCGCTGCGTCAGCGGGGAAAGCCCCGGCGCGCGCTGCTGGGCGGGGCCGCGCCTGCGCGCTCCGCGTCTCGCCCCGAGCACCCTGCCCTCAGCTACTGGGTCCCTGGACTGCGTCCCGCGCCCCAACCATCCAACTCTGGAGATCTGGGGACGCGGGAAGGGTGGGACTCCCGGGTTGGGACCACAAGATGCCTGCGCAGAGCCGACGAGGGGGACACATACAGGACCGAGCCACCAATAGCACTGAGCTGGGGGCAAACCAGTGGCTTTTTTTTCCCTCCGCCCTCCCAGCTTGGAAAAAAAGACAACAGAAATTAATAAAGAACAAATTTTTTTTTTTTTTACTTAAATAGATTCAATAAAAAGAACAAACACACACACAAACACAAACACGTCTTAAAATAAACTCTTTAGAGACTAAGTGCGTGTTTCTTTTCCACAGTACGTTGCAGAGAGGGGAGGGCAGGGGGCGGGAGTCCCCTTCCCAATGTCCCCGCGGGCTTGAGTACCGGGCGGCGGGGCCAGCTCCGCCGCGATCGCCCCCTCCTCCCCTCCCTGTTAAATACACAAATATATTATATTCAATATGAATCGAGTCTGTTTCCAGCAGAAAAAAAACATACAAAAAAAAAGTGGAAGGGGGGCTTGTAAACGTCGAGGTGGAAGGACTGGGCGCAGGGCGGGAGGGCCGGAGTTCAGTGTGGTTTGCGGCGCCCCCAGGTCCCAGGGTGGGTGCCCACCGCCTGCTCCCTGGACCCCAGTGGGAGACGTGCGCCCAGCCGTCCAAGCGAGGGGGTGTCCGTAAGGGGGCAGGGGGCGCTCAGAAGGCGTGTCCCTTGACCCCAAGCAGCAGCTGACAGCCGTTGCTGACATGGGTCATGACCTTCTGTTTGAGCTGGGCCACCTGCTCCCGGAGGAGGCCGGCGGTACTCGACAGCCCTGCGTTCTCGGCCTTGAGCGTCTTCACCTTGTCCTCCAGGCGCGCGATGCGCTCCAGCTTCCGCTTCCGGCACTTGGTGGCCGCCAGCCGGTTCCGCAGCCGCTTGCGCTCCACTTTGATGCGCTCTTGGTCTTCCATGTTGATGGGGGACACCGGCGGCGTGGCGTCCCGGCTGCGCGCCTCCGGCACGGTCTGCGGTTCCTCCTTGAAGGTGGAGGCGCTGCGGCCCAAGCCCAGCTGCGCTGGGTGGCCACCGGCGAAGGGCGGCGCGTGTGGGAGGTAGCTGATGGTGGCCGTCGGGTATGAGCTCCCGGTCCCGACGGCAGCCCCGGCGCCTCCCGCGGACGCAGAGGCTGGGGAGTAGCTGCTGAGGTTGGTGTAAACGGGAGGTGGCTCCGGGCCCGCGTAGACGCCCCCGGGCCCAGCCGGGGGCCCCCCGCTAGCGCCCAGGGACACGTTGGGGGGCGTCACGTGGTTCATCTTGTGCAGATCGTCCAGGGCTTTGACAAAGCCGTCGGCGAAGCCCTCCTGCTCCTCGGTGACGCCGCCCCCTGCGCCCCCCGCACCTCCACCGCTGCCACCCCCGCGGGGGTAAAAGTACTGTCCCGGGGGTGTAGGCGTCGTCGTGATCACGCCGTTGCTGTTGGGGACGATCAGGCGTTCCAGCTCCGAAGAGGCGAGCTTGAGAGACGCGCCGGTGTCCGAGCCCTGACCAGAAAAGTAGCTGCCGCCACCGCCGCCCTCTGGGCCGGGTCCCCGAGCCCCAGGCGCTTTGAGACTCCGGTAGGGGTCGGCCAGGTTGACCGCCAGGCTCGGTTTCAGGAGTTTGTAGTCGTGTAGAGAGAGGCCACCAGGGGCCCGGCCGTATCCCGTAGCTGTGTATGAGTCGTCGTGGTAGAAGGGCTGTTCCATTTTAGTGCACATCCGGGCGGCCCAGGCGGTCTGGGGAGGGTCCCTGCGGGGCCGCCCCGGGCCTCGCTGCAGCGAGCGGCGCGCTCTCCGCTGCGGTGGCCGGACTGGGTGCCTGGTCGCGCGTTCTCGGGGGCTGGCGCGGGCGGGGAGCAGCCAGCCGGTAGCTGTGCGCAAAAGGTCTGTCAGGCTTCCCGAGCCCCCGTCGCCCTCTCCGGCGCGATAGCTTTCCTGGCGTCGTTTCCCCCAGCTCCCAGCTCCCTGCTGGCTCCGAGGCTGGCCTGGCCGCTCTCAAGGTCCCAGCCGCTCAGCCTGAGCCACACGCCTTTATACCGAGCTAGTCAGCCACGGAAGTGCGCTCCGATTGGCCGTCGCCAGAGCCGGGCCCCCGCGCCCCCCTCTTCGAGCGTGGGGAAGGGGAGGAGGCGGCTCGCGTCACTGTCAGGAAGCGCGTGTCCTTGTAAACAGCGGCCACGGGCCGGGTGGCTCGGCGGGCCTGCAGGGGGAGGGGTTCAAAGGACCCCGGGGTACGCATGGAAGGAGGTGCTGGGGGGCCCAGGCACATGAGTGAGGGGTTTCAGGGAGGAGGATGATTTCTCTGAAGTCCACTGGGACAAATACCAGGACCTGGTACGCAGCAAGTAGGGTGAGGATCTCAGAGTGTGCGAAGAAACCCCTAAGGTACCCAGAATACGAGAGGGGTAGGAGGACTGACAATTCATTGGGAGACCCCAAAAAGCAGGAATGAGGGTTAAGCACGGTAAATCGGGAGGGGTAAGGAGACACCTGACCCAGGAATTGACTGGGGGTCCCGGGCACAGAAGGATGCAGGACTGGAATTTTCACAGGATGGAGGAGGGGAGAGATCAAAAGGGACGAGTGGGCGGAGCTGCACGACCCATTAAATTGCAAGAAATGAGTAGGGTCCAGGAGCCCATGGGAGGGTCTGAGGGGTCTCCCGTAATTGGGAAGGAGGAATTAGGGGAAATCTAGATATGCAGAAAGCGAGTAAGCGTCCTGCGGTACACTGAGGCAGGTAAAATATGCAGGGTAGAAGATGGAGACATGTCTGCCAGAAACTGGGGACCACTGGGGTCATCTGCGAAGCCCGGATTAAGGAGAGTCAGAAGGGTCCGGACACTAAGAGGATACTCAGTTGACATGCGAGGAGGGGGCTTTGAGGGTCCCGCGCGCCAGGACTGCTGGATCTTCCACGACTGGTGCTCCCCCTCGTGGGTAACCGCCTAGGCATCTGTATTCTCCGTCCCCCATCCTAAAACCCTCCCCTATTGACCCTGGGCTTTGCCCGACACCGTGTTGGCTCCTGGAGCCTGGACCCAGCCCGACGGCTGGGGCGCGGTCGCCCAACCCCACTCCCTTCCTTAGAAACAGGCTGGGGAAAGAGCGCCGAGGCAGGAAGTGTGGCAACAGCCCCGGGGGAAGGAGCCCGGCCCTGTCTCCGTCACTTGGATCCTACGGGACCGTGCGCCCCGCCCTGGGTCCCGCCGCATCCTGCGCCTCGGAAGAGGAACCTGGGCATGCGAGCCCCCGCGGAGGCCCGGGTGCGTGGAGCCTGCCCAGCCGCGGAAGCCTCCAGCCACCATCCTCTCCCCTCAAGCAATGGTTCCGCCCGCGGCGCCTGCAGGGGACCGCGGAGGCAGGCAACACGGGACTGTTCCATTGGCCCGACGGCGGGGGACGCAGTCGAGGAGCGGGGCCTGGTCGCCATGGCAACAGGCGGGAGTCCGCAGGCAGGACTGAGGGCGGGGCGGCCCCCAGAGTGTCTCCCCGCCGCCCATATTAGGGCACAGGAAGAGGTGGGACCAGCGCTGTCCTGGGGCCCAGAGCCAGAAGTGGGGAGCCCGAGTATCTGCCAGGACCCAGGGCGCGCCTGGGCCCCCGGACTGCTAGTCCCGACCAGCCCCGACCGCCGCCCCC
>NW_012117265.1:378051-389400 GCF_000951035.1 Colobus angolensis palliatus
ACGCCTGGGCGGGCTGGAACGGCGGCTGCCTCCTCCCTCGGGTGGGGTGCCCTTCCCTCCTGCCAGGAGGTCTGGGGCTCCTTCCCCAACACCCCGCACTCCACTCATGTGGGTCAGGGGCCCCACTCTCGTTTGAGTCTGCGGGTCCTATCCATCCATCATCCAGAATACCTAGAGGGAGCCCCCCCCTCCTTCCCTAGAGTGGCTCCTTCATCTGAGAGCTTCCCTCCCCCATTCAGAGAAGACCTGAAAATCTAAGGGGATAATATGAGGGAACCCAGAGCCCCTTCCCCGGGAAGGGCTGCGGCGAGGTGCAGATGGTAAGGCTTCCAGTTAGACTTAAGGTGGGACTTCCGAGCAGTTTGTGTGTGAACCCACTAGACCAAGAGGTGAGAAGCCTAGTCTCTCTCTCTCTCAGCTTCCCAGGCCTCTGTCTTCTGGAGGATGAAGAGAGCCTGTCTCTTCTTTAGGGTAGAAAGAGGCTAAGGGATAGGGGTTAAACAGCCTTTCTGGGGCAGCCTAGATCTCACCAAGTGTGGGAAAGAGAAGGAAAACGAAAGATGCGAAAAAGAAACTGAGCTATGTGGGGGCAGGGGGAAGTCCAGCAGTGCAGTGGCCCTGCTGGAGGAAGGTCCCAGCAGAAGCTGGGGGCGTCCCGTCCTTGGAGGGTCCCTGTGACCCCTAAATGCCCCCTCCCTTCTTCCCCTTGCTTGAACGGCTCCCCTCCCCCGCCCTAGGCTCAAGGGAGATTCCGGAGGCCTGTGAGTCTGGCAGGCACGCTGCCAGGCCTGTGTCTCCCGCCCAGGCTAATAACTGCAGCTGACATCTGGCTGGGCCTGTGGGGGCACAGTGGGCAGCGTTGGGGGGTTGGGCAGGGCAGGCCAGAGGACAGCAATTGGGAAGCTTAACCTGCAGGTCCCACAAGCCAGGAGGCCACGGTAATTCAGCCCTGGCCAGGGCTGAGGCTGGCCATGCCAGAGGGGAGTCCTAGAGAGAGGTGAGGCCATTCCAGAGAGAGTCCATCCCAGGAGGAGGGCAAGTAAGAGTGGGTGTATGGGGGCAGGGGGTCAGGGCAGGGAGAGATGCCCAGAGAGACAAATGGGTTCAAGGTTAGCGTCATGCAGACAGACAGTAAGACTCAGAGACACTTAAGATGGACAGGTTGAAAATAATAATTATTATTTTAATAGCCAACACTTATAAGGCTCTTACTGTGGGCTAGGCACCCTTCTAAGTGGTTAACAAATAAGTCATCGACTGCTTCCAACAATCCAGCAAAATGCATGTTATTTGTATCCCCATTTAACAGATGAGAAACTGAAGCACAGGAGATTAAGGAACTTGTCTGGTGTCCAACAGCTATAAGCGCTAGAGTTGAGATACAATCCAAGCTGTCTAGCTTCAGAGCATTAGCCACTATATTGTGGATAATGACAACCAGAGAAGCATGTATGCAGTACCAGCTGCAGGCCGTCTCATGAAATGTCTCTTTTTTTTGGTGTTTTGTTTGTTTTTTGAGACAGAGTCTTGCTCTGTCACCCAGGCTGGAGTGCAATGGCGTGATCTTGGCTCACTGCAACCTCCGCCTCCTGGGTTCAAGCGATTCTCCTGCCTCAGCCTCCTGAGTAGCTGGGATTACAGGCGCATGTCACCATGCCCAGCTAATTTTTGTATCTTTAATACAGAGGGGGTTTCACCATATTGGTCAGGCTGGTCTCGAACTCCTGATCTTGTGATCTGCCGGCCTGAGCCTCCCAAAGTGCTGAGATTACAGGCGTGAGCCACCACGCCCGGCCCTTTTTTTGTTTTTTTTTTAAAGAGAACGTCACTTTGGCCAAGCGCGGTGGCTCTTGTCTATAATCTCAGCACTTTGGGAGGCCAAGGCTGGAGGATCACTTGAGCCCAGGAGTTTTTGTTTGTTTGTTTTGTTTTTTGAGACGGAGGAATATCACTCTGTCGCCCAGGGTGGAATGCAGTGGCACAGTATCAGCTCACTGCAACCTCCACCTCCCAGGTTCAAGCGATTCTTCCGCCTCAGCCTCCTGAGTAGAGTAGCTGGGATTACAGGCACATGCCACCACGCCCAGCTAATTTTTTGTATTTTTAGTAGAGATGGAGTTTCACCATGTTGGCCAAGCTGGTGTCGAACTCCTGACCTGAAGTTATCCGCCCACCTCAGCCTCCCAAAGTGCTAGGATTACAGGCATGATCCACCTCGCCCAGCCTTAGCCCAGAAATTTTTAAGAGCAGCCTGGGGAACACAGCAAGACCCCCATCTCTACAAAAAAATGTAAAAATTAGCTGGGGTCAGTGGGGTGTGCCTGTAGTCCTAGCTACTCTGAATGAAGGCTGAGGCAGGAGGATCACATGAGCCATGATCTTGACACTGGACTCCAGCCTAGGCAACAAAGCAAGACCATCTCACTCTGTTGCTCAGGCTAGAGTTCAGCTACAGAATCATAGCTCACTGCAGCCTTGAACTCCTGGGCAAAAGCAATCCTCCTGCCTCAGCCTCCAGAGTAACTGGGACTACAAGCACAACACAGCTGGCTAAGTTGTTGTTGTTTTTTTTTAATATATTTTATCGAGACAGTGTCTCATTCTGTTGCCTAGGCTAGTCTGGAACTCCTGGCCCCAAGGGATCCTCCCACCTGGGCCTCCCAAAGTGCTGGGATTACAGGTGTGAGCCACCGCACCCCGCTGAGGGTCTCCTTTAATTGGGGGAGAAAAGTGGTCAGGCACAGAGAGAGGGGCACGGGTCTCTGTGGACAGGCCAGCATGTGGGAGTAGGGTCCCTCCAAGCACTCTGCATGGGTGTTTGAGCAGGGGGTGGAGATTGGACCAGACAGGGAGGGCGGGAGCCCAGCCAAGCTGGTACAGCCGGTTCCAGGCCTCTGCCAGTGTCACCCTTGTGGCCTGGGCACCACCCCCTCAAGCCGCCCCACTGGCGCCAGGCCGGCCCCATGAGGAGGGTGGGAGGACAGCCCCCTCCCCCGCCTGGCCTGAGCGCCCAGACTGGCAGCTGGGTACTGCCCAGGCCCTGGGCTCCAGACTAGCACCTAGCTAAGAAGCCCGTGCACAGGCTTCCCCAATGCCCCAGGGCCTGGGGCCTAGGGCACAGGATAAGGAGGAAGTTCACCCACCCCCACCCACAAGTGTCTTCGGGGCTTTTGGTCTTGGCACGAGGGACTTCTCCTTCTTATAAATAGCCTGGTGACCCCCCTCCCTGCTGGCCCCACTGACCGGTGGGGGCCCTCACTAGGAAACTGGGCCGGGGGCTGCCTGTGAGTCAGCCAGTGGGCAGGCCAGGGCGAAAACCCACAAGTCGCAGCACATAGCACCCAGGCTCCCTCCCGTGTCCCTGCCCCTGGGTGTGGATCTGAGGCCCAGCAGGAGCCCTCCCCGAGGAACTCCTGGCCTACCAGCAGCCTCCCTCTCCCACCTCTGTGGTTTGGGGGGTCCCTCGCCCCCTCTCCTGGAGAGGAAGCTGCTGGTTTTTCTTGGAAGCAGGAAGGAGAGTCTCCCTCTTTCTCTTTCTCCCAGGCTGACATGGTTGGGCATGAGGGGAGTTTCCTAGGAAGCTGCTTCCGTCCCTGCCACTGCTGGTGAAGCCTTGGGGGACCTGGGCATCACCAAGACCCTGGGTGACCTCTTTACAGCAGGCCCCCAGCCCAGCAGAAGCAGAGGCTGCTGAGCTAGGCCTCCTAGGGGAAGTGGCAAAAGCAAAGAGGGAGGGAAGTGGGGGTGATGTCTGGAGAGAGGAAGTGCCAGGATCTCTGTGGGGCAGAGACAGACTGGGGTGTCCAGTGCCCCCACAGAACCTTGGCAAGGTCCAGGGGGCAAACATGTGGCTGGCCTATAGGATGCGTGTGAGAGTGTGTGCTGGTCCAACCTTCACACCCAGGCCTGAAAGACAGGAAGAGCCCTCTGCCCGCTTCTGTGCCCAGCCCTGGATGCAAAGGTCTATGCGGGACCTATCTGTGTAGAGTTCTGTTCTGCTCGGTGTGTTTGTGAACTCTATGGGATGGGCTGCACGTAGCCTAGATGTATGTAAGTGTAGATTGCTTCAGAGTTCCTATGGCTAACCTGTGTCCGTGTGTGTGTGTGGGGGGGGGGGGTCTGTGGCTGGTCTGTGTGTATACAATCTATAGTGTGTGTGTGTGTGTGTGTGTGGTCTGTGTGTATACAATCTATAGTGTGTGTGTGTGTGTGTGTAAAAGAGGTCTGTGGCTGGTCTGTATATATGTGTGTATATGACCTGTAACTGGTGTGTGTGTGTGTGTGTCTGTGAAAAAGACGTCTATGGCTGGTATGTGTGTATACGATCTGTAATGTGCATGTGTGTGTGTGTATGTGTGAAAAAGAGGTCTGTGGTTGGTTTGTGTTTGGTTGGTGCGTGTGTGGTCTCTGTGTGTGAGGTCTGTGGCTTGTTTCCATGTGTGTGTTCCATCGCTGATCTGTATCTTGTCTGTTACCGATCTCCATATGTATGTGTGCGCATGTGTGTGTGCAAGCAGGTTTTGTCAGAGTCTCTCTGTGCCGATGTGTTTATGAATGTCCCACTGTGGCCTGTCTGTGCCTCTCTGCACTGGGTGTGACTGTCTGGCCAGACCACGTCTGTGAATGTGTCAGTCTGTCTGCCCAAATCTGCCCAATCTGTTGCCAGGTTCCACATGTGTGTGTTTCTGGTGAGACGGTGTGTACCTCTAAGGCTTCGGCTTGGTGTCCCTAGGAGCATCTCTGATGTGTGTGCAACAGTGGTGGGCCAGGGTGCCAGGGACTCTCTGCCACACTGCGAACACATCTTCTCTGTCCCTAGGTTTGTCTGTCTCTCGTCTTGTCTCTGTCTTCTGAGTTGGGGATCTGGGGTGTGTGTGTGTGGGTGTGTGTGTGTGTGTGTGTTGCCTTCTCTTGCGTGTCAGAATCTGACAGTGCATGCCTGTGTCTGGATTCTTCTCTTGTGTGGCTCTCGGGGTGCTGCAGCCAAAGGTGATTGTCTCTCCGATCAGCATGCACGTGTTGCCTGCTTGTCTCACATATACTTCACTCTGTGCCTGTCTTGCCCGTGTTTCTAGCCTGTCGTGTTTGTTTCCACGTGTGTTACACACCATTGTGTCTGCCTTGCTGTGTGCCTCTCACCTGAATGTCAGTCTTTGTGTGTGTCAATCACCCTTATGTGCTGGATTGATTTATCCCCACCACACATGGCCTGCCTGCATATTTTTGACCTGTGGATGCGTTCACGTGTTTGACGGTGTGCGTCTCTTGCTTGAGGGTCTCGTCTGTCACTGTGTCCGTGTGTGACAGTCATTGCTGGATCATCTTGCCCAGCTGTATGTCTGACCCTGTCTGTGTGTCCCTGGCTGGCAGTCTCTCTGTGGCCAAGGTGACAGGGGTTTGTGTGTCTGGACTGGCTCTCTCGGGGTGACTGTGTCTGTGTACATCCCTACAGCCCCCCACCCGCCCCCTGTCTGGTAACCCTGGGCCATGTTTACTCTGCCCCCAGTCGATGTCTGCCCTGCCCCGGGAGGGGCTGACCCTCCTCCGTCTGTCCAGCCAGCAGTCCACAGGATGTTCCCGAGACACAGTCTCCATCCGACGTCCCCTCCCTCGGGCCACCCGCGGGTCAGGACCCAGGCGTCCAGGGCGGCGGGGGTGGGGCTGCAGCGTGGGGGGGCCCTGTCAGGGCACTGGAATGAGGGTGGGGGGCGGGGAGGTGACGGGCCCAACAGGTTGTGCCTCATTCCTGCCCCGCCTCTCACTTCCTGGGTGCCTGCCTCGGGCAGGGGGTGGACAAGATGAACCCCATGGCCTTAGAGTGCCTGGGTGGGGCACGGCCTGCCCGGCAAGGACTTGCATCTGCTGGGCACCCTGACACCCAGACCTGAGAAACAGGAGGAGCCCTCTCCTGGCTCCCGTGCCCAACCCTGGATGCAGAGTGTCCCATCTATTATTCACCTAATCCCCACAACAACCCAATAAGCTGGACATAATGATCCCTCATTTTCAGATGGGGAAACTGAGGTCCAGGCAGCAATGAGAGCAGAGGCAGGATTTGAATCCAGCTCTATATGCTACCCAAGACCCCCAGCCAGCTCACCAAGCGCCTTCCTCCCCTTTCTAAAATGGTACATGTGGGGTGGAGTATGCACCCAGGCCCCCAGGAGGCCAGGCTCGAGGGGGGCGCCTCTTGCTCTGAGTCAAAATGGGCCCCTGGATGAAATGAATAAGAAAACGGCTTTAACCGTTTCATCGCCGCGACGGGCTCTGCCAAAACTTCCTGTGGGCTGGGAGGAGGGGTTGGGGGCTGGGTTCCCGGAGGTTTGCAGGGGTGGGGGTGGGGGGTCTACCAATTCAGAGGCGGGGTGAGGGGGGAGCGCCTCTGGCCTGCTAAAGGGAGTAGCTGTCACTCGGATGCTCGCTGGTGGGGGAGGGCTTCCCCGCGGAGAGCGAAGTCCCCAGAACTTGGTTCTTGGCCCCACTGTCTGGAGGGGTCCCAGACTCCGCAGCCCCCTCCCCAGGGGCCTGAGTCACACACGGGGAAAGCCGGGAGGGGTGAGTCACGGGGGCGGAGAAGCGGGAGCGCGGCCAGCTGCGGCCAGGGGACCCCCGGGCTGGCCTGAGTCACGCACGCCCGGGCCACGCTGACCCCAGCCCCCTTCTCCCGGGATCACGAGCGGGAAGCGAGTTGTCGGTAGACTAGGCAGCTGGAGGAAAAGCAGGATGGCTGGGCGGGGAGAGGAAACACGCGCCTGGCTGCGCGGGAAGCTCTGGTTCCCATGGCAACTGGGGGGGGTCTCAGCTCCATGGGAAGGGTCCCTCCCCCAACAGGGACTGCCCTCCCGTCAGGCTCTGGGGAAGCCCCCGCGCCCTTGGTCGAGGGCCAGAAGTTTCGGATCGGGCAGGAAGGGGTTAACGGCGGCCCCCTCCCGAGTTTCACCGGCGCCCCACAGTCCCTGCCGGGGCGGGGCTGGTGCTGCCCCGCGCGCCTCCGCTCGCCCAGCCCACGCCACCGCCCACGCACGCGCGCACGCAGCCAGTGCAGAGCTCCCGCCCTCTCCCCTCCCCGTGCTCGCACGCACGACCGCGTCGGGTTCCACGCACGCAGCGACCCCTGTCGTGTCTCACGTCACGCACGACGCACGCGCCCCCGCAACGCGGGGAGGGCGCCCTCCCGGAGGAGAACGGCGGGGCGGGAGGCCCCCTGCGCACATCACTGCGTCCGCGCAGCCTGCTGTCCTCTGTGACTTTGACTCCCACTTCCCGCCCCCTACACACAAGGTCACAAACAAACTCCCCGACCCACAGTGTCACACGGACGCAGGATACACCTGCCACATCTTGGCACCAACCCTTTCTAGTCCAGCCAGCCTCTCAGCGAACACGGACACACGTGGATGGAGACGCATGCAATCACGCAGGCACATCAGTCACATAGCGTTTGTGATGGGGACGCAAACAGAGCCATATTCATACACAGGTAGGTGGCAGATACATCCTGATAAAGCAACCCCATCCAGCAAAGTAGGACGGGCGCAGTGGCTCAGGCCTGTAATCTCAGCATTTTGGAAGGCCAAGGCCAGAGAATTGCTTGAGGCCAGGAGTTCAAGAACAGCCTGGGCAACATAGCAAGACCCCTGTCTCCACAAAAAGATTTTTTCTTAATTAATTGGGCATGGTGGTGCATGCCTATAGTCGTGTCTATAGTCCCAAGTATGTGGGGGTTGAGGTAAGAAGATCACTTGAGGCCAGGAATTCAACTCTGCACTGAGCCATGATTGTGCCACTGCACTCCAGCCTGGGCAACAGAGGAGACCCTGTCTCAAAAACAAACAAAAACGGGAACAGGGAGGGACACAGTCTTGGACACCAGGGCTTGGTTTGTCACACAGCCACATCTCTTCCATGGAGATTGTGGTGGTACAGAGATACATATAGACACATAGGATGGTCATGCCATCACGTGACCCCTGTTATCACAAATAGGGGGCACCAAATGGGATACAGTCACAGAGACAAGGCCATGTACAGGGACACTCAGAATGTCAAGTGGACATGGACAAACCAAGGACACTCATGACAGGGTCACACTATCTCAGACTGTGAAGACAAAAGTAGGACATGGTCACAGACACACAAGGTAAAGCTGTATTGAGGCACTGATTGTCTTATTTTGATTGTCTTATTTTCATGCCCTCACTTCTCACACAAAGAATGACACAGATATAGACCCAAAGTGAGGTCCCATATAGACGTATATAGTAGACACAGAGATACACAGGGGCACACACTAGAGGTTCCCTAGTCACCCTAAAATCTGGATGGGTTTTTCTGGTGGTGGTTGTTTTTGAGACGGAGTCTTGCTTTGTCACCGAGGCTAGAGTGTAATGGCGCGATCTCAGCTAACTGCAACCTCCACCTCCCAGGTTCAAGCGATTCTCTTGCCTCAGCCTCCCGGGTAGCTGGGATTACAGGCACTCACCACCACACCTGGCTGATTATTGTATTATTAGTAGAGACAGGGTTTCACTATGTTGGCCAAGCTGGTTTTGAACTCCTGACCTCAAGTGATCTGCCTGCCTTGGCCTCCCAAAGTGCTGGGATTACTGCCATGAGCCAACAAGCCGGGCCCCAACCTGGATGTTACAGACAAGGATGTTACAAATTTCCCCTCCCCCAGTCCCTGAAAGCAAATCCCTGCCCCTCCACATCAAATCAGGCACAGCCTGTTGCACAAACTCCAAGGTCTTATGACACAATGGATGCAGGACACATGCCCGTGTACACAGTCACAGATCCTCCATCTCACACCTACAAAGACCAGCACATCTGGCCAGGTGCGGTGGCTCACACCTGAAATCCCAGCACTTTAGGAGGCAGAGGCAGAGGGATTACTTGAAGTCAGGAGGTTGAGACCATCCTGGGCAACATAGCAAAACCCTTTCTCTCCAAAACAACAAACAAACAAACAAAAAATCCAGCACATTTCACATGGACTCAGGCGCAGACAGACACAAGGAGGGGGGACTAGCTAGGAGTTCCTGGCAGGATGTCAATATCTGGGCTGTAGGGGTCCTGCCAGAGTCCTCCATGGTAATGATGCATGGAGTCCACCCAGTGGCTGTGGTCAGCCAGGGGAGTGCCAGAGGGGCACTGTTCTCCAATTGTGGGACTGAGGGTCCCCTTCCCAGCCCTGATGAAGACTGGGTCCCTGCCCAGATGTGAAGGCTGGAGGGGGCAGGCCGGGGTCCAGCTGTGGCCACAGGGAGGGGTTGAGTCAGCCACTTCCCAGCAGTACAACCCAGGCTGGGCCCAGCTGTTCCTGGAAACCAGCAGGAGGGGGTGGGCTTCCCAATCCAGCTGGGGGCTGCTGGCCCAGACCTGCACACCAGGGTTCTGTGTCCCTACAAATGGCGGCCTTCAGACCATCCCCTAAAATGTTAAGGGCTCTCTTTACCTAAAACGGATTTGGATCCTTCTTCCAAAATGTGGAAGGTTTTCAGCCCCTCTTGCTGAACTAAAGGTGCCTGGATCTCCGCACAGCAGGGTCCCTGTGTTTCAAAACAGAGATTGCTGCTCTCTTCCCTGCTGACATAGAAGCTCACTGCTTTTCCCCAAATGTGGGACTCCTGCCGCCCCAAAATGGAGGGTTGTGCTCCTCCCACAAATTGAGCACACCCAGACTTTTCCTTAAGTCTGGGGACTCCTGGCTCCTAGAACATCTGGGACGCCCACAACCTCACGCCAACAGTAGGACAATTTAAGTCCATTTCCCTAAATATTTGGATTTCCAGATTTCTCCTGAACATCAAAATCCCTGCGACCCCCGCCCTAATGTGGTGATCTCAGCATGTCCAGTCACCCATGCTTGTAACAGCTGTGGTTCCTGGCTCACCTCCAACTGCTACCTGGGAACGGGGTGGCCCTGTTTCCCTGTATTGGCAGCACCCTCGCCTATGGTGAATGCGAGGTGGGGGAGCCAACAGCAGCTGTTCCCACGACCGCCGGAAGACAGCCCAGTCCGGAAGCCAGCGCTGCCGGCCCTTGTCCCCATCCCCCACTATCCTCTCCACCCGCTCCCAGGGGCTGGAGTCTGGAAAACCACGCGGGAGGAGGTTGTGGGGACGTGGACGAGCATCCGAGCCCCCCGGGTGCGTACGGCTGCGCATGAGTAGGCTGTAATCGGGTGTCTGGGGGTGAGTGACTGCGTTCGTGCGATGCGCGCGGGGAGCAGCTGTCACTTTGCCCACCCTGCTCCGGGGCAAGGTAGCTGGCGCCAGGATCTTCTGGGTGGATGGGAGCAGCGCCCCTCCCCTCCCATCTGGGCCCGCCCCCAATGCAGAGCCCGCCCCTCCCTCCGGGTACAGCTAATAACCTCTAATTAGTGCACATTACCCCTCCCGCCTACGGGGGAGGGGTTGCCCAGGGACCCTGGGGTCATAGGGCGCGAGCCTGGGCTTCACCCTTCCCCTCAAAACCGGGTCCACTCGGAACCTCTGTATTCTCGCCGGCAAAACAGGGATTTAAAACAGCACTTGCCATCTAGTAGTCTACGTATTTAAATCGCTTAGCGCAGGGACTGCATACAGTAAGCACTCCATACATGGTGACTGCAATTTTATTGTTAACTATAATTGCCATCACTTTCCATTGAGCCCCCTCCACCGCCCCAGCGGGGGGTCTCAAGGCGGGCACAGTCTTCCCCCTAGGCCTAGTCCTGCAGTCTTCGCGCCCCCTGGTGGACGCGGGCGTCGCGGCAGCTTCAGCCAAATCCTGGGTTCTGAGGTGCGGGGGGATGCCGAGCGCGCATCTGGGGAGGGGAAGGCGTGGGGGGGAATATCGTGGAAGACGGATCCAGGCTGGGCAAGGGTGCCTGTCCATCAGCCAGGATATGTGTCTAGCTGACCTTTCCTCGACCTAGGACCATACCCGTGTCCCCTTATCTACTCCTGGGGTCAATAATACGGGGAGGATCCCTTCATTTATTTATTTAACGAGACAGAGTCTCCCCTCCTGACGTCCAGGCTGGAGGGCAGTGGCGCGACCACGGCTCACTGCAGCGTTGACCTCCCGGGCTCAAGCGATCCTCCCACCTCAGCCTCTGGAGTAGCTGGGAATAGGCGCATGCCACCACGCCCAGCTACATTTATTTTTTATTTTATTTTTGTAGAAACGGAGTCTCGCTGTGTTGCCAGGGCTATTCTCGAACTCCTGGATTCAAGCAGTCCTCCCTCCTCGACCTCTCAAAGTGCTGGGATTACAGATGTGAACCATCGCGCCAGGCCTTTTTTTGTTTTGTTTTTTTTGAGATGAAGTCTCGCTCTGTCACCCAGGCTGGAGTGCAGTGGC
>NW_012117265.1:390725-393792 GCF_000951035.1 Colobus angolensis palliatus
TAGGCCGAGAGGGAGGTCGGGGCTGCGGGCGCTCGCTGGTGGCGGACCCGGAGGCGGCTGCGGCGCTGGGGCTCCGTGGCTTGGATTGAATCCTATCAGGAGCCATGAGCGTGGACAAGGCCGAGCTATGCGGGTCTCTGCTCACCTGGGTAGGTCGTGGGGCGGGGCTAGGGGAAGGTGAGCGCCCACTTCTCTTGCCCGGGATCCCTGGTCCTGGTGCGGTCAGTCCCTTGGTGCTGGGGCGGGGAGGTGCAGGGGTCGTCGGCTTGCTGGACCGTTGGACTCTGGCCCGAGCACCCGCCCCCGTCACGTGGCAAGTCTGAGCGGAAAGGACAGGTGAGGCCCCGCCCCTCTGTGGCTGGTTCACGTGGGGCGAGGGCGCAGGTGAATTGGCCTGGTCACGTGGTGCCTGTGGGGCCCAGGTGACTCGTGATACCGCCGTGGCCTGGACGCGCAGGGTTTGTTGGGCAGAGGTGAAGTGAGGCCACGCCCCCTCTGGGCTCAGGTGAGCAGAAGCCACTCCCTCGCAGAGCTGCTGTGGCGGAGCAGCGCCCGCCCCACCATATGAGGTTCGCTGACTGGCAAAGTCTGCAAAAGGGGAGTGGTCCCGCTCTCCCAGGCCCTAACTCTCTCCATTGTCTTTTCCTTGACCTGTCAGTTACAGACGTTCCATGTTCCGTCTTCCTGTGCCAGCCCTCAGGACCTGAGCAGCGGCCTTGCCATAGCCTATGTGTTGAACCAGATGTGAGTGGAGCTGAGGGGGAGGATCCCAAAAGTGTCCCCCAGTCTTCTTATCCCACCTTCTCGCCCCCAGAGACCCCTCCTGGTTCAACGAGACATGGCTCCAGGGCATCTCAGAAGATCCAGGTCCCAACTGGAAGATGAAGGTGACAATTGGACTCCTGATTAGAGGACAGACTGGTGAAGAGATGACCAGGGACGGACCAGCTAGGCACATGTCCTGGGTGATTGGCAGGAAGAGGGACAGATGTCTGGTGATCAATCATTTGTTCATCCATTCATCTATTGAGTACTCACCCTGTGCCAGGCCTGGGCATTCAGCAAGGAATAACACAGACAAAAACCTGCCCCACACAGCCATCATTCTAGTGACAAGCAACACATAAAACACAACCATAAAAATTAACTTCCAGGCTGGGCGCAGTGGCTTGTGCCTGTAATCCCAACATTTTGAGAGGCTAAAGTGGGTGGATCACTTGGGGCCAGGAGTTCGAGACCAGCCTGGCCAGCATGGTGAAACCCCGTCTCTACTAAAAATACAAAAATTAGCTGGGTGTGGTGGTGCACATTTGTTATCCCAGTTACTTGGGAGGCTGAGAAATGAGAATCACTTGAACCTGGGAGGTGGAGGTTGCAGTGAGCCGAGATCGAGCCATTGCACTCCAGCCTGGGCAACAGAGCTAGACTCTGTCTCAAGAAGAAATAAAAAAGAAAGAAAGAAAAAGAAAGAAAAAACTTTTGATGCCAATAGTTCTATGAAGACAAGAAAAAAGCAGGGCTTTGAGAAAGAGCAATGAGGGCATGAGTGGGTGATTACATCAGATGGGTTAATCTCCAAGTGAGATTTGGGGGAACGGTGTTCCAGGCAAAGCAAATAGCAGATGCAAAGGCCCTGAGTTGGGAATAAACTTAGTGTGATGGAGGAATAGCAAAGAGGGCAGAACAGAGCAAGAGGGCAAGATTTGTAGGAGATGAGGTCATCAGGGGCCTGGCAGGCCATGGTGAGGGTGTAAATTCTATTTTTAAGTGCTGTGGAAAGTCAAGGCAGGGTTTTAGCAGAGCAAAGATGCAACTGGCTTAGGCTTTATAAAGCTCCCCCTGGCTGCATGGAGAGAAATAAAATGTAGGCAGCAAAAGTGGAAGAGGAGAGGCAGCTGGTGCATTAATCCAGGTGAGAGGTGAGGATGGATGGGTAGGGCTAAAGGATGGTGGGGCAGGTGGTGAGAAGTGCCTGGGTTCTGGAGACATATGAAGAAAGACGGTCAGGTAGGCCGGGTACTGTGGCCCATGCCTGTATTCCCAGCACTTTTGGAGGCTGAGATGGGAGGATTGCTTGAGCTCAGGAGCTTGAGACCAGCCTGGGCTACATAGCAAAACCTCGTCCCTACAAATAAAAAAAAGCAGTCAGGTGTGGCATATGCCTGTAGTCCCAGCTACTAGGGAGGCAGAGATAGGAGGATTGCTTGACCCTAGGAGGTCAAGGCTGCAGTGAGCCAAGATTACACTACTACACTCCAGCCTCGGTGACAGAGCGAGACCCTGTCTCAAAAAACTAAAGCAAAAAATAATAATAATAATAAAAACGAAACAAAGATGGTCAGGCAGACAAAAGGGGCAGACAGCCAGACAGGTCACCCCTAGAGGAAGGCACATGCAGATAGAATAGGATGAGATGAGCAGGAAAGGAGAAGTGAGGTGGAGAAAGGATGAGATGTGCAGATTTAGAGTCCGGGACTTCTGAACTTGTCCACAGCTCATTGTTTCTCCCTAGGTCAGCAATCTGAAGACGGTCTTACGGAGCCTGGTAGAGTACTCCCAGGATGTGAGTAACTGTAAAGG
Organism: Colobus angolensis palliatus; assembly: GCF_000951035.1. Taxonomy (NCBI): domain Eukaryota; kingdom Metazoa; phylum Chordata; class Mammalia; order Primates; family Cercopithecidae; genus Colobus; species Colobus angolensis. Next base: position 393,306 of record NW_012117265.1, read on the forward strand.
GATTCAGCGGGTTGAGTTGGGAGAAGGGTGAACCCATGAGCCCCTGACACCCCCTTCTCCCCAGGTCCTGGCGCATCCTGTGTCAGAAGAGCACCTCCCAGATGTGAGCCTCATTGGAGAGTTCTCAGACCCAGCAGAGCTCGGCAAGCTGCTTCAGCTGGTGCTGGGCTGTGCCATCAGTTGCGAGAAAAAGCAGGGTATGGGGAGCTTAGGGGGTCCTCAGGGGCTGGCCTGAGGAAATCCTCCTTCCTCCCCACCTCACCCCTGGGTCTCAGCCTCCCCCACCTTGATCCCCAGAGCACATCCAGAGAATCATGACGCTGGAAGAATCTGTTCAGCATGTGGTGATGGAAGCCATCCAGGAGGTGGGTGGGGGTGCTCAGTGTGCAATTGAAAAATGTCAGCAGGGCCGGGCGCGGTGGCTCAAGCCTGTAATCCCAGCACTTTGGGAGGCCGAGACGGGCGGATCACGAGGTCAGGAGATCGA
>NW_012117265.1:393842-397213 GCF_000951035.1 Colobus angolensis palliatus
TTAGGGCCGGGGCCCCGCCCCTGGCAGCCGGTCCCTTACTGTTGCCCCCCCTCCCCTGAGTCCCTGCCCTACTTGCACGTAGGCCACGCCTTCCGGGCCTCTTCCCTCCACCCAGGCTGTTCCTCTGGGTTAGTAAGCCCAGCCCTTCCCTTAAGTACCGCTCCTGTAAATTCTTTGATGCCTGCCCCTTCACCATGCTGCTTGATTTACTTGGGGCTACCTACCCATGTAACAAAACTCGTGGTAAATTGAAAATATCCTAAAATGCGTTTAAAGGCCACTTGAGTCCAGGATTTTGAGGTTGTAGTGAGCTGTGGCTGCGTCACTGCATTCCAGCCTGAGTGACAGGGCGAGATCCTGCCTCAAACAAAAGAAAAATGCTGGGTGCGGTGACTCGCGCCTGTAATCGCAGTGCTTTGGGAGGCCAAGGCGGGTACCCCATAACTCCTTCTGTAACCCCACATCACTTGAGGCAGGAGTTTGAGACCATCCTGGCCAACATAGCGAAACCCTGTCTCTACTAAAAATACAAAAATTAGCCAGGCATGGTGGCGCGCACCTGTAATCCCAGCTACTCAGGAAGCTGAGGCAGGAGAATGGCGGGAACCCGGGAGGCGGAGCTTGCAGTGAGCTGAGATCCGGCCACTGCACTCCAGCCCCGGCGACTGACCGAGACTCCTTAAAAAAAAAAAAAAAAAAAAAAAAAAAAAGAAAAATGTCAGCAGAGGGGACATCGCTAGGGCAGAGGCAACTGGGCACAGGCCCTGCCCTGGTAAGCTCTGGAGTCTGCCTGGAACTCAGCTGGCCAGACATCTCTGTCTCATATGTCTGCCAGCTCCTCCCAGCTCTAAGTCGCAATATAGCAGGCTCAAGGGATCTGGCTTCCCTCTGTGCTGGAGGCAGGAGGGCAGCCTTTGGGCTGGGGTTATTGGGCAGAACTGGCCTTGACGACGGGAAGATGGAGAGGTTCTCAGTTGGGATAGTAGATACTTTGAAGGCTGCCCTCAGATATCCAGTTCATTACAATGCCCCTTCCCACTCCCCAGCTCATGACCAAAGACACTCCTGACTCCCTGTCACCAGAGACATATGGCAACTTTGATAGCCAGGTAAGAGATTTGGGGGAAAGGTGTTCTAGGCACAGGGATCAGCAAATCCAAAGGCCCGGAGTTGGGAATAAGTTTGCTGTGATTAACCTTGGGACTGAACCTTGTTAAAGTTCCAGACCCCATTACAGATGCTCAGGGCTCCCTAAAGGGGAGGGGCTTGTCCTTAAGCCTGTAAGCCACGCCCATCTCCCAGGGTGCTAGTCACTTCCTGTGCCAGGTCTCCAGTGTTCCGGAGTCGCTCTTCCTTCAGTCTCCAATCCCAGCCCTGTTTTCTTTTCTTTTTCTTTTCTTTTCTTTTCTTTCTTTTTTTTTTTTTTTTTGAGATGGAGTCTCACTCTGTCACCCAGGCTGGAGTGCAGTGGCGCAATCTCGGCTCACTGCAACCCCTGCCTTCTGGGTTCAAGCGATTCTCCTGCCTCAGCCTCCCGAGCAGGCAGGACTACTGGTGCGCACCACCACACCCAGCTAATTTTTGTATTTTTAGTAGAGACGGGGTTCGCCACGTTGGCCAGGCTGGTCTGGAACTCCTGATCTCAGGTGACCCACTTGCCTCAGCCTCCCAAAGTGCTGGGATTACAGGCGTGAGCCACCACACCCGGCACCAGCCCTCTTTTCAATCCTGAGGGTTTCTTGTCCCCCTCCACCGGCCTCTAGAGATCTCAGCCTCCCTCCCCTCGTCCTTCTCCTGAATTCCTGAGTTCCTCTTCCCCCTCATCTCCACAGTCCCGCAGGTACTATTTCCTAAGTGAGGAGGCTGAGGAGGGGGACGAGTTAAAGCAGCGCTGTCTGGACTTGGAGCGGCAGGTAGGGCCCGAGGTGGGGCAGGGACATTTGAATAGCCCCTCTCGAAGCCCCAGCTCATCTTCCTACCCTGCCCGCAGCTGATGCTCCTGTCAGAGGAGAAGCAGAGCCTGGCACAAGAGAATGCAGTGCTGCGGGAGCGGGTGGGGCGGCCTGAAGGTGAGGGGACCCCAGGTCTCACTGCCAAGAAGCTGCTGCTGCTGCAATCCCAGCTGGAGCAGTTGCAGGAGGAGAACTTCAGGTGCGGTCATCTGAGGACTGGGCCAGGCAAGCCAGGGGATGGGGGGAGGGCAGCCCCCTCATGTGCCCTTTCCCCACCACCCCCAGGTTGGAGAGTGGCAGAGAGGATGAGCGCCTGCGCTGTGCCGAGCTGGAGCGAGAGGTTGTGGAGCTGCAGCACCGGAACCAGGCGCTGACCAGCCTGGCCCAGGAGGCACAGGCCCTGAAGGATGAAATGGATGAACTGCGGTGAGTGGTGGGTTCCTGGTCCCCATCACGGGGGGCTGGGGGTAAACTTGTTGCCAGAGTTCCCCTCTGATGCCATAGCAACTCTGTAATTTCCATATGCCCAGTGAACCCCCAATATGCCACCGTGAGCCCTACAGAATGCCCAAGGCCACATTGCGCTATCCTGAACTCCACCATATCCCCTGGACCCCACACTGCCCCCTCTTATCCCACAGTATGCTTCCAAGACCCCATAGCATCCCTTTGGCCTCACAAAACACAAGAACCTCCCCCACAATGGTCTGCAGATCCCACTGCACATTTTGGACTTCATAATGCTCCTGGATCCCATGGTACCTTCTAGGACTTTGCAACCCCTTTTGACTCTACTGTGCCTTCTGTAACCACAAAGGGCTCCGCTGGGCCCCTATGGCACCTCTGTAATACAAAAGTACTAGTGCACCCCCCCATTGCACTTCTAAGGACCCCACAGTGCTTTTGTCCCGTAGCTCCCCCAATGACCCCAAGGTGTCCTTGGCAGATGCTCAGACCTCTCTAGGCCCCCCATCACTCCCCCTATAACCCCACAACCCTCTGTGTCCCCACAATTCCACCCCAGAGGATCCCTGATTATAACCCTGGGCTAACCATTGCTGTAATGACTCTCAACAGCACCAGGCCCGGGTTGACCCTTGACCCTCAACTTTCATGACCCCTTCACCTTGAACCCAAAAGCCTCAGGCTGAACAACACCCTCCTCTGCTCCAAGGGCCACTCCGCATCCCTGCTGAACCCTGATCAGAGCTCTCAGCCCTCCCTGCTCCCTCCCCACTCCCCTAGGCAGTCCTCGGAGCGTGCTGGGCAGCTGGAGGCCACGCTGACCAGTTGCCGGCGCCGCTTGGGAGAGCTGAGGGAGCTGCAGCGGCAGGTGCAGCAGCTGGAGGAAAGCAACGCCGGCCACGCCGAGCGCACGCGGCAGCTGGAGGATGAGCTGCGCCGAGCTGGCTCCCTGCG
>NW_012117265.1:398513-414367 GCF_000951035.1 Colobus angolensis palliatus
CTCGCCCTGCTAGCTTTTTGTATTTTTTAGTAGAGACAGGGTTTCACCGTGTTAGCCAGGATGGTCTCGAACTCCTGACCTCGTGATCAGCCCGTCTCGGCCTCCCAAAGTGCTGGGATTACAGGCTTGAGCCACCGCGCCCGGCCTTAAAAAATAATTTTTAAAAAATTTTTTAAAAAATAAGAAAGAAAATCCATTGATCATACCTTACCTATCGAACATCACAGCTTAGTCTAGCCTACCTTAATCATGCTCAGAAAGCTTTCCTTACTTAGCCTAGTTTGGCAAAATCATCTACCATAAATCTTATTTTATAATAAAGCATTGACTATATCATGCAATTTATTGAAGACTACTTCATTGAAATTGAAAAACAGAATCGTTATATGGGTTCTTACTATTAACATTCACAGTTGGCTGGGTGCAATGGCTCACACCTGTAATCCCAGTGCTTTGGGAGGCTGAAGTGGGAGGATCTCTTGAGGCCAGGAGTTTGAGACCAGCCAGGGCAACAGAGCGAGACCCTGTCTCTTAAAAAGCCAAGCAAAAAACCTACACAGCTGAAAGCTCCATAGTAAAGTCAAAAAAATCATAAGTCAAACCATCCTGGATTGGGAACCATCAGTACTCAGCCCCTGCCCCTGCTTCCACCCCTGCAGTCCTTATTCTTCCCCTCTCTGTGTTCAGGTGCAGGAACTGCAGGGCCAGCGGCAGGAGGAGGCCATGAAGGCCGAGAAATGGCTATTTGAATGCCGCAACCTGGAGGAAAAGTATGAGTCGGTGACAAAGGAGAAGGAGGTGAGGCTGAGGTCCCACTGCCCGAGCCCCACCCTGCCAATTCTAGGGTAGCCCATTTCCCAGGGGGCCGAGCCTGACCCGTGTGGTATCTTGTACCCTGTCCCTGCAGCGACTATTGGCGGAGCGGGACTCCTTGCGGGAGGCCAATGAGGAGCTGCGCTGCGCCCAGCTGCAGCCGCGGGGATTGACCCAGGCCGGTGAGATGAAGCCCCATCCTGGGGCCTTACCTGTCCTGGTGTACTGTTTGGGCAGAACAGGTTGTGTCCCAGTGCATGTCTAGGCTGGGGAGAGAGCTAGGCCAGGCTGGAGGTGACCAGAAAGATGTGACACGGTCATATTGAAGAGAGAGGCTCAGGGTCTCAGGGTGGAGCAAAGGCTAAAAAGCCAGGCCAACACTCCTGGTTCTCTATCAAGCTGGGAATGGAGCTTGTGTCAAGCCAGGCTGTTGGCTGAACTTGAGCCCCAAAAGATGATCCTTGGGAAGAAGACCCTAGGGGCGGGGACAGGGAATGCGAAGAGACCTGAAGACTTTTCTTGCATTCTTCAGACCCCTCACTGGATCCCACCTCCCCACCCATGGATAACTTAGCCGCGGAGATCCTGCCTGCGGAGCTCAGGTATCCTGGGGTCACTCAAAACTCTGGCCCTACCCAGGCCTGCCAAGGCCCACCGTCAGCCCCACCCCCACCCTCCCACCTACTAGCACCGGTTGCTTGGTCTCAGATCCAGGTCCTAGCTGGGCTCCTAGGCCCACTTACTGCTGATTTGGCTCCGTTCAACCCTACCAGATCACTTTGCCTCTCCAGGGTCTATCCTTAGTACACAAATTATGTCCAACACCTGGCTCCACTTCCCGCACAAAAATCCTATGCCCTAGCCCCGCCGACTTTGATCCTTTCCCCCAGGGTCCACCCCTGTCAGTGTAGCCTTTGTGAGTTTCAGTACCCTGTGCCCTGCCGGCGTTAACTCTCCCAGGCCAGGCACAGTGGATCACACCTCTAAATCCCAGCACTTTGGAAGGCCGGAGCTGGAGGATCACTTGAGCCCAGGAGTTCGAGAGCAGCTTGAGCAACATAGTGGCCCTCTCTACAAAATAAAAATGATTTCAAAACCCCCAAAACGGCCGGGCGCAGTGGCTCACGCCTGTAATTCCAGCACTTTGGGAGGCCAAGGTGGATGGATCACAAGGTCAGGAGATCGAGACTATCCTGGCTAACACGGTGAAACCTCGTCTCTACTAAAAATACAAAAAATTATAGCCGGGTGTGCTGGCATGCGCCTGTAGTTCCAGCTACTCGGGAGGTTGAGACAGGAAAACTGCTTGAACCCGGGAGGTGGAGGTTGCAGTGAGTCGAGATCACGCCACTGTATTCCAGCCTGGGCGACAGAGCGAAACTCTATCTCAAACAAACAAAAAAACCGAAACTAACCAAACAAGAAAAACCCAAAAAACTCTCCCATCCTAATTCTTCCCATTTCTGCTTCCCGCTTTCCAGCAGCCGCATCCCAGCTGTTCGAATCCATTCTGCCTAGCTCGTCCCTGCCTAGCTCCACCCCCTACCCCAGCTTAGAGCTCCGTCCCCTTTAACCCTGGGCCCCTTTAACCCTGGGCCGGGAACCTGAACCCCTAGTAGGTCCTCAGTGCTCCAACCCCACGGTCTGGCTGAGCTCTTCCCCAGGGCTCTGTCCCGCCCCTAGCTCCACCCGCCCTGAGCCCCAGCGAGCCTGCGGGGTGACTCGACCCTGACCCTGCTTTCTCCTCCCGGGTCTGCAGGGAGACGCTACTGCGGCTTCAGCTGGAGAACAAGCGGCTGTGCCGGCAGGAGGCGGCCGACCGGGAGCGGCAGGAGGAGCTGCAGCGCCACCTGGAGGAGGCGAACCGCGCACGCCACGGGTTGGAGACGCAGCACCGGTGAGCGCCTGGGGACCTACCTGCGCAGAGCAGGGACAGAGGGGGCCGAAAGTGGGCGAAGGCACTAAGCGGCCCCCCACCCTTGCAGGCTGAATCAGCAGCAGCTATCCGAGCTGCGGGCCCAGGTGGAGGAGCTTCAGAAAGCCCTGCAAGAGCAGGGGGGCAAGACTGAAGACGTGAGTGTCATCCACCACCTCCCTGCCTGGCCCTCCCTCATGCCCCGAAGTAACCCTCCTCTCTCTCCCATGCTGCCCGATGCCCCATACAGGCCATTGTAAGTACCATGGGCCCAGGGTGGCACCCCCTACCCTCACCCTGGGAAGGAGGAATTAGGTCCTCTCTGGACCCTCCACTCACCTTGCCTCTTCTCTCCCCCAGTCCGTCTTGCTGAAAAGAAAGCTGGAGGAACATTTGTAAGTCGCAGAAAGAGGGCACTCTTGGTGGGGGCATGGATTTGACATTAGTGGGAAGTTTCTTAGGCGTGTGCCACCATGCCTGGCTAATTTTTTATATTTTTAGTAGAGATAGGGTTTTACCATGTTGGCCAGGCTGGTCTTGGACTCCTGACTCCAGATGATTCACCCGTTTTGGCCTCCCAAAGTACTGGGATTACAGGCATGAGCCATTGCGCCTGGCCTTCTTTCTTTTCTTTTACCTGTCTGCTATTGAAGAGATTTGTATTCTAGAAAGATCCCTGGCTGCTAGATGGAGTGGTTGAGAGTAGAAGAAGCTAGCAAGGGACGATGGTGGCTGGACCAACTTGGGAGCTTTGGGATGGGCGAAGTTTCCCATCCCAACAGGGTGCTGTTTCACAGGATACCTGCTAAGGGTGCGAAGGGTTGTGACTGATGGCTGAGGAGATGGTGGGACCAGGGCACACAGCCCCCAGGCATGAGGGGCAGGCAGAGAGGGCTCTGTGGCCATGTAGGGGCATTTCTGGCTGGCGGGGAGGTCTGTGGCTACCACTGGGATGAAACAGAGGCCAGCTCGGAGGTCAGCCCACTGCTGCTCGTCCCTGCCCGCAGGCAGAAGCTTCATGAGGCAGATCTGGAGTTGCAGAGGAAGCGGGAGTACATTGAGGAGCTGGAGCCACCCACTGACAGCAGCAGTAAGTGGGACCTGGTGACCAGGGGGTGGGGAGATCCCAGAGCCCAGCAGCTTGAAGCTGATGGGCCAATTCTTCCATCAGCAGCCCGACGGATCGAGGAGCTGCAGCATAACCTGCAGAAGAAGGACGCGGACTTGCGGGCCATGGAGGAGCGATACCGCCGCTACGTGGACAAGGCCCGCATGGTGAGGACACTGGGTGTTCCCACAAGTTGCCTGCCCTGGCTCCTGCCTTTTTGTGCCTCCTATTGAGCCAAACCTCCTGCTTGCACATCTGTGCCCCAATTCACACCTGTCATACCCCACCATGTGACAGACTTCTGCAATGATTCCCCACTGCTACTGATTGTCGCATTAAAGTACTGCACAGCCGGCCGGGCGCCGTGGCTCACGCCTGTAATTCCAACACTTTGGGAGGCCAAGGCAGGCAGAACACGAGGTCAGGAGTTCAAAATCAGCCTGGTCAACATGGTGAAACCCTGTCTCTACTAAAAATACAAAAATTAGCTGGGCATGGTGGTGGGCACCTGTAATCCCAGCTACTCAGGAGGCTGAGGCAGGAGAATCGTTTGAACCTGGGAGGTGGAGGTTGCAGTTAGCTAAGATTGTGCCATTGCACCCCAGCCTAGATGACAGGGCGAGAGTCCATCTAGAAAAAAAAAAAAAGTACTGCACAGCCAGGCGCAGTGGCTCACACCTGTAATCCCAGCACTTTGGGAGGCCGAGACGGGCGGATCACGAGGTCAGGAGATCGAGACCATCCTGGCTAACCCGGTGAAACCCTGTCTCTACTAAAAAATACAAAAAACTAGCCGGGCGAGGTGGCAGGTGCCTGTAGTCCCAGCTACTCGGGAGGCTGAGGCAGGAGAATGGCGGGAACCCGGCAGGCGGAGCTTGCAGTGAGCTGAGATCTGGCCACAGTACTCCAGCCTGGGGGACAGAGCGAGACTCCGCCTCAAAAAAAAAAAAAAAAAATAGAAAAATTAGCTGGGAGTGGTAGCACACGCCTGTAATCCCAGCTATTTGGGAAGCTGAGGCAGGAGAATAACTTGAACCTGGGAGGCAAAAGTTGAAGTGAGCTGAGCTTGTGCCACTTCACTCCATCCTGGGCAATAGAGCCAGACTCCATCACAAAAATAAAAATAAAGTACTGCATGGATGGGCACAATGGCTCATACCTATAATCTCAACACTTTGGGAGGCTAAGGCAGGAGAATTGCTTGATGCCAGGAGTTCAAGACCACCCTGGGCAACAGTCTAGAATGAATGAATGAATGCATACACACACCCCAGTATGTCCCAGGGGGTTTCAAGGCCAAAGTCACCTGGCTGTGACTTCCTCAACCTGTAGGTCATGCAGACCATGGAACCCAAGCAGCGGCCAGCTGCAGGGGCACCTCCAGAACTCCATTCCCTAAGGACACAGCTCCGAGAACGGGATGTCCGCATCCGGCACCTGGAGGTGGGTATCCTCATGCCTTTACGCTGCCTCCAGCATATCTAGGCCTCTGACACTTGCCTTCTTGACAGATGGACTTTGAGAAAAGCCGAAGTCAGAGGGAGCAGGAAGAAAAGCTGCTTATCAGAGCCTGGTATAATATGGTAAGTGTGGGGTCTGGGCTCTAAGATCTCATGGGTAGAGTAGTGGTGGAGGGGGTCCTGTGAGCTCACCTGACCCCAACCACACCTCCTCCTGAAGGGCATGGCCTTGCAGCAGCGAGCTGGGGAAGAGCGGGCGCCTGCCCATGCCCAGTCATTCCTGGCACAGCAGCGGCTGGCAACCAATGCTCGCCGTGGACTCCTGGGACGCCTGGCATCTCTGAACCTTCGCCCCACTGACAAGCACTGACCTCAGGATCCAGCCAGCCTGGGCTCCACCCACCCTGGCTTCCTCCAACTCACATGGCGCCCAGCATTGGGCTTCAGCCAGCTGCTCAAGAGCTTTGAGGCCATGATCTCTGCCCTTCCCTCTCCCAGATTGGTGGGGAGGGAAGGTGGGAGGTAGGTATAGGCCTGTTCTTTTTAGCAATGTGATTCTTATCGTTGATTCTCTCTCTAGAGTTCATGTGCTGCCTGGGGAGACTTTGATTTTATATTTGAGAAAAATAAAGACTTTCAATCTGCCCTGGCTATGCTCTGGGCACCAAGTTGGGGGAGAGAAAATGGGCCAGAGGTTTAGCCCATTGCTTTTAAGAAAAGCTTAGCGGCCAGGTATGGTGGCTGATGCCTGTAATCCCAGCACTTTGGGAGGTTTAGATGGGTGGATCACCTGAGGTCAAGAGTTCAAGACCAGCCTGGCCAACATGGCAAAACCCCTCCTCTACTAAAAATAGGAAAATTAGCAGGGCATGGTAGTACATGCCTGTAATCTGAGCTACTCGGGAGGCTGAGGTGGGAGGATTGCTTGAATCCGGGGAACAGAGGTTGCAGTGAGCTGAGGTTAAGCCACTGCACTCCAGCCTGGGTAACAGAGCAAGACTCCATCTCAAAAAGAAAAAAAAAAAAGAAAGAAAAGCTTGGTTTGCATTCTTACTAAGTGTGAGTGACGAATAGCACCATCCAGAGGTAGGTGAGGATCACCTTTGTGTGTCTGTGAATGTGTAGTGGTTTTGTTTTTTGGTTGTTGCTTTTTTTTTCTTTTTTTTGAGATGGAGTCTCACTCTGTCGCCCAGGCTGGAGTGCAGTGGCACGATCTTGGCTTACTGCAACCTCTGCCTCCCGGGTTCAAGCGATTTTCTTGCCTCAGCCTCCTGAGTAGCTGGAACCACTTGCACATGCCACCACACTGAGCTAATTTTTGTATTTTTAGTAGAGATGGGGTTTCACCATGTTGGCCAGAGTGTTCTTGAACTCCTAACCTCAGATGATCTGCCCATCTTGGCCTCCTAAACTGCTGGGGTCACAGGAGTCAGCCACCGTGCCCGGCCACTAAGCTTTTCTTAAAAGCAATGGGGTAAACCCTTGGCCCACTTTCTCTCCCTCACCTTGGTGCCCAGAGTTACCAGAGTGAGCCACCACTGTGGAACGATCTCAGCTTGCTGCAGCCTGGGCAACAGAGTGAGACCCCATCTACAAAAAAAAAAAAAAAAAGAAAGAAAGAAAGAAAAAAGGCCCAGAAAGGAGGCCTCACCAAGGAAGTGATATTATTGAAGCAGAGACCTAAAGGAGGTGAGGGAGAGGACATGAAGGTATCTGGGGAAGATCCAGGCAGAACAGTTCGCACAAAGGCCCTGAGATGACACCTCGCTTGATGTGCTGGAGGGACAGTAAGGGGACCAAAGTGGCTGGAGTGGAGTGAATAAGAAAGCAGAAGGCTGGACGCGGTGGGTGGGTGGATCATGAGGTCAGGAGATCGAGACCATCCTGGCTAACACAGTGAAACCCCGTCTCTAAAAAACACAAAAAATTAGTCGGGCTTGGTGGCGGGCGCCTATAATTCCAGCTACGCGGGAGGCTGAGGCAGGAGAATGGCGGGAACCCAGGAGGTGGAGCTTGCAGTGAGTGGAGATCGCGCCACTGCACTCCAACCTCGGCGACAGAGCGAGACTCCGTCTCAAACAAAAAAAGAAAGCAGAAGGCAGGGAGCGATGGCTCCCACCCAACACTTTGGGAGGCCGAGGCAGGCGGATCACGAGGTCAGGAGATGGAGACCATCCTGGCTAACACGGTGAAACCCCGTCTCTACTAAAAACTATAAAAAACTAGCCGAGCGAGGTGGCGGCGCCTGTAGCCCCAGCTACCCAGGAGGCTGAGGCAGGAGAATGGCGTGAACCCGGGAGGCGGAGCTTGCAGTGAGCTGAGATCCCACCACAGCACTCCAGCCTGGGCGACAGAGCGAGACTCCGTCTCAAAAAACAACAACAACAACAAAAAAAACCCTGTCACTACTAAAAATACAAAAAAATGCGGCCGGGCGCGGTGGCTCACGCCTGTAATCCCAGCACTTTGGGAAGCTGAGACGGGAGGATCACCTGAGGTCAGAAGTTTGAGACCAGCCTTACCAACATGGAGAAACCCCGTCTCTACTAAAAAAAAAAACAACATAGAAAATTAGCCGGATGTGGTGGCACACGCCTGTAATCCCAGCTACTCAGGAGGCTGAGGCATGAGAATCGCTTGAACCTGGCAGGCGGATGTTGTGGTGAGCAGAGATCACGCCATTGCACTCCAGCCTGGGCAACAAGAGCAAAACTAGGTCTCAAAATAATAATAATAATAATAAATAAAAATAAAAATACAAAAAAAATAGCTGGGCATGGTGGCGGATGCCTGTAGTCCCAGCCACTCGGGAGGCTGAGGCAGGAGAATGGCGTGAACCCGGGAGGCGGAGCTTGCTTGCCACGGTGAGCCAAGATGGCGCCACTGGCACTCCAGCCTGGGAGACAAAGCAAGACTCCTCTCAAAAAAATATAAAAGTAAAAATGAAAGAAAGCAGATGAGGGTGGGGAGATTATTCAGGGACTTGTGGGCTGCAGAGAGTACTTTAACTTTTATTCTAAGTGAGGTGGGAGCCATGGAAGAGTCTAAGCAAAGGAGGGATGTGACCTGGCCCTGGTGTTCATAGGCGCCCTCTGGTGGCCACTCTGGGAGAAACAGGCTTAGGAGGCCAAGGCCAGAGCTAGAAGACCAGGTTGGTAGTCCGGGTGGGTGGGTGATAGTGAGGCTCTGGCCAGGCTGGGGGCCCTGGAGGAGTGAGAAATGGTTAGATTCTGGATACGATTTACAGGCAAAGCTGGCAGGGCACGGTGACTCACGCCTGTGATCCCAGCTCTTTGGCTGGCCAACATGGTGAAACCCTGTCTCTAAAAATACAAAAATTAGCTGGGTGTACTGGTCACCTGTAATCCAAGCTACTTGGGAGGCTGAGGCAGGAGAATCACTTGAACCTGGGAGGTGAAGGTTTCAGTGAGCAAAAATCGTGCCATTGCAACACAGCCTGGTGACAAGAGGGAAATTACATCTCAAAAATAAAAAATAAAAATAAAAATCAAGGCAAAGCTGGTAAGATTTGCTGCTGGGTTGGTGTGGCCGCTGGGTTGATGTGATGGCCTGTGGTGGGAAGAGGAATTCACATGACTTCTTTTGACCTCACTACCTGGAAGGACAAAGCTAACACAGAGGGTGGGACAGATTGGGGGGCTGATTAGGAGCTGGATTTCAGGTGTGTTACGTTTGAAGTGTCTGTGAGATCTCTGCAAGGAGACATCTAAGAGGCAGTTGGCTTTCTGGGTCTACAGTTAGAGAAGGGATCCTGGCTGAATTTCTGTTTTCATTCTTCCTTCTTTTTCTTTTCTTTCTTTTCTATTTTAGATGGGGTCTCACTCGGCAGCCGCCCAGGCTTGAGTGCAGTGGCAGAATCTCACTGCAACCTCTGTCTCTCAGGTTCAAGCGATTCTCCTGCCTCAGCCTCTGAGTAGCTGAGATTACTGGTGCCCACCACCTTGCCTGGCTAATTTTTGTGTTTTAGTAGAGATGGGCTTTCACCATGTTGGCCAGGCCTGTCTTGAGCTCCTGACCTCAAATGATCCACCTACCTCCGCCTCCCAGCTGAGATTACAGGCATGACCCCCGCCATGCCAGGCCTTTTTTTTTTTTTTTTTTGAAACAGGGTCTTACTGTGTTGCCCAGGCTGGAGTGCAGTGGCGTGATCATAGCTCACCGCCTTGGCTGGACTTTTATATTCAGGACTCATCAGGAGTCCGTGTGATTAAATTAGTAAAACCTGAAGCCCAGAGGGCCTGAGAATGCAGAGGCCTGAGGGAAGAAGAACCCATGGTCCTGGGACAGTGGCTGGCTCATTAATGAGTAATGCCAGGGCACTGATGTGGGTATTTCAGAGAGCAGAGTTTGGGAAGAAGTAAGCAGGGCACCATCATAAAACCTGGAAGAGGTGAAACCCTGTCTCTACTAAAAATACAAAAAATTAGCCAGGTGTGGTGGTCTGCACCTATAATTCCAGTTACTCGGGAGGCTGAGGCACGAGACTCCCTTGAACGAGGGAGGTGGAGGTTGCACTGACCCAAGATCGTGCCACTGTACTCCAGCCTGGGTAATGAAGTGAGACTCTGTCTCAAAGAAAAAAACGACCAAACCTGGAATAAGCTGGGCATGGTGGTTGTGGTGGAGGAGGAGGAGGAAGAGGAGAAGGAGGAGAAGGAAGAAGAAATCTGCAGCTGGGCTTGATGGCTCACACCTGTAATCCCAGCACTTTGGGAGGCAGAGGCAGGTGGATCACCTGACATCAAGAGTTCAAGACCAGCCTGGCCAACATGGTGAAACCCCCCTCTCTACTAAAAATACAAAAAAATAGCTGGGCGTGGTGGTGCGTGCCTGTAATCCCAGATACTTGGGAGGCTGAGGCAGGAGAATTACTTGGGCCCAGGAGGCACAGGTTGCGGTGAGCAGAGATCACACCATTGCACTCCAGGCTGGGTGACAGAGGGAGACTCCATCTCAAATAATAATAATAATAAATAGGTAAATAAATAAATAAATAAGAAACCTGCAAGAACTCCCACATTTTACTTAGGACAATGGATAATGCCTGGCAGGAGAAATCAGATTAGCAACATTTGAATAAAAACCACTAGCAATTTATTGAGCACCTACTGTATACCAAATGCTTTAATGCCATTCTTTCATCCTCATGACAACTCGATGAGATAGTCAGTCACATCTTCACTTGAAGGAAAGAATTCAGGCAGGACATTGATGAAGACCTCTCGGTAAGGGTGGGCTGGTCCAAGAGTCTGGAAGAACTCTCGCCCCTAGCACAGCGCCAAACCCAGGCAGGCAGCGAGAGCTGGTCAAAAGTGTAGGTAGACTTGACAAAGGCACACGAGGCTTATGCAGACCGGGACACCTGCCTGTGTGCCGTGCAGGGACCTGGTTCCCTGTCCTTAGGCGGTTGGGCTCTAAGATCTCAGGCCAGATTCTCCTCCTCCTCGCCAATAGGGCTGGGCAGCCAGGGTGGCGCCGGACCCCGGGGTCCGGGCATGGTCACGATGCTGAAGGGCTCGACAGGCCCAGGGATGAGAGTAAGCGGTTCAGGACCCGCAGGGGGCGGGGGCTCCGGCTCCGGCAGGCCAGGATCAAGCAGCGGGTCCCCGCAGCTGCACTCCGGGGCCGCGCCTTCGGGGACAACCGCGCATGAGCAGCTGGCCCCGGTAGACGCCTCCGACACGCAGCTGTTCTTGCGGAGTAGAAAGGACAGGCGCCGGCCCAGGGGGCCTCCCGCGGCCATGCCCGCGCCCGCCGGCAGGAGGCGCTGCAGGAAGTCGCCGGGCGCCTCGCCCATCGGCCCATCCAAGCCGTCCAGCCGCTGGAACTGCATGTCTTCTTTGGCCAGCCTGCGGGACCGACATTGGGCCAGCGCTGTGGCCTCGCTTCTTGTTGACAGAGCGGGGTCCCAGGCATTTCCCTGACTCTACCCACCCTTTTATCCCACTTATCCCCAAAGACCTTAGCTCCTAAACCCAGAGCCTGGCCTCACCCTCTGTTGCCACTTGAACTTGGATCTCAAACCTCAGTTGTGGCTCAGCCCCATTTCCTTTTTAATTTTAATTTAATTTAATTTTATTATTTTTTTAGATGGAGTCTCGCTCTGTTGCCCAGGCTGGAGTGCAGTGACGCGATCTCAGCTCACCACAACCTTCGCCTCCTGGGCTCCTGCCTCAGCCTCCCAAGTACCTGAGACCACAGGCACGTGCCACCACACCGGCTAATTTTTGTATTTTTAGTACAGACAGGGTTTGACTATGTTGGCCAGGCTAGTCTTGAACTCCTGACTTCGTGATCCGCCCACCTTGACCTTCCAAAATGCTGGGATTAGAGGCTTGAGCCACTGCACCCAGCCTATTTTTATTTTTTGAAATGGCGTTTTACTCTTTTTGCCCAGGCTAGAGAGCAATGGTGCAATCTCGGCTCACTGCAACCTCTGCCTCCTGGGTTCAAGTGATTTTCCTGCCTCAGTCTCCCGAGTAGCTGGGATTACAGGTGTGAGTCACCAAGCCCAGCCAGTTTTGTATTTTTAGTAAAGACAGGGTTTCACCATTTTGGCCAGGCTGGTCTCAAACTCCTGACCTCAAGTGATCCACCTGCCTTGGCCTCCCAAAGTGCTGGGATTGAAGGCATTAGGCACCACGCCTGGCCTTTATTTTTATTTTTTTAGAGACAGGCTCTTGCTCTGTTGCCTGGGCTGGAGTGCAGTGGTGTCATTATGGCTCACTGCAGCCTTGAACTCCAGGACTCAAGCGATCCTCCCACCTCAGCCTCCTGAATAACTGGGACTACAGACAAGCACCACCATGCTTGGCTAATGTTTTATTTTTAGTAGAGACAGGAGTCTCACTATGTTGCCCAGGCTGGGCTGAACTCCTGGGCTTGCTCAAAGGATCCTCCCGCCTCGGCCTCCCAAAGTACTGGGATTATAGGCGTGAGCAGTGGCTCCTGGCCTCAGCCCTCATCTCCTTTGGAATCACCTCTGACCTGTTCGATCCTCACTGACCTCAGCCCTTAGCTCCGTCCCTAGTCAGTGGCCTGGTCTCAGACCTTGACCTTGTCCCCTGACTCCTATCTTAGCTTCTTCCCTTACCACAGTCCTGAGACTTTCGATCTTATCCCCATCTCTAGAATTGAGTCCCCTTAACCTTTTCAAGCCATAAGCCCTGCCCACCCAACTGGCTCACGTGATATCGAAGGTGGAGCCCTGGAAGGAAGGTTGCCGCAGCTGGAAGACAGTAGCTGCTGTGTAGGGGGCGCGAGCCTCCGCCGCATCCCAGTACAAGTCCTTCTCCAGCACAGCCAGGTCATCATACATCTCGTCCACTGCCAGCATGGACACCTATGGGTGCAAACACACAGGGTAAAGTGGGGGCGGGGCAACCCGCCAGGACCACAGAGGGAAGTATGGTTTGGGGTGAGACCCAGCAAGACTTGGCAGGGGTGGGACCAGAACCCTGTTGGGCACTCCGGGATGGTTGCCACCTGGAAGTCTCACCTGGAACCTGAGTCTTACCTGGAAGTTTCGATCGATCAGAAAGTTGGTCTCAAAGTCATCGTCATCCTCTCCGAAGGGGTTGATGAGCTGCTCAGCTACCTGAGAGGAGAGGGAGGAGTTAGGTGGAAACTTGGGAACCCCATGTCCGTCCCACCCATGAAATTCCAGCCTGGATCACCCACCTACCTTGAGCCAGCCAGCGTAGAAGAAGAACTGCAAGAGGGTGAAGATGGGCACACACAGGTCTAGGTCATGGTCTTTGTAACCCTGAGCCGGGTCCAGGAACTGGCGACCAATGAGGCAAGCCAGGAAGTAGCTGTACAGTGCGATGGTCACCACCTGGCAGGGCAGGGCAGGGCTCAAGGGGGTCATTGAGGGCCAAGGCTATGATGGGGGTCTTAGCTAATTCTTGGTTTCCCTTTGGAAACCGTGCATCAGGGCCACTGACACCAAATATAAACAGAGGCACGATGGGGTTACCTGCGTGTAGACGAGGGGTACGCTAATCCAGTCGTAGTGAAAGAGCATTCCACATTTGCCCCGAAACACATTCAGCTCCTGGGGGTGGATACAGGCCATGAGGAGGCCTGAATGGTGAGCTCACACAGGGATATTAAGTGTGGGTACCTGGGATGGAGGTGGGTGGGAATTGGGAGTGTGCTTTGGGGGTTTCAGGGAGGGTATTTGGTGATGAGTGTGCACCTGGATGAGGGACCATGCACCCAGGGGTTGTCCCTCAAGGGCGTTGGAATCTGCCCCATGGAGGTAAGTGTGCACCTGGTGAGGGTGTTTGAAATCGGTCTCGTGGGGGGTGCGTGGCGGGCCGCCGTTGACACAGCTCCAGGGATACAATTTCCCTGGTATTCTATATGAATGACCTCCTGGTGGGCCCACCTCGAGCAGCAGCTTAAGGGCGCTGTTGTCGCGGATGCGGCCCTCGCGCCGGGCCTGCGCCGCCAGATTGGAGAACCAGACGCAGGGCACCCAGTACTTGTTGTAGGACGAGTTCAGGTTTTCGAACTTCTTGCGCTCCTCGCGGGTCATAAACCCTGGAGGAAAGAGGTCAGGGATAGCTAACCCCTTGCCCCGCTCCACCGGGTCCTTGCCCGGTCTCTGCCCTGCCTCTGGCTGAGTACTCACCAGCCTCCACCACGTGATCTATGGTGGGAAAGCGCTTGAACACCGCGGTGCTGACAGAGCGCAGGATGAGCACGGCTGAGAGCCCTGCGTAGCGCATGAGTGTGCGCCGGTAGAGGCGGCCGCGGTCGTCTCGTCCGTGCACGGTGCCCGCCACCACGCACATGAGCGCGTCGGGCAGCGGCATGCATAGGTACTGGCTCCACCAGCGGTTCACCACCAGCGTCACATAGAAGCCTGCAGGGGAGCGGAATGGGGGCTCAGTGGGGACACCAGGGCCAGGGGTTTGGGGGCCCAGGTCGTGGGAGAAGGGGCAACATAAGGTCTGCATCAGGGAAACCCAAGCGTGCTGGCCAACCTCACCACGCTTGGGCTGGGAACTTGGGGGTCCAGCCCTCAGGTCAGAAAGGCCAGTTGCCGGGTGCAGTGGCTCACGCCTGTAATCCCAGCTCCTTGGGAGGCCGAGGAGGGCGTATCACGAGGTCAGGAGTTCGAGACCAGCCTGGCCAGCATGGTGAAACTCCGTCTCTACTAAAAATACAAAAATTAGCCGGGCATGGCGGCGCACCTGTAGTCTCAGCTATTCGGGAGGCTGAGGCAGGAGAATCACTTGAACCTGGGAGGTGGAGGTTGCAGTGAGCAGAGATCGCACCATTGCACTCCAGCCTGGGCAACAGAGCGAGACTCCATCTCAAAAAAAAAAAAAAAAAAAAGGGAGAAAGGCAGAGCAGCCCTTTAGGTCACTGGCTACTTGGGAGTCACCTCAGATGTGACATTGGGATCCCAGTATGGGGACAGAGGCACAGAGCCCATGTTAGGGGCACATGGGCAGACTGTCGCTTGCTGTGAATGCATAGGAACCTAAATCAAGGGGAGAGGGGTCTGGTTTGTGGGGGTGTACATCGGGGACACCTGGTCAAGCTTGTTGCAATAGCCATACCCAGCTCCTGAATCAGGAACTTCTGAAGGGGTTGGGGGCAGGGTCTACATCAGGGAGCCTTGGGCAGGCTCGGGTCACATGTGGTCCCTGGGGGGCCAGGACTTGTCAGAGAAATGCCCCCAGGCTGGAATTGAGAGGATGAAGTCCTACGCGGTCCCTGGAGGGTTAGGGGTTTGTCCCCCCTAGTAACACAGCAGACACTGGTGAGCATCCCCAGGGTGACCAGGAATAAGCCCTGTGGGTGAGGTGGAGCTCTCTTGGGGTCACCTCAGGAGGCACTGTGACCCCAGATGACACTCCAGGTCTCAGAGTGTAGGGCCACATCTGGCATCTTCATCATATGGATCCAAAAATGGGGGGGTATTGTGGGGGTTGGATTTGAGGTAGGAGTCTCAGAGGGGCAGGAATGGGGGCTCCTCAAAAGGCATGAATGGATATGGGTTTCTCAGGGACATGGGAACGGGGGAGTTGGGGGTTGGACCGCACCAAGCACGAAGGAGACAGGGATGAGGCTGGCATACTGGTCACAGTAAATGACAAGCTTCTCGAAGTAACGCTTCTGCCCTTCCGTCAGCACAAAGCTGCAGGATAGAGATGAGGGGTCACAGGTCACAGGGGCCACTCCATCCCCAGCTTCAGATCTCTCTTGCTGTGCCCCTCGCCCTGGCTTCTTTTATAATAGCTGCCCCCGGCTGGGTGCTATGGGTCACGCCTATAATTCCAGCACTTTGGGAGGCCGAGGCAGGGGGATCACTTGAGGTCAGAAGTTTGAGACCAGCCTGGCCAACATGGTGAAACCCCGTCTCTACTAAAAATACAAAAAAATTAGCCAGGCGTGGTGGCTGGCACCCGTAATCCTAGCTACTGGGGAGGCTGAGGCAGGAGAATCGCTTGAACCTGGGAGGTGGAGGTGGCAGTGAGACGAGATTATGCCACTGCACTCCAGCCTGGGCGAGACTCCA
>NW_012117265.1:414667-424289 GCF_000951035.1 Colobus angolensis palliatus
TATGTATATATTATATATGTGTGTATATATGTGTGTGTATATAATATATATGTGTGTGTATATATATGTGTGTATATATCTATATAATATATATATAATAGCTGCCCCCCTCCCCTAGAACATGAGCACCCCAGGGCAGCCTCACCGGTAGGCAGCACTCAGCGCCATGTAGAACCCGAGGAAACAGAGCAGCTCTCGCCACAGGAGTTTGTAGATGCTCCCACGCCACAGCAGCAGCAGCTGGGAAAAGCCACCGAAGCGGGCATTCGCCACTCGGGCTGTGTAGGTGACAGTCATCGTGGCACCCGGCAGGTGTGGCCAAGGGAGAGTAGGTGGCCCGGGTGGGGGCTGCGGGTGGGGGTGAAGAGGTGCGGGGATAACTGAGCACAGGGAGTCCACCCATGTTCCGGCCGGCCACCCCTTTAGTCCTGACCCTTGCCTGAGTTGCCTTCTCCTCCCAGCTTTACTCAGTCTAGTCCAGCCCCCAGTGCCACTCCCTGACCCGTGTCTCAGGCTGTCCCCTTCCCTAGACTCCTGGCCCCAGGCTCTGGTACCTGCCGTCCCTCACCACCAAGACCCTTGAGTCCCTGCAGTCAGCTCCCGAGTCACCCTTTCCCCGATCCCCTTCACTTAGAGGCCACCTGTAGCATCCCCCACTCCGCGAGTCCCCAGCGCCTGAGTTTCTAGGTTCTCAAGGCTCCACCTCCCCCAAATTCTCTCCCTCAGCCCCTATTTCTGTCTCCCCCTTCTCCACTTCCCCAGCTCCAAGTCTTGACCCATTCCACTCCCTGCACTCCCTCTGAAGCCCTGTCCCTAAGCCTCCGGGTCCCCTAGCCCCCCTGCCCCAGCCTGTCCACCTTCTGCTTAATGGCCCTGGCTCCCCCCACTCCCTTTTCCTCCCGGATCCTCCTTGACCTTTCCTCTCTCCATTCCCCTCCAGCCTTCCAAGCCCTCCACTCCCCACCCCGGGAGGACTCCGGATGCATTCCTGCCCGCAGGTTCCCTATTCCCTCAGGGCCCCCTATTTCCCCAAGCCCGGGCTCATCTCACCTGTGTTGAAGGTGGCCGGTGCAGGGACCCACAGGGACAGGGATGGAATGGGCGGGTGGCTTTGGCGTTGGGTGGGGCTGGGGAGTGGGTGTGCCCCCCTTTCCTGGTTCTCCTCCCTCGGCTGGGCTGCAGCTTCGGAACTTTGTTTGGAGTCCCACAAGTTTGTTACCTGGCACTGGGGGAGAAATCCGCCTTGTCCTCCTTTGCCCCTCCCTATTCCCCTCCCAGTCACTCAGTGGCAGGTCGTAAGGATCTGGAGCCCAGAGGCTGGGGGAGGAGGCAGGGATGGTGGACACACACACACTGCTTAGTGAGGCTGGGTCACTCCGCAGTCACCTGTAATCACAGTGTCACAGACATGCACGCAGAAACACACATCATAGTTCCAGACACAAATCCAGCCTCTCTTAAGGGAGCCTCAGCCAGGCACAATGGCTCACGCTTGTAATTTTAGCCCTTTGGGAGGCTTAGGTGGGAGGATCACTTGAGCCAAGAGTTCAAGACCAGCCTGGGCAACATAGTGAGATCCCCATCTCTATTGAAACAACAAAAAGACAATCTCACATAACTATGGTGACCCAGAGGGGCAGTACACACTGTCACAGAACCTTCCAGAGTCATACAAGGTACACCTACCTCAACCCCCCTGCCCCCATCATGCATACATAAGGCAGGTGGACCCTGACATATCAGGCTTTCCCCTCTCACGCACACAGTACTACTAGCGGTCTGGGTTCCCTCAGGATCATACCGTGGAACAAAGACACCCACACAACCAGCCAAGCACAGACCCCACCCAGACCTCAGAATGCCTTCACACACACAGTCATACACCGCTGCAAGGAGGTTTTATTCCTTATCTCCTCTGTGCAAAGAGACACCCACGATCACACACCAAATGCAAAAACCCTTTCCTCAGTGTGGTGGCACACAATCCCAGGCCCAGAGAGGGGCCTGAGGTTCACCCATCTTGCAAAGACACACACAACAGCCACCCCTGTCTCAAGGGTACCCTAGCTATCACCGCTGTTGAAACTCACCACCATTTGCACGCCAATATGTGAAGGCAACCCCCTTTCCAATGCTCCCTCCCGGCGGCATGCCCATACCCACACACACAGGTCTCAGATACTGTCAGCGTTGCCACGGACACACAAGCTTAGGGACACAAAACCTTGTCCTGCATTTGGCACGGATTCTGGGCAGATGTTCATTCTTCACAGACACACCTGTAAAGGGGACACTCCCAGCCTGGTACAAACAGTACCCACTCCCCCTCCATTGTCCAGCTTGGAGGACATTAACACACAGATTGGTGTGGGAGGGGCAGACGCTCGGGGGTAAAACCCTGGGACGGGCATCCTAGAGTGCTCAGGAGCCCCTCGTGCATTCTGCATAGCCCCGCCCGAGGTTCCAAGCCCGGCAGGCTGGGACACTGTGTTCCCAGACTGGCAGATGTTCACCCTGCCCGGGGTAATTAGGAACCCGCCTGGGCTGGCCACCCTGTGACCCATGCCTTCGCTGTCCAGCTGCCGGACAGCCCATAAATGGGGGCGAGGGGGCAGCTGGGGCGGTGCCGTCAGCTGCGGAACCTGGTAAGGCGGTGGCAGGCTCAGTGCTGACGAGCTCAGTTCTCGACCAGCAGCCCCCACTCCCTGTCCTTGCACTCACTGAAGCCGGCTCCTCCTTTTCATCCTCCCTCCCCCAGCTCACCCGCATCCCCACACACTTCCGACTGCTGAATTCCCGCAGGGGCTGGGGGCAGGCTTCCTGGGCTAGTTGATACGCTTACTAATTGTGACAACGAAAAATAACAAACATTTCTTGGGGTTTCCTGTCTGGCGCTGGTATAAATGCCTTGTGCGTTTCATCTCGTGGAATCCTTACAGGCATGCTAAGTTGGTCAGCTTACTATCCAAGTGGGGAAACTGAGGCTCCGATGTCACAGCTCATCTTGTTCGTAGCACAGCTGGGATTTGAATCCTGGCAGTTTGGCGCGGAACCGGCTGTGCCATCGCGTTTGTTTACACATGCCACCCCAACAGGCCCACGCCTGCTTGTGCACACCCCAGGGGAGTCGGAGTAACAAGTCTAGGCTCCTGGTGGGGTTCCCCTTATACACACACCCTGGCACACCCAGACTCTGGGTGTGTGCAGTCTGAACACTTTTTTTTTGAGACAGAGTCTCACTCTGTTGCCCAGGCCGGCGTGCAATGGCGCAATCTTGGCTCAGTGCAACTTCCGCCTCCCAGGTTCAAGTGATTCTCTTGCCTCAGCCTCCCAAGTAGCAGGGATTATAGGCGGGCACCACCAAGCCTGGCTAATTTTTGTGTTTTTAGTAGAAAGTAGTTGGAGGCTGGCCTCCAACTCCTGTCCTCGTGATCCGCCTGCCTCGGCCTCCCAAAGTGCTGGGATTACACGCGTGAGCCATCATGACCAGACCTGAACACCACTTTCTTTTTTTTTTTTGAGACAGTGTCTTACTCTGTCTCGGCTCACTGCAACCTCTGCCTCCGGGGTTCAAGCGATTCTCCCACCTCAGCCTCCAGAGCAGCTGGGACTACAGGCACCCCAACATCATGCCTGACTAATTTTTGTATTTTAAGTAGAGATGAGGGTTCGCCATGTTGGCCAGGCTGGTCTTGAACTTCTGGCGTCAAGTGATCCACCCACTTCAGCCTCCCAAAGTGCTGGGATTATAGGTGTGAGCCACCGCGCCCGGCCTGAACACCACTTTGACTCGTGTGTGTCCTCAGGAACTCCCTTTCTGTCCCCCCTAGCCAGCTCTGGCTTGGAACTTGCAAACTCTCAATGTCATGCCCCATTCTGAGTCTCCCAAGTGGGGACAATAGCAGTGCAGGCAGCGGCAGAGGGAGAAGCGAAGGGCAGGGGATAAGGGGGGTCCACTAGGTGCCTTCCAGGCTTGTGTGCCCATAGCCTGAGACGGCTCTGGAGTCAGGATGAGACTTCAGGAGCCCCTCCAGCCCAAGTCCTCTGTCATCCTGCCCACTAACCAGCCCCCTTGCTGCAGCCCTTTGCTGGAAGGGGCTGATGCCATCCCATGGGGGCAGGAATTGGGGGGTGGAGACTGTTAATCCCCAGTCTGGCAGGCCTGGCCTCTCCCCAGGGCGCCCACTAATTCCCAAACCAAACAGCAGGCAGCGCCGGGCCCACTGCCGGCCTAATCCGCTCCCCACCAGCCTGGGGCTGGCCAAGGGGCCTCCCAGTTCCCACGCTCTGAGCCTCCAAGGAAGTGGGCAAATGCCTCTGCCTTCCATTCCAGGCTTCACAGCCCCAGCAGGGACACCTAGGGATACCTTAACCCATACAGAATGAGACAAAGGTATCTCTCACCCAAGACACCCTCCTTCCAAAGTTGCCACAGTGAACATGCATCTCTATTAGGTCTCTGTTGTGAATGGGCCCCTGTAGATGTGACACTTCTTTGCAGTGCACAATCTGTGCAACTGTACATAAAGGTGCTTACCCTCACCTCCCAATGTCAACAAATACAGCAGTTTAACATCATTTTATTAAAGAGCAAGAGGTGGGAGAGGTAGGAGGCAACTACAGCTCTCCACCAGCCCCACCAGGGGGAATGGACCCCTCCCTGCCTCCTGCCCAAGTGGCTCCCCCTGTATTATGGGGGGGACTTTGTGCAAACTCTGCCCCGAGGGGGTGGGGAAGGTGGAGGGTGAGTGTGAAATGGCAGCGGTTGGGGCTGGCAGCTGTGCTACTGGGCACTGGGGGGCTTGTAGGGCTCCAGGAGGAGGGCCGAGAAGGTGTTCACCTTGTCTGCCCCCCGCACCTCATGGGGTAACAGCGGCAGCTTCACGATGTGGAAGTCTTCATACAGGTCCTCCATCTGCAGCCAGGGCAGAGGGTAGAAGGCAGTGGTCAGGGGGCAGGAAGGCAGAGACAGTGTGGATCAATAGAAGGGGTTGAGCTAGGAAACTTCCAGGGTCAGGGAGAGAATATAGGGCAGGAGCTTAAGGTGTCATAAGTGGGAGTCGGGTCAGTATGGCCAGAGATCACTGGGCTAGACCACCTGCTCTCCAGGGTCACAGGGACCTAGGCCAGGCCAGCCACAGTCCTCTATGGCCGGAATAAGGGTGAAGGATCTGAAATGTGGGGGCAAAGGGCAGGAGGCTAGGCCAGAGGGCCAGAAGGTGTAGCAAAAGGTCAGAGAATAAAGGGGCAGAGGTGCCTCTGCTGAGCCAGTGCTGGGTGGGTGGGCACACCTGGTCCAGATACTTGGCCTGGATCTTGTGGCGGGCCTCACACATCTTGCAGGGCTTCTCGGGGTCAGGGAAGACAAGCTGGTTGACAATGATATTGTGCGTGTCGATCTTGCACTTGGCCAGCTCCTGGATCAGCCTCTCTGTCTCATACAGGGACAGGAACTCAGCAATGCATACGCAGATGAAAGTTGTCTGCTCCTACAGGGCACGAGAGAGGACAGTGAGGAGCGGGTTCTCCCACGGTCCTCAGCCCCCAGGCCTCTCACTGCCAGCCAGACCACCACTCACAGGGTCCTTGAACTGCTCGCTGACTGAGCGGATGACGGGCAGAGTCTCCTCTAGCTTGGAGGCCAGCTGGTCTGCGTTCATGTCCCCCAGGCCCAGCATGTTGCACATCTGCAGGGGGGATGTGGGAGGGCTCATAGCTTACCTGGGGCTCATTAAACCTCCTGGGTTGGGGGTTCACTAAACACTGGAGGGATGACTCCTGATACCTCCCAGCGGTTAAAGGCTCAGGCCCGTGAGCAGATTCCTGGGGTTGGTCAAATACTAGCTTTGCCATTTCTTTCTTCTTTTCTTGAAATGGAGTCTCGCTCTGTTGCCCAGGCTGGAGTGCAGTTGCGTGATCTTGGCTCACTGCAACCCTCCGCCTCCCGGGTTCAAGCGATTCTCCTGCCTCAGCCTCCCGAGTAGCTGGGATTACAGGCATGCACCACCATGCCCGGCTAATTTTTGTATTTTTAGTACAGGTGGGGTTTCACCATTTTTGGCCAAGCTGGTCTTGAACTCCTGACCACAGGCGATCCACCCGCCTTGGCCTTGCGAAGTGTTAGGATTACAGGAGTGAGCCAATGCGGCCAGCCTCAGCCTTGCCATTTCTAGGGAACTATGGCTAAGGGGCTTGACCTACTGGAGCCTCAGTTTTCCCATCTCTAAACTTTACCTCCCAGACCTGTTGTACCAGATGAGCTGATGCATACAATGTGCTCAGAACAGTGTCTGGCACACAGTAAGTGCCCAGTGTTACCACCTGAGGCACAGGTCCTCAGAGTACACACACACGCCCACACATGCATATACACCATGGTGGGTGGTGCTGGTGGTGCACAGCACTGTGGGGGCTTTGGGGTTGTCATCGTAATAACCCACGGGGGCTGGGCACAGTGGCTCACGACTGTAATCCCAGCACTTTGGGAGGTTGAGGTGAGTGTACTGCTTGAGGCTAGGAGTTCAAGAAAACCCATGGGGCACTCTCATGATCTCCATTTGCAAGACAAGGAAGTTGAGGCCCAGAGAGGTGAAGTGATTTGCTTGAGGTCACACAGCAGTTGGGTCACATGGTGAGTACAGAGGGTTTGAAGGCAGGTTGCCTGGTTCTGAAATGTGCTTTCTGGCTCTGTCTAGGGTATTTAGTGGGCAGGGGCAGGGACACTGAGTCCTGCCTGTGGGGGAGGAAAGACAGCTCCCTCCCATGCCCTCCAGGGAGAACTCCAGAGAGAGAAGGGGTGGGAAGGAAAGGGAATTGTTAGTAGGTGTCTGAGGGTCTAGGGGCCTGGGCCTACTCCCACTCCCAGCTGCCTGGATGGTGCAGGTGAGGGCCCCCGCCGCCTGCCTGTGAGATGAAAGGGCTGATCTGGTTCTTGATCTGCATAAGCCGGCCCAGGCCCCGCTCCACGATGGTGGGGAAGTTGAGCAGCCTCAGTGTGTGGCCCGTGGGTGCCGTGTCAAACACCACCACCGAGAAGTTCATGCCCTTCACCAGCCTGAGGGGAGACAGCGGTCAGGCCCTGTGTCCACTCTTCCCCTTCCCTAGGCAGCCCCCACCCCTGCTGGCTGGGCCTGACCTCATGACCTCGGCATAGCTCATGGCCTCATCAATGCCGGGAAATGCGCTCATGGCCTCCTGCATCATCTTCTTGCCCATGCTCAGCATGTTGTCCTCCTCGAAGAACTCGTCAGGCAGCTCCGCCACACCCAGGCTGGGGTCAATCTCCTGGGGGCCAAAGGGATGAGGCTGAGGTTGCTGCTACTGCTGGGGGAGCCTTCCTACCCAGGCACAGGGCCAGGGGGAACCTTCCTACCCGGGCACAGGGCCAGGGGGAGCCTTCCTACCCGGGCACAGGGCCAGGGGGAGCCTGTGGCGGGCTCTGACCACAGGCGTTTCATTAGGTCAGGCTGGGACCCTGAGGTAGCACTTAGGGTTTTGTATGGTTGCATGAAGGGTGAAAAACAACGGGAAAATTGCAAGCTGTGGCCAGGGCCCTCAAAGGGAAGCCGACACCCACTGCGGGCCATTTACATTGCTCCTCCCCACTAGTAACCGGCCACTTGCAACCCCAGATACTCCCGTGAATGGGCCATGACCTCTTCCAGATCATCCATCCCTTCACTGAGAGATTCCTTGACCACCCTAAATAACAGCGCAGATCCACCGACATCCCCCGCCCTGCCTTCCTCTCTCCTTAAGGTTTAGTCCTTAGGAGCTGGGCAGGATAGCTCACGCCTATAGTCCCAGGCACTCAGGATAATGAGATGGGAGGATCGCTTGAACACCAGGAGTTGGACACCAGCCTGGGCAATATAGCAAGACACATCTGCAAAAAAAAAAAATTAGCCCTTCCTCACATCCCTCATGATTCCCTTATCATGTTTATCATCTGTCTCCAGAGCAGATGAGGGGGCATCCCCTCAAGGGCAAGGGTTTTACCATCTAGCTCACTGCTGTGTCCTCAGCACTTAGCACGAATGGTGCCTGGCACAGAGGTCGTCAACATGTATGCAGAATCCGGCCAGGCACGGTAGCTCACGCCTGTAATTCCAGTCCTTTGGGAGGTGGAGACGGGCAGATCACCTGAGGTCGGGAATTGGAGACCAGCTTGGCTAACATGGTGAAACCCTGCCTCTACTAAAAATACAAAAATTAGCCAGGCATAGTGGCAGATGCCTGTAATCTTAGCTACTCTGGAGGTTGAGGCAGGGGAATCGCTTGAACCCGGTAGGCGGAGGTTACAGTGGGCCGAGGTCACACCATTGCACTCCAGCCTGGGTGACAGAGTGAGACTCTGTGTCAAAAAACAACAAAACAAAACACAAACATGTATGTAGAATCTAAGAAGGGATGGCCATGGCTGGGGTCCCTGGCCAGTCTCAGACTCAATGCCTCCCTCTTTTTTTTTTTCCCCCGAGATGGAGTTTTGTTCTGGTTGCCTAGGCTGGAGTACAGTGGCGTGATCTTGGCTCACCGCAACCTCTGCCTTCTGGATTCAAGCGATTCTCCTGCCTCAGCCTCCCAAGTAGCTGAGACTACAGGCATGCCCCATCATGCCGGGCTAATTTTTTGTATATATATATATTTTTTGAGATGGAGTTTCACTCTTGTTGTCCAGGCTGGACAATGGTACAATCTCAGCTCACGGCGACCTCTGCCTTCTGGGTTCAAGCAATTCTCCTGCCTCAGCCTCCCAAGTAGCTGAGACTACAGGCATGCCCCATCATGCCGGGCTAATTTTTTGTATATATATATATTTTTTGAGATGGAGTTTCACTCTTGTTGTCCAGGCTGGACAATGGTACAATCTCAGCTCACGGCGACCTCTGCCTTCTGGGTTCAAGCAATTCTCCTGCCTCAGCCTCCTGAGTAGCTGGGATTACAGGCATGCGCCACCACCCCAGCTAATTTTGTATTTTTCGTAGAGACGGGGTTTCTCCATGTTGGTCAGGCTGGTCTTGAACACCCAGCCTCAGGTGATCCGCCCACCTCAGCCTCCCAAAGTGCTGGGATTACAGGTGTGGGCCACCACGGCCAGCCAGTGCCTCCCTCTTTATCCTCCTCCTTTGTCACCTCTTCTTGGCGACTTCATGGGTCCCATGGGGAAGTACCCAACTCGCTGGCCTTAGGGGTCATTCCCTCTTGGGGAGCTTGCCCCCTCATCACTACACCCTAGTACCACTCTCTGACCGTAACCTCCTCTTATGCCTCACGTATTCTAAGCCTCTTTGGGCCACTTTATCCCCTCACCTGGCCCCTGTAAATTGTCAGTGTTCCTCTTGGCTGGCACCCTTATCCAGCCCAGCCTCCATAGGTTCCCTCTGCAAACACTCCCCTTCCCGCTGCTGTTGGCAAAATCTCCCACTCTGATTACTTGCAGCTTTTTTCTTTCTCTCTTTTAGAGATAGCGTCCTGGCTGGGCGTGGTAGCTCACATGTGTAATCCCAGGATATTAGGCCAAGCTGGGCAGATCACTTGAAGTCAGGAAATTGAAAATAGCACGGCCAGGCCGGGCGCGGTGGCTCAAGCCTGTAATCCCAGCACTTTGGGAGGCCGAGACGGG
>NW_012117265.1:425778-426770 GCF_000951035.1 Colobus angolensis palliatus
GATCTCCTGACCTCGTGATCCGCCCGTCTCGGCCTCCCAAAGTGCTGGGATTACAGGCTTGAGCCACCGCGCCCGGCCTGAGTATTCCCATCTTGCTCCCCACCCTTTTTTCTTTTTTTGGACATGGAGTCTCACTCTGTCACCCAGGCTGGAGTGCAGTGGCGCAATCTCGACTCACTGCAACCTCCGCCTCCCGGGTTCAAGCAATTCTTTGCCTCAGCCTCCCAAGTTTCTTGGATTACAAGCGTCTGACACCAGGCCTGGCTAATTTTTGTATTTTTAGTACAGACGGAATTTCACCACCTTGGCCAGGCTGGTCTTTAACTCCTGACCTCGTGATCCACCCTCCTCAGCCTCCCAAAATGCTGGGATTACAGGCGTGAGCCACCACGCCCGGCCCTTGCTCCTCTCTTCTCAACACAAATCTCCAATGGACACTTGGTGATCCAGACAATTCTGGTTCCCTCTGCTACCTTAAGAAGTGTTTATGTGGCATTTTCTCCCTCCTCAAACTTCTATCCCATTCACTGCTGAGGCCCTTGCCCGTTCCTTGGTGAGAAAGAGAAGCCATTGGCTGCCAACACCCTCATCTCCGCTGAGGAAGTGCCCCAATTCCTCCTGTTTCCCTCCCAGTCCCTGACCCGGGCAGCGCCCAAGTCCTGGGTCTGTATGCTGGATGGAGCTCATCCCACCTGAGGACTGTTCTCTGCCAGTATCCTCACTCTGCAGCATCTCTTTATTTTTTTGAGATGGAGTCTTGCTTTGTCGTTCAGGCTGTAATGCAGTGGCCGGATCTCAGCTCACTGCAAGCTCTGTCTCTCGGGTTCACGCCATTCTCCTGCCTCAGCCTCCCGAGTAGCTGGGACTACAGGTGCCCGCCACCATGCCTGGCTACTGTATTTATTTATTTTTTTTGAGATGGAGTCTCACTCTGTCACCCAGGCTGGAATGCAGTGGCACGATCTCGGCTCATTGCAATCTCTGCCCCTCTG
>NW_012117265.1:427475-431106 GCF_000951035.1 Colobus angolensis palliatus
CGTGGTAAAACCTCGTCTCTACTAAAAATACAAAAATACAAAAATTAGGCAGGCATGGTGGTAGGCACCTGTAATCCCAGCTACTCTGGAGGCTGAGGCAGGAGAATCTCTGTCTCCTGGGTTCAAGCAATTTTCCTGCCTTAGCCTCATGAGTAGCTGGTATTACAGGCACCTGCCACCGTGCCCAGCTAACTGTTTTATATTTTTAGTAGAGACAGGGTTTCACCATGTTGGCCAGGCTGGTCTCAAACTCCTGACCTCAAGTGATCCGCCCACCTTGGCTTCTCAAAGTGCTAGGATTACAGGCGTGAGCCACGACGCCCAGCCCTCACACAGCTTTAAATGTCAACCTTGGGATGGTGACTTCCAAATGAATGTCAACCTCCTCTGGGCTCCAGACTCACATAAACAAGTTATTGTCATGATGTTTCCACTTGGATTTCCAGTGGGCACCTCAGATTCACTGCGGACAAAATGAAATTCTTGATTTGTCCATTCTACACCTACTCCTTTCCTAGTTTTCCCCATCCTAGCTGCTTAGAGAGACAAGAAAGACATGTAATCAATTCATTTCTTTCTCTCACCCATTACAACCAAGTAATCTCACTGGCTTACTTCCAAAATACATCCCTAGTGCAATGTGGTGGCTCATGCCTGTAATCTCAGCACTGTGGGAGGCCGAGGTGGTCAGATCACTTGAGGTCAGGACTTCGAGACCAGCCTGGCCAACATGGTGAAAACCTGTCTCTACTAAAAATACAAAATTAACAGGCAGTGGTGGTGCATGCCTGTAATGCCAGCTACTTGCTAGGCTGAGGCAGGAGAATTGCTTGAACTTGGGAGGCGGAGGTTGCAGTGAGCCTAGATCGGGTCACTGCACTCCAGCCTGGGAGACACAGGAGTCCTGAGTGTTTAAAAAAAAAAAAAAAAAATCTCAAATCTGACTATTTCTCCCTCAACATTTTGCCTCCACCAGAGTCCAGGATGTTGTCATCTCTCAACTGGTTATATGCCCAATCTCCTTGTTAGTTTCCCTGCTTCTACGCTGACTGACAATTAAATCTCCACCTGGCCGTCAGAGGGTACTTTTCAAACATGAATTTGGCCATGACACTGACCTGCTTAAAACAAACAGCTTCCCATTAAACCTGGAGTCAATACCAAACTTCTTACCGTGGCCCATAAGGTACCACACCATGTGGCTCTGATTGGTCTCTCCAACTTCTCCTTCCCCTATCCTGGCTCAATAAGCTTCAGGCACTCTGTGTGCTTCCCGCTCTGCAATTCCTCATTGTTTCTCTTGTGAGTATGTTGAGGAAGGGGTGAAACAGGAGAAACACGGGATAATGAGTGGATAGGACATGGTGGCTGCTGGTGTGTGCACACAAGAAAGGCTGGAAGAGGCCTTTCCCAGAAGTGGGGGCTAAGCCCTGCTCCACTCACCATAGCAAAGAGGTTGTCATAGCCTTTGACCTTAGTAGGCACCTTTGAGAACTTCTGGTCAAAAGCATCTGAGATGTTGTGAGCTGGGTCTGTGGAGATGATCAGCACACTCTCACGCCCCTTGGAGAGCTGGACTGCCAGACTGCAGCTGGGTAAAGAAAAAGTCAAAAGACAGGGGATGAGGGGTGGGGCTCTGTTCCCTGGGTCTGCAAGGGTAGTGGTAGTTTCCCTGGAGCAGGTGATCCGGATCAGCAGGGGCCTTGAGAGGAGAGTATGGGTTACAATGGCATTGAGCCTCAATCCCTACAAAGGAACCCTCTCTGATTTATCTACTGACCCTTCTATGTGGACTAGAGAAATAAGGTTCAAATGACTGAGTCTGTCTGGCCTAGTGCCTGCTGCTTCTTTGCTGGGCACACAGTGGCATGGCCCAGCTGTCCAGCCAGCATAGCTTGACTCTGTGCTCCCTTCTTTAATAAGCTAAGGGGTCCCTTGCACTCCCTGGTAAGCACAGGATGGTTCAGTCCATTTGTCCAGGATAATCTGCCCCATGGACACCTCCTGCTGTAGCTGCCTCGGACAGTCTGATCATGTGCCCTCTCCCTCGCTTTCTACCCTCACTCTCGCCTTGGGCATGAAACACCAAGGTTTACCAAACTAGGATTGCTTGTTCTGGTGCCGCCCCTACCCACAACTCTGGATTCACTCAGGTACGGTCCAGTTGATGGGGACATCTAAGTGCTTCCCCGTCCCCCGGGCGCTGCACTTGAGCCCCAGCATGGATGGTCCAATTCAGAGGGTGCTAGGGCTGCATTGAGGAGGTCCTTCTCATCTGCTCCAGGTAACTTCCAGAGAGTGAAACCCAAAGACTCCCGCCAGCCCCCTTGCCCCGGTCGTGGTGGAAAAGCCGGTCCTTGGCCTCCCCTTCGTCCAGTGGTATATTCTACACGCCTCCTGGCCCCCGCCGCAGCCTCCTTACCTGCAGGTGGTCTTGCCCACTCCACCCTTGCCCCCGACGAAGATCCACTTCAGGCTGCGCTGCTCGATGATGTTGCTAAGCGTAGGCTCCAGCGGCTCCACATCAGGCGCATCTTCGAACTCCTCTGCCTCAACCCCCCACCCTGCCACCCCTGCCGCCATCTTGGAACTGGCTCACGTGATCCAGCGGAGCGCACCATACGAAGCACCTACAGGGGAAATTCTCTATCACATTCCTATCGAAGCTAGAAGCATGAGTTAATTTCCTCATTACTTCCATTTTAGGAGAAATATAAATTACACTTTCACTATTCTTTGCTTCCAGGGTTCACCATGTCAACCTCTGGTCTATAATTTTCCAAGGGCTCCCCCTACCTAATGAACACATCGGTACGGTCCAGGCTACTCCCCTTCACTGATTGGGCCCTAAGTCTCGCAGCTCTCCTTTCATTGGTTACATCTTTTCTTACGTCCACCAATCACTCTCATGCTCCGGTAGCGCCAACCTCTCCTTAGCAACCAGCCAAACACCCAGTCCATGCCCTTTCGGTGAAGTTAGATTCCCGGTCCGCCTTGGCCTCCATAGGCTCAACTTTATGTCCATCATTTTCCCTCTATTCTTCACGTTAGGTCCCAACCTCGCCTCAGGTCCGCCTCCTCTATTATTCAATAGGCTGTGAGCCACTTGGCTCTTGCCGCAAACCAATCATAGACAAATTTACTCAGTTGGCTGGCGATAGGTCCCCAGGCTGACAGTGGGTTAGAGTGGGTTAGAGTCCAGAGTTTTGTCCTGGACGCCCTGATCTCCCAAGCCTAGCAGGCACCATGCCTGTAATTGCGCTCCGTTTCGTAGAAGGGACCCTAATTCCTAAAAGCCTCCTTGTATTTCAGGAGAAGACTACAGTATACCATATTTCATGTTTGAACCTCTGTCCTGGAGCAGGAACACAAGCTGGGTTCCAGGCCCTTGATGAAGACCCCAGCCCATGACACTCTTAACTTTAGAGGGAGACTAGAGCCTAGAAATAACTCCAACTTCATCTGAATGCTACAGCTCATAAAATAATCTGATTCTCGGGCCGGGCGCAGTGGCTCACGCCTGTAATCCTACCATTTTGGGAGGCCGAGGCGGGTGGATCACCTGAGGTCAAGAGTTCAGGACCAGCCTGGCCAAGATGGTGAAACTCTGTCTCTACTGAAAATACAAAAA
>NW_012117265.1:433183-445741 GCF_000951035.1 Colobus angolensis palliatus
CCGCTGGCCCCGGGGATCCGAAGAGGAAGGGCGGTCCGGGCTCCACACTTAGCTTCGTAAGGAGCCGTGGGGGTGGGGGCGGGCGCCACGGCCTGTCCTGGCAGCGGGAGTAGGGGCCCGTGAAGGGGGATCGGGACCGAGGTCCACTTTCCGTTCTGAATGAGGGGCCCGTCTGGGTCACCCGCTGAGGATGTGGAACTTGGGTTCCCGACAGCTGGGGTCTGGGGGCGGGAGTGGGGACTCCAGGAGCCTGCCCGTGGGAACTGGGAGCTGAGGAATTCCCTTGGAATCAGCACTGTGGAGAGTGAGGAAACGTGGATATCGGGATTCTTGTTTGAGTGGTACCAGGACCTTGGGTCATGGGACCACCACTAATTGTGAGAAAAAGGGGTAAATTAAGTCTGGACTCTGAGCTATATGCGTTAGACTCAGACCACGTACTGTGTAAGGACAATTAGTTACCTAGGACAATTACTTCCTTGTATCTTATTCGACCAACCTCCATTTATTGAGCATTTTACCTCGTGCTAGGCGTTGTGCTAGATGCTGGTATGCAGTGGTGAGCTTATAGACAAGATCGCTGCTTTCCTGGAGCCTCTGGCTGGCCTACCCTCATTTTCCCTAGTTGCAAAAATAGACATTATCGCATCTCTTGATGTGGTGAGGGTTTTATGAGGTGATCCTGGAAAAGTGGTTAGCACAGAGCCTGTCTTCCAGGAAGGGCTAAACTGGTGGTTCTCAATTGGGGCAGTTCCCTCCACCCCCACATTTGGCAAAGTCTGGAGACATTTTTGGTTGTCAGAACTGCGGGAGGGGGTGCTAGTGACATCTATGGGTAGAGGCCAGGGATGCTGCTCAACTTCTTACCATGCGTGGGGCAGCGCCCTCCCACCCCCAAACAAAGAATAATCCAGCTCAAAATGTTAGTGCCAGGTTGAGAAACTCTGGGCTAAGTAAATAGGGCATATATTGATTTTTGGCTCTGAGCTTGCCATGTCTCTAGTGTTAAGATCAAGTCCCTGCAGCGTGGAGGAAAAAGTGTTGACTTGAGACTAACAGATTGGGGGCTCTAGTTCTGGATGCTGCGTGTGATTTTGGGCAAGTGATGTAACCCCTCCAAGCCTCAGTTTCTTCATTTGTTAAAAATGAGTGTGGATTGGGTGCAGTGGCTCACACCTGTAATTCCAACATTTTGGGAGGTTGAGGTGGGTGGATCGTTTAAGCCCAGGAGTTGGAGAGCAGCCTGGACAATATGGCAAAAACCCATCTCTACAAAAAAAATTTAAAAATTAGCTGGGCATGGTGCCACACATGCCTGGAGCTCCAGCTCCCCAGGAGGCTGAGACAGGAGGATCACTTGAGCCCAGGAGATACAGGCTGCAGTGAGCCGTGATTGCACCACTGCACTCTAGCCTGGATGACAGAACAAGAGACTATCTTTAAAAAAAAAAATCAGTGTGAAATAGTCTCAGCAGGACGGGCTCTGTGGCTCATGCCTGTAATCCCAGCACTTTGGGAGGCCGAGGCGGGCGGATCACCTGAGGTCAGGGGTTCGAGACCAGCCTGGCCAACATGGTGAAACCCCCCCGACTCTACTAAAAAAAATACAAAAGTTAGCCAGGCATGGTGGTGCATACCTGTAATCCCAGCTACTCGGGAGGCTGAGGCAGGAGAATCACTTGAACCTGGGAGGTGGAGGTTGCAGTGAGCTGAGATCGTGCCACTGCACTCCAGCCTGGACAGTGAGACTCTGTCTCCAAACAAAACAAAACAAACAAACAAAAAGAAATGGAAATAGTCCCAGCAGCACAGGTTACTGAATGCCTGGTTGTCTGTGAAGCCTGTTGAAGCTCCTGGAGCACAGGAAGCCCTCAATCAATGGGAGAAGGTGGGATATAGGATGAAAGGCTAGAGGAAGACCATCTTTGAGGAAAGGGTAAGGAAGGAAAAACGTCAGGACCAGGGTTGGCGTGACACCTGCGAGTGGAGGCTGAGTATCCCTTCATGAATGGGTGTAGCAGTTGTTGCATCTGTTTCATTTGTTCATTGAGGGTCCATTTTGGCTGCACCCTCAAAGAGGCCATGCCAGGCTAGGCACAGAGAAGGCAATGTTGCTTGATGTCTAGCTAACGATGCTGTCCAGAGGCTTTGACCCACCTGACCCTGAATCAGCTGCATTGTTTGTTGTTAGCATGACTTCTCCTTCTGAAAGACTTTCCTCATCTAGGAAAAGGGGGTGGTTTTTTTTTTTTTTTTTGGAGACAGAGTCTCGCTCTTGCCCAGGCTGGAGTGCAGTGGTGGAGCCTTGGCTCACTGCAACCTCCTCCTCCAGGGTTCAAGCAATTCTGCCTCAGCCTCCCGAGTAGCTGGGATTACAGGCGCCTACCACCACTCCCGGCTAATTTTTTGTTTTTAGTAGAGATAGGGTTTCACCATGTTGGCCAGGCTGGTCTTAAACTGTTGACCTCAGGTGATACCCCCTTTTCCACCTCCAAAAGTGCTGGGATTACAGGCCTGAGCCACCATGCCTGGTCGAAAAGGGGGTGGTTCTAACTTTCATCTTAGGGTAGCTGTGAAAATGGAAGGAGATGATACATCCGCAGCACTTGGCACAGGGCTTGGCATACAGTACGTGCTCAATAAAGGGAGCTATTGCCCCCTCTTGTGGTCCCTGCTAGGGAGGGTGAGCCCTTGGCATGGAAAGTGAGGACAGAGCTGGTCCCTACTGAGGTGGGCACTCTTCTTGCTCCCTGGGAGGGCACCGCGGGCCCAGGGCAGGCGCTGAGTCGCGTGTGCTCCTCTCTGATTGCTGCGCAGGTCGGCCGGCTGGCGGAGCTGGGCGCGGCGTCAGGACGGGCCACCAGGCCGGGCTAGGAAGGTGTAGTGGGCCTCAGCGCCGCCAAGGGCGGTCCCGGCTCCTGTAACCGTTGCAGTCTTCTGTCCCTTCACCCAGGTGGGCAAACGCAGAGGCGGGAACAAACTAGCCCTCAAGACGGGAATAGTAGCCAAGAAGCAGAAGACGGAGGATGAGGTGAGCCGGCTGGGTGCAGGAGGGCCACCCACATTGCCTTTCCCTTCCAGCTTTTGTGCCCAGCCTTCTCCCTCCCTCCCTGTCTGGTATCCAGGCCTTTGCTGAGTGTGCCTGGCAGGATAGGAGGGTCCCCAGATAACTTGACTTACAATCTTTAGCTCAAACCCAGAGTCTTCCGCCGGGTGACACTGGGAATGGGTCAGCTGTCTCAGGGCAGTCCTGACCCTGGTTCCTGGCACCGCCCCCAAACCCATATCCCCCTTCCACAGGTATTAACAAGTAAAGGTGATGCGTGGGCCAAGTACATGGCAGAAGTGAAAAAGTACAAAGCCCACCCATGCGGTGACGATGATAAAACTCGGCCCCTGGTGAAATGACGCCCCTCCCCGGCCTGCCCATGGCCTGGGACTCTCTGCGATGTACATAACTATTTAATGCAGTGGCAGCGGTGGCAGCCTTCCCCAAGAGGACTTAAAAGCAGAAGCAAACCGAGATGCTTCCCGCAGCTGTGGACGATTCTCCAGGACTCTTTTTTTTACCTTGAGCACTTGCCTCGTGAGACTTCATAGAACAGTGGTTTACTGTCCCCCCTTCTCACCTCCTCATTCTCTCTGGCTCTTTCTCTCTTCCTCTTCTCACCCTCCTCCCTCCCCTTAGCCATCACTTCTGGGAAGTAAAGAACTTGACTTAGTGCCGGAGCTGTGTGCTTGGTTTGTCTTCTTTGCGCTGTTGGACCTAAGCCTTCCCCTGGTAACTGGCATTGTACCTGTCAAAGCCTGGGTCTGGCCTGGTAAGGAGCAGGATATGGAGGGGGTAGGAAGGACAGGGGCACATCCCCTCCTGTAGGCCTGGACTTTCCCCAAGACCCATCTCCCCTCACTGCTGCATCCCCACCATGCCACCTTAGGCTCACTTTCTCTTCACAGTTCCATTTTGGCTGGGCCGAAGCTGTTGCATTGTGCATTCAGCAGACACTTAGGAGCATCTGTTATGTGCCAGGGTTCTGCAAGGCTCCGGGGCGACAGCTGGGAACACAGCAGACCACACCCTCCCTGCCCTTACAGAAGCAGACAGACACAAACAAAAAGGGGAAGCCCTTTTGCAGCTAGGGAGGAAGGGGGTATGTCTTTTAGGTGACATTTGATTAGAGTCCTGAGGGAGATAAGACAGAGTCCCAGGCAGAGGAATAGCCAGGTCGGAGAGGGCTTGGGCCTGATGGAGGCCTCATAAGTGAGGAGGAGGACGGATGGATTCTAAGGGGAGAATTCAGGATTTTGTTCTTTTTTTTTTTTGGAGATGGTCTTGCTCTGTCGCCCAGGTTAGAGTGCAGTGCTACGATCACAGCTCACTGCCTCACTGCAGCCTTGACTTCCCAGCCTCCTCCCACCTCAGCCCCGCAAGTAGCAGGGACCACAGGTTCACACCACCACGCTCTGCTAGTTTTTTGATTTTTTTGTAGAGATGGGGTCTCCCTATGTTGCCCAGGCTGGTCTCCAACTCCTGGGCTTAAGCAGCCCTCTCACCTCAGCCTCCTAAAGTGCAAGGACTACCAGTATGAGCCATTCTCGGCCCAGGATTTTATTCTTTTTTCTTTTTTTTGGAGACGGAGTCTAGCTCTGTCGCCCAGGCTGGAGTGCAGTGGCGCGATCTCGGCTCACTGCAATGTCCGCCTCCTGTGTTCAAGTAATTCTCCTGCCTCAGCCTCCCGAGTAGCTGGAATTACAGGCGCCGGCCACCATGCCTGGCTAATTTTTGTATTGTTAGTAGACAGGGTTTCACCATGTTGGCCAGGCTGGTCTCGAACTTCTGACCTCAGGTGATCCACCTCAGCCAAAGTGCTGGGATTACAGGCTTGAGCCACCGCACCCGGCCTCTTTTTTTTTTTTTTTTTTTTTGAGACGGAGTCTTGTCTCTGTCACCCAGGCTGGAGTGCAGTGACGCGATCTCAGCTCACTGCAATGTCCGCCTCCTGTGTTCAAGTAATTCTCCTGCCTCAGCCTCCCGAGTAGCTGGAATTACAGGCGCCGGCCACCATGCCTGGCTAATTTTTGTATTGTTAGTAGACAGGGTTTCACCATGTTGGCCAGGCTGGTCTCGAACTTCTGACCTCAGGTGATCCACCTCAGCCAAAGTGCTGGGATTACAGGCCTGAGCCACCGTGTCATGCCCGGGATTTTAAGTGAGGAGAAGGCTTTGGAGGGTATTTGAGGTACAACATCGTACGTTTTATATCTTCAGGGGATCCCTCTGGCCCCTGTGGGGAGTAGACTGAAGGGGGCTGAGGGTAGAACCTGGGAGACTGGGGAGGGGAGTGGAGGGGACTGTATCTTGATGGCAGAGGAGGTGAGGAACGCTGAGAGCTGAATTCCGTGGGGCTGTGTGCTCTGCTGGGGGAAAGGCCACTCAGTCCTCCAGCTACTTGAAGCCCTTCCAGGGAGGCTGGAGTCTGTCCCTTCCATATGCATACACCCTCAAGAGAAAGAGGGCGAGGGGGTTCTCTGTCCAACCTTGCAGAACATGATCATTGACACAGACCTCCCAGCCCTTCCATGCCCTCCTCCTGGCTCCATTGTGCATGCTGTTGGAGCCAGAAGCTGCCTGGCTCCACCTGTTCTCCAAACCCACACAGGTTTTAAGATGCCTTTGCCTCCCAACTCAAACCTGCTGAACCTGGAGCAATGTTGGGGGCCCCCTAGCTATAGGTTCACCCCAGTCTTCCCAGGCAGGAATGGCAGCAGCTGAGCAGCCTTGGCATTCCTACCCAGCTTAAGGCTGAGCCCTTTTCCACTTTCTTTTTTTTTTCTTTTTTGAGATAAGGTCTCTCTCTGTCACCTAGGCTGGAGTGCAGTGGTGCAATTACAGCTCACTGCAGCCTCAACCTCCTGGGCCGAAGTGATCCTCCCACCTCAGCCTCCTGGGTGAGGTCTACAGGCATGTGCCATCAGACACGGCTCATTTTTTTGTATTTTTTTGTAGAGACGAAGTCTCTACATGTTGCTCAGGCTGGTCGGGAACTCCTGGGCTCAAACCATCTTCCTGCCTTGGCCTCCCGAAGTGCTGGGATTACAGGTGTGAGCCACTGCACCCAGCCCCCTCCTTCCACTTTTTTTTTTTGTTTTTGAGATAGGCTCACTGTGCCCCCAGGCTGGAGTGCAATGGCATGATTTCGGCTCACTGCAACCTGCCTCCCAGGTTCAAGCAATCCTCCTGCCTCAGCTTCCCAAGTAGCTGGGACTATATGAGCGTGCCACCACACCAGGCTAATTTTTATCTTTTTGGTAGAGCCGGGGTTTCCTGACTTCAAGTGATCTGCTGCCTTAAGGATTACTGGTATGAGCCACCATGCCTGGCCCCTCCTTCCACTTTCAATCAAAAGAGGACCAAGACTCAGAGAAACACGGCCTCAGCAAGTAGAGGGTGGAAGGCAGAGGGCTGTGGTCCTGGAAGTGGGCTGAGGTGGGCCCATCCTGGCACACCACAGGCTCTCAGATTTGCCAGATGCAGTCTGTGGAGGTTGGGGTGGGGCATTTACTGTTGTAACAAATGATGAGCATTTGTTATGTGAAGTCATTTACCCAAAAAGACAAAAATCCGCCCAGCCCAGAATGGTGGCTCACATCTGTAATCCCAGTGACTGGGGAGGCTGAGACACAGGTGGATCACTTGAGCCCAGGAGTTCGAGACCAGTCTGGACAATATAGCAAGACCTTTCTTGCTAGAAAAAGTAAAAGTTGGCTGGGCACGGTGGCTCACGCCTGTAATCCCAGCTCTTTGGGAGGCCAAGGCGGGCAGATCACTTGAGGCTAGGAGTTTGAAACCAGCCTGGCCAACGTGGTACAACCCCGTCTCTACTAAAATTACAAAAAATTAGCCGGGTGTGGTGGCACACACCTGTAATAGCAGCTATTCGCTATTCGGGAGGCTGAGGCAGGAGAATCTCTTGAATCTGGGAAGGCAAAGGTTGCAGTGAGCCAAGATCGTGCTACTGTACTTCAGCCTGGGCAACAGAGTGATTCCGTCTCAAAAAACAAAAAAAAAGGCCGGGCGCGGCGGCTCACGCCTGTAATCCCAGCACTTTGGGAGGCCGAAGCAGGCGAATCACGAGGTCAGGAGATCCAGACCATCCCGGCCAACATGGTGAAACCCCATTTCTACTAAAAATACAAAAAAAAAAAATTAGCCGGGTGTGGTGGCAGGTGCCCGTAGTCCCAGCTACTTGGGA
Source organism: Colobus angolensis palliatus (assembly GCF_000951035.1). Classification (NCBI taxonomy): domain Eukaryota; kingdom Metazoa; phylum Chordata; class Mammalia; order Primates; family Cercopithecidae; genus Colobus; species Colobus angolensis. The sequence goes on from NW_012117265.1 coordinate 440,437, forward strand.
GGCTGAGGCAGGAGAATGGCGGGAACCCAGGAGGCGGAGCTTGCAGTGAGCCAGGATCGTGCCACTGTACTTTAGCCTGGGCAACAAAGTGAGATTCTGTCTCAAAAAAAAAAAAACAACCTAGCTGTCATGGTGGCTCACACCTAAAAATCCCAGCACTTTGGGAGGCTGAGGTGGGTAGGTGGGCGGATCACAAGGTCAGGAGTTTAAGACAAGCCTGACCAACATGATGAAACCCTATCTCTACTAAAAATACAAAAATTAGCTGGGGGTGGTGGCACACGCCTGTAATCCCAGCTAATTGGGAGGCTGAGGCAGGAGAATCGCTTGAACCGGGGAGGTGGAGGTTAGAGTGACTATACCAGCCTGGGCGACAGAGTGAGACTCCGTCTCAAAAAAAAAAAAGAATAGGATACCTTTCCTGTTTCACTTCCTGCTGACACACAAAGTTTGTCTACTTTAGTTTGCACGTGGGCTGAAAGGTCTCGCCCATGGCCGGGCGCTGTGGCTCACGCCTGTAATCCCAGCACTTTTGGAGGCCGAGGCGGGCAGATCATGAGGTCAGGAGATCCGAGACCATCCTGGCTAACATGGTGAAACCCCGTCTCTATAAAAATACAAAAAATTAGCCGGGTGTGGCGGCAGGCGCTTGTAGTCCCAGCTACTTGGGAGGCTGAGGCAGGAGACTGGCGTAAACCCGGGAGGCTGAGCTTGCAGTGAGCTGAGATGGCGCTACTGTACTCCAGCCTGGGCGACTAGAGAGATTCTGTCTCAAAAAAAAAAAAAAAAAAGAAAGGTCTCTCCCTCCTACTTTGGGGAGCTAGCTCAGGTGTGACTTTGGCCTTGGGGATGGACTATGGGGGGAAGGAACACAGGAAGGTAATGGAGCCATCCCTGCCTCCTCCTCCCCCAAAGCCACCAGCAGAGACTGGATCTTTAAAAAGCAACAGAAGCCTGGGAAGTAGGTCGCCCTGCAGCATCTCGGCCTCTATTCTAGTGTCAAGAGGCAGGAGAGGCTGAAAGCCCAGGCACATCCCTTTACAGTACTTACCCGCTTTGACCTTAGAAAAGTCTGAAGAGGGAGGAGAATGAAATCCAGGTTTTGGTGAGTCACACAGCCCTGGCTTCAAACTATTCTAGAGCCTGTTGACTGTGTGATCTTGGGTAAGTCACTTAGACTTTCTGTACTTCAGGTTCTTCATCTATCAAATAGGGGTAAAATACAGAAGCATCTCTAGAGTCAAGTTCTAAAGTAAGGGCAATATTCATAGAATCTAACCCTGCCCTGCCATTGTTTAAAACAGCTAGTGCTTCCCAGGGTGAACAAGTTGGCTTGCGTTTGGGAACTGTGTTAAGTCAGTTAAGTGCTGACCTTTGAACTCAGGGGACAGTGTGATGAAAGGCTCGAGCAGGGAGGCTGTTGTAAATTGAGAACGCGTTTGTCTTGCATTTCAGATTCGTGGTTGGACACCAATTCTTCTTTCTTTTTTTTTGAGACAGAGTCTCGCTCTGTCGCCCAGGCTGGAGGGCAGTGGCGCGATCTTGGCTCACTGCAAGCTCCGCCGCCTCCCGGGTTCACACCATTCTCCTGCCTCAGCCTCCCGAGAAGCTGGGACTACAGGCGCCCACCACCACGCCCAGCTAATTTTTTTGTATTTTTAGTAAAGATGGGGTTTCACCGTGTTCGCCAGGATGGTCTCAATGAACTGACCTCGTGATCCGCCTGCTTTGGCCTCCCAAAGTGCTGGGATTACAGGTGTGAGCCACCGTGCCCGGCCCCAGTTCTTCTTTTCTTTTTGAGATGGAGTCTCGCTCTGTCACCCAGGCTGGAGTGCAGTGGCATGATCTCGGCTCACTGCAAGCTGCGCCTCCAGGGTTCACACCATTCTCTTGCCTCAGCTGGGATTACAGGCGCCCGCCACCATGCCTGGCTATTTTTTTTGTATTTTTAGTAGAGATGGGGTTTCATCGTGTTAGCCAGGGTGGTCTCGATCTCCTGACCTGGTGATCTGCCCACCTCGGCCTCCCAAAGTGCTAGGATTACAGGTGTGAGCCACCGTGCCCGGCCGGTTGGACACCAATTCTGTTTCTTTTGGCATGGAGTGCTTCTAATTGAGCTAAGTTTGCCAGGCATAGGGCTGTTGTGAGATTTGCATGAGATAACATTTGGCCTTTTTTCTTTCTTTTTTTTTTTTGAGACAGTTTCACTCTGTCGCCTACGCTGGAGTGAAGTGGCATGATCTTGACTCACTGCAACCTCCACCTCCCGTGTTCAAGCAATTCTCCTGCCTCAGCCTCCTGAGTAGCTGGGATTATAAGCGCAGGCCACCACTCCTGGCTAATTTTTTTGTATTTTTAATAGAGACAGGGTTTCACCATGTTAGCCAGGATGGTCTCAATCTCCTGATCTCGTGATCTGCCCTCGGCCTCTCGAAGTGCTGGGATTACAGGTGTGAGCCACTGCACCCGGTGTTAATGAGATAACATTTGGAAACTGCTTGATATGCAGTAGGTGCTTAAGAAATAGGAAAATAGGCAGGGCATGGTGGTTCACGCCTGTAATACCAGCACTTTGGGAGGCCAAGGTGGGTGGATCACCTGAGGTCGGGAGTTTGAGACCAGCCTGACCAAAATGGAGAAACCCCATCTCTACTAAAAATACAAAAATTAGCCGGGTGTGGTTGTGGGCGCCTGTAGTCCCAGGTACTTGGGAGGCTGAGACAACAGGTTGCAGTGAGCTAAGATCCCACCATTGCACTCCAGCCTGGGCAACAGAGCGCAACTCTGTCTCAGAAATAAAGAAATAGGAAAACACTGGGCTGGGCACAGTGGCTCACACCTGTAATCCCAGCACTTTGGGAGTTGAGACGGGTGGACCACCGGAGGTCAGGAGTTCAAGACCAGCCTGGCCAACATAGCAAAACCCCGTCTCTTCTAAATATGCAAAAAATTAGCCTGGCATGGTGGCAGACGCCTGTAATTCCAGCTACTCGGAAGGCTGAGGCAGGAGAATCGCTTGAACCCAGAGGTGGAGGTTGCAGTGAGCCAAGATTGAGCCATTGCACTCCAGCCGGGACAATGAGGGAGAGACACCGTCTCAAAGAAAAAACGCCAGGTGCGGTGGCTCCCGCTTGTAATCCTAACACTTTGGGAGGCCGAGGCGGGCGGGGTGAGGGCAAGAAATTAAGACCATCCTGGTCAACATTGTGAAACCCCATTTCTACTAAAAATACCAAAAAAAAAAAAAAAATAGCCGGGCGTGGCTAATTAGCAGGTCGTGGTGGCACATGCCTGTAATCCCAGCTACTTGGGAGGCTAAGGCAGGAGAATCGCTTGAACCCGGGAGGCGGAGGTTACGATAAGCTGAGATCGCGCCACTGCACTTCAGCCTGCCAACAGAGCGAGACTCCGTCTCAAAAACAAAACAAAACAAACAAAAAGAGACAGAAAAACAAAAACAACAAAAAAACAAAAACCCAAAATCTTGTCCTGATTCAGCACTCAAATTCACCAGCTGGAGAGGAAGAAAAAATTCCTTGACCACACGAGGGCCAACAATGTGGACCACACATGCAGCAGGGGCTACTTTCTTCTGCCCCAAGGCTTGCGCAGGGCCGCTGGAAATTTGCCATATTATATGAAGGGGGTGAACCTTAACAAATTGTCTCCTGCATCCCAAACTCGCTCCCCATCTGATCTTTATCTGGGGCAGCCCCCAGATTTGACCAGAAAGCTCTTATCGTTCACACCCGCCCCAGGAACCCCCAATCCAGCCCCAGCTCCCCAGTCTCAATCGTCTGTTCCCCACGCACCTCGGTTGGTCTAGAGACCCTCCTCCCAATTTGATTCTCAGCCAAAACCCCAACGCGCGGCGACCCTGGCGCGTGGCAGGACGGGATTTGTAGTTCCAGGATTTATCGGAGGGTGGGGGAGAGGGAGGCCTTTACGCATGCGTTTGTGGCGGCTTTCTGCACGTGTTTCTCAGCCCAGGTTTCAGTCCAGCGCAACTAGCTACCTCGGAATCCCAACAGCTCCTTTAGTGTGTCTTCCGCGATTCTTCGAGTGGAGTTAGGCGCCTGCCGACACTTCCGTAACCTTGGAGGCCCAGTACTTGCTTTTCATGAATGAACGGAGCCAGAACTGACTTTGCCTACGGCAAGTGGGTTGAGATAGCTGTTCCCCTCCTTCAGGCAGGGGCAGAAATTGACCTGTGCCTCTCGAGGGTCAAAAAGTTCCTCAGATCCGGGCTGGGTTGTTCTTTGGGATTAGAGCCGGTGAATTCATTAAATATCGGCTTAGGGAGGGGCTGAATACAGTAAAAGAACAGCCTTGAGCCTTGGAGGGTAAAGCCACGTTTTTAAGGGACAAGTTAGAGCTGGCCAGGTGATGCTTAACTTGGGTGATCTCTAATCGCGCGAACTGCTCTTTTACCCATTTGACAAGTGGGGAAACTGAGGCTTCAAGTGGCAGGAGGTCTCCCACTTTGTTATCGGCAGGACAGGGAGGGGAAACCAGGACGCTGCAGGGTCTCCAGCTCTTTACCATCTGCTCCTCTCTCGAGAAGGAAAAACGGTGCCCTACTGTCTTCAGACGTCGCAAGGATCGCGAAGATTTCTTTCTTCATGACCCTGCTCTTGCCAGAATTTCCTGCGCTGTTCCACCTCATTCAACTTCAGGTAGGGAAAGGGATGAGGCCTGGTTCAAAGTTTATTTTATTAGTGCATTTCGTTTTATTCAAAAATTTATATCCTTGTGGCTTTTTTATCTCCTTGTAAAAACTGTCAAAACAGTACGGGAAAATAATGCAAAAATTGGTGGAGGCTTCTGTAGGAATCCGGCTTATCTCAGGCACTTACTTTGTCCTGCTTTCTTTCCTTTGTCTCTGGGCTGTAAAGACCATGCTCAACTCTTTCCTTGCGCGCACACAGCGTACTCCTCCCAGGTACCTGTGGACGGGGGAAGGGAGGCACATTTCAATTTTTAGTGGAGGAAGGTGACAAGGAGGTCTCTGGCTCTGGCCGAGGGGTTCCTGGATCCATCACACACAGAAAGTCCCCACGCGCTACCAAACTCCTGGTTGCAGCTAAGAGCTTGCGGTCAGGTCAGCGTAAAATGCTAGGAAAACGAGACACTGGGAGGACCGGCCGGCTAGAGAGGCCAAAGAAACGGCAACTCTTTCGTCACGTGACCGGGCCTCGTCTCAGCCCGGGTTTCCCAAGAGCCAGGGCACGTGTGAAGGTTGAACCTTCCGATTGGCTCGGCAGGACCAGTTTAAACGGAGTACGGGAGCCGCGGCGGCTCACCT
>NW_012117265.1:446097-447191 GCF_000951035.1 Colobus angolensis palliatus
CGAGCCGAGCTTAGGGGGTGGGGCCTCGGAGCCAGGCCATGTCGGGGCTCAGCAAGAAGAGGGCCAGTGGGACTGCTGGGGTCGGGCTGGAGGGGATCTGATTGGGGGAAGCGTCTGGGGACTGCTTGGGGCCTGATTGGGGGACGTCGCGAGGATCGGGTGTGTGTAGGGGCCTGTTTCAGTGGGGCTTGGTTGGGTCTGATTGGGGGCGGCCGCACTGAAAAGTTGAGCGGGGAGGGGGGAGGGGAGCTTATTGGGCCCTGACAGGGAGGGGCGTCAGACTTCGGCCTAGAGGGTTTTCCTGGATCTGACTTCGAGGCGTCGCTGGGATCCGTTGAGGGGAATGCCCCGGGGGGGTGTTCACCCAGGCCGAACTGGGGGAGGCTGCAAGGATAGGGCCAGGGGTTTACCGACACGAGGTGGTGGGGGTCTCTGCCGAACTTGACTGGGAGAGGCAACAGAGATCCGTCAGCAGGGGTTACTGCTGACTGGGTCTGAGGGGATTTCAGGGAGAGCCTTGGCCAGACCTGATTGGGGAAGGCGACTGGGATCTGTCCAGGGGGCTCCTATAGTGGTTTGGCCAGGCTTGGCTGGCTCTCATTCTAAGAGGCAACAGAGACCTATCTGGGGACTGCTTTGGGCCTGATTAAGGGGAATTCTTAGAATTTGGCTAGGCCACAGAGAGGGATATCTGGCATCTGCTGAGCTTGAAGGGCAGGAACAGGGGACAGGCGAGATCAGGACGATCGTCTTGGGACGGTGCATCTGGGGAAGCTCAGAAATTGGACTAGGGCAGGAGGCCTCTGGGATCTGGCAGAGGTTAAGGGCCGAGTGTCGGGGGAAGGGGACTCTTCAGGGACTGTGCCTGCACGGAAGAGACCACGGGGGCCGGGGCGCTATCACGGTCTGGGGCGGGGCCCCTGGATGTGGAGGCGGCTGGGCCCTCACCCAGCCGCTGCGAGGGAGGTAGAAGCCTTCGGGCTCGGAGCCGGGGTCGGCGGCATGGGCCACCCTGGGAGGAGGGCTCTTCGCTGGGTCCCGTGAGGATCCGCCGGGCCCCGGCGGGGCCCCTGGATGTGGAGGCGGCTGGGCCC
>NW_012117265.1:448202-450995 GCF_000951035.1 Colobus angolensis palliatus
GAAACCCTGTCTCTACTAAAAATACAAAAATTAAGCCAGATGTGGTGGCAGAAGCCTGTAATCTCAGCTAATCAGGAGGCTGAGGCAGGAGAATCGCTTGAACCTGGGAGGCGGAGGTTGTAGTGAGCCGAGATCGCGCCACTGCACTCCAGCCTAAGTGACAAGAGTGAGACTCTGTCTCAAAATAAATAAATAAATAAATGTTTAAACCATGAGCATGACTCATTCCAAAATTTGGATTCCCTCTTTTTTTTTTTTTTTTTTTTTTTAATAAAAAGGTACCATGGCCTGTTACTGAGGAGAGTTGACTAGTAGCTGCCACTTTAAGAGGAGTGGGATTCTCCTTTCCTGCTCTGGCTGGGTCTTCAGTTCAGGAGTGGATGGGAAACTAAGACATTTCCACCCAACTCCTTGTATGATTTTTTTTTTTTTTTTTGAGATGGAGTCTTGTTCTGTCGCCCAGACTGGAGTGCAATGGCGTGATCTCGGCTTACTGCAACCTTCACCTGCTGGGTTCAAGCAATTCTTCTGCCTCAGCCTCCCAAGTAACTGGGAATAGAGGCATGCACACATCATGCCCGGCTAATTTTTTTGTATATTTAGTAGAGATGGGTTTCACCATGCTGGCCAGGCTAGTCTTGACCTTGTGATCCGCCCGCCTCAGCCTCCCAGAAAGTGCTGGGATTACAGGTGTGAGCCACCGCACCTGGCCCCTTGTATGAATTTGACGTGTCTGAGGTGCTCTGTGTCATTGTGGGCTTATTAGGGAGCGGGATCCCCCAGGAGCTAGCAGCCTGGTCCCAGTGGTCAGAGATAGTGTCAGGTACATAGTGAGGGGGCCTGGCCAGGCGAGGCTTCTGTCTTCCAAGTCCCTTAACAGCCTGGCAGAAACTCAAACAACTCAATCAGTTTCCTGACTTCAACAACTACCTGATTTTCGTCCTGACCAGACTCAAGTCAGAAGGTACGCCCTCTGCTCCCTTCCATGCGATCGGGACCCTGCTTTCTCCCCCGTGGGCCCCTGAACCTCAGCCTTCCTCCTCCCAGATGAGCCAACGCGCTCTCTCAGCGGCCTCATCCTCAAGAACAACGTGAAGGCGCACTATCAGAGCTTCCCACCCCCTGTGGCAGACTTCATCAAACAGGAGTGTCTCAACAACATTGGTGACGCCTCCTCGCTCATCCGAGCCACGATTGGTGAGAGGGGCAGCGGGGGTTGGCCTCTGAGAACACACTGAACTCTCACTCTCAGACAAGAGGCTTCTCAGCATGTTAAGTGTAGTGCTTCACAGAATGCTCCAGCACCCTCTATGGCAGTACTATTACTATTGCCATTTGATAGATGAGGAAGCTGAGGCACTGAGCTATTAAGACACCTGTCTGAGTAAGCAGCAAAACTCAGAAACAGCTGAGGCAGCGCAGGGCCACGCTCTGGAACCACTCCCTCCTGAAACAGTCCTTCTTGCCTCTGAGACAGTCATGCAACATCTAGAATTTTGTATCAGGCCTTGGACTGAGTGCTAAGGGTATAGCAGTTAAAATACGCAGGTATTCATGTTTCAGGTGCAACGTGAACTAGGTTTTCAGCAGACCCTTTTCTGACTCTTGGAAGGTGGCCTGAGGAAGTTACAGAAAGATGACTAAGAACTGGCCGGGTGCGGTGGCTCACGCCTGTAATCCCAGCACCTTTGGGAGGCTGGGGTAGGCGAATCACCTGAGGTTGAGTTCAGGACCAGCCTGGCCAACATGGTGAAACCCCGTCTCTACTTAAAAACACAAAAAAATTAGCTGGCCAGGCACAGTGGCTCACGCCTGTAATCCCAGCACTTTGGGAGGCCGAGGTGGGCAGATCGTGAGGTCAGGAAATCGAGACCATCCTGGCCAAGATGGTGAAACCCCGTCTCTACTAAAAATACAAAAAATTAGCTGGGCATGGTGGTGGGCGCCTGTAGTCCTAGCTACTCGGGAGGCTGAGGCAGGAGAATGGCTTAAACCTGGTAGGCGGAGCTTGCAGTGAGCTGAGATCTGGCCACTGCGCTCCAGCCTGGGCGACAGAGCGAGACTCCGTCTCAAAAAAAAAAAAAAAAAGACTTTTGGCTGGGCGCGGTAATTCACGCCTATATAGTCCTAGCACTTTGGGAGGCCAAGGCAGGCGGATCACTTGAGATCAGGAGTTGGAGACCAGCCTGGCCTACATGGTGAAACTCCATTTCTACTAAAAATACAAAAAATTAGCTGGGAATTGTAGCTTGGTGGGGTACCTGTAATCCCAGCTACTTGGGAGGCTGAGGCAGGAGAATGGCGTGAGCCCGGGAGGCGGAGGTTGCAGTGAGCCAAGATAACGCCACACTGTACTCTATCCTGGGCAATGGAGTGAGATTCCATCTCAAAAATAAAAAGTGACTTTTAGTCCCGCAAAAACCCCCTGGCCAGTAGTAGGATCTGGACTTCCTGAGCTCATTCTATATGCCAGGCTCTTTGCTAAGTCTTTGAAACTTACTGATAACCAGGCTGAGCACGGTGGCTCACGCCTCTAATCCCAGCACCTCAGGTGGCTCACCTGAGGTCAGGAGTTTGAGACCAGCCTGGCCAACATGGCGAAACTCTATCTCTACTAAAAATATGAAAATTTGCTGGGTGCGGCAGCAGGCACCTATAATCCCAACTGCTTCGGAGGCTGAGGCAGGAGAATTACATGAATCCGGGAGGTGGAGGCTGCAGTGAGCTAAGATTGCGCCACTACACTCCAGCCTGGACTACAGAGTGAGACTCCATGTCAAAAAAAAAAAAAGA
>NW_012117265.1:453317-453957 GCF_000951035.1 Colobus angolensis palliatus
AAAAAAAAAAAAAAAAAAAATCAACAAAGGCTTCAGGTGTGGCTGTATCCAGGAGCTCAAAGGATGTGAAAGGCATCTATGTGGTCTCAGATCTGCTTCCCTTGTGTTGGCTTCATTCTTAGGCACATAGGCACAACCTTCCCTCTGGGTAGTGCTGTAGCCTTCTGTGCCCTTGCAGCTTAGGAACTTACAAGTAAAGAAATTTTTGACCAGTGTTTCCAACAAAAGTCCTAAGACTAACTCTCCTTGACAAACTTGGATTGCTTGCCTCTCTCCAAATAATTTTTTTTCCTTTTTATTTTGAGACAAGGTTTTGCTCTGTCATCCAGGCTGGAGTGGAGTGGCATAATTATGGCTCACTGCAGCCTTGACCTCCCAGCTGAAGCAATCCTCCTACCTCAGCCTCCCAAGTAGCTGGGATTACAGGCACATCCCACCACACCAGCTAATCTTTTCTAAGTTTTAGTAGATATGAGGTCTTGCTAAGTTACCCAGGCTGGTCTTGAACCCCTGGCCTCAAGCAATCCTGTCTCAACTCCTAAAGTGTTGAGATTACAGGCGCGAGCCACTGCACCCAGCCCCCAAGTCATTGTTATTACTATTTTTTTTTTTTTTTTTTGAGGCGGAGTCTTGCTCTGTC
>NW_012117265.1:454007-456910 GCF_000951035.1 Colobus angolensis palliatus
TGTTAGCCAGGATGGTCTCGATCTCCTGACCTCGTGATCCGCCCGTCTTGGCCTCCCAAAGTGCTGGGATTACAGGCGTGAGCCACCGCGCCTGGCAGAGGCTGGTTTTCTTTATCTCTTCTGAGGGCTGGAAGCACTGAGGCACAGAGAGTGAGGGGATGTGGCTAAGGTTCCACAGTCCTCACTGTGTACCTACCCACTGCAGGGAGCACCTTTCTCTCATGGACAGTTTCCACCCCTGGGAAACAGTGCCATCTCATGGCAGTAAATAACCATCTCTGCACTTAACCCATATCCAGCTCTGTCACCAGATACGTGCACTGTCCTGGCACCTCAGATGCCTGCTGTATGTGACTCCTGGATGTCTAATAGGCAGTACAAGCATCCCTGCCACCTTCCTGCCCTTACCTCCTTTCCCTCTCTCCCCTCCCACTCTCTGCCCAGCCCCAGTGGCTTCTTACCTATCTGTTAGCACATCATGCCTGTCCTTACGCCAGGCCTTCGCACCATAGAGTCCTCTGCCTGAGATGCCCTTTTCCCAGAAATCTGGATGATTCCTCCCTTGCCTCCTTCACCTCCTTCAGGTCTTGCCTCAGATACCAAGATGTCACCTCAATGAGGCCTGCTCTGGCTACCCAATTTAAAGTTGCTAGCTTCACCTACAGCCCTTTCTCACCATCTTTTCTGCTGTATTTCTCCCCTTAGTTCTTGGCATGTGGCCCCTCCCAGTTGTTTGTTTTTGTTTTGTTTTTTTGAAATGGAGTCTTGCTCCGTCCCAGGCTGGAGTGCCGTGGCGTGATCTCCGCTCACTGCAACCTCCGCCTCCCAAGTTCAAGCAATTCTCCTGCCTCAGCCTCCCGAGTAGCTGGGATTACTGGTGCCCCCCACCACAGCCAGCTAATTTTTGTATTTTTAGTAGAGATGGGGTTTTGCCATGTTGGCCAGGCTGGTCTCGAACTCGTGACCTCAAGTGATCCACCCACCTAGGTCTCCTAAAATGCTGGGATTACAGGCATGAGCCAGCTATGCACGTCCCCTCCCAGTTTTTTTGCTAATTTATCTTTACTTCGTAGCTTACTTCCAGCTCCCAAGGGTGAGGATTTTGTGTTTTGCTCTGTGCTATGCTTTAGGGCCTGGAACAGAGTTGACTCACAGTAAGGTTCAGGGTGCTTACTGAGTCAAGGAGTACCCTTCTACCTATGTCAAGGCCAGGAGCGGTGGCTCACGCCTGTAATCTCAGTGCTTTTGGAGGCCGAGGCAGGAGGATTGCTTGAGGCCACGAGTTTTAGGCCAGCCTCGGCAACATAGTGAGATCCCATCTCTACAAAAAATGTTAAAAATTAGTTGGGCATGGTGGCATGTGCCTGCAGTCCCAGCGACTCAGGAGGCTGAGGCGGGAAGATGGCTTGAGGCCAGGAGTTCGAGGCTGCTGGAAACTATGATTGTGCCACAGCAATCCAGCCTGGGCAACAGAGCAAACTCTATCTCTTAAAAAACAACAACAACAACAACTAAAAAAGAGGGGGGACGTGGAGGGCATACATGGGCTAGGGGACAAAAAGGCAGCACTGGGTGTGCCCAGTGGGAGGGGAGGTGCTGGGCAGCACCTGCCCGGCCTCAGGCAGCGTCCTTTCCTGGCCGCCCCAGGCATTCTCATCACCACCATCGCTTCCAAGGGTGAGCTGCAGATGTGGCCCGAGCTGCTGCCCCAGCTCTGCAACCTGCTCAACTCGGAGGATTACAACACTTGTGAGGTAGGCGAGAAGCCATAGATGGCCAGAGCAGGTATGGGGGACTGGGACCACCACCTACCACCCACCCACTTTGTCTCTCTGCCCCTCTGCACCAGGGAGCTTTTGGAGCCCTGCAGAAGATCTGCGAAGACTCATCAGAGCTTCTGGACAGTGACGCGCTCAACAGGCCCCTCAACATCATGATCCCCAAGTTCCTGCAGTTCTTCAAGCACTGCAGTCCCAAGATCCGGTGGGTGCAGCTCTCTGGGGGCTTCCAGGGAGCCTGGAGTGGGCAGGTTCAGGGTGACCCATGTGTCTGCTCCCTGCTAGGTCCCACGCCATCGCCTGTGTGAACCAGTTCATCATGGACCGGGCTCAGGCGCTGATGGACAATATTGACACCTTCATTGAGGTGGGACGCTGGGCTGGGGGTGGACAGGGTGAGGACCAAGGGCCCCTACAGCTGACCCTTTTCCTCCCTGCAGCACCTATTTGCCCTGGCCGTGGATGATGACCCCGAGGTACGGAAGAATGTGTGCCGCGCCCTGGTGATGCTTCTGGAAGTGCGGATCGACAGGCTCATCCCCCACATGCACAGCATCATCCAGGTGTGCATGGTCGAGGCCAGCCTAGGCAGGCAGGCAAGGGGCCGGTGGCAGGGGTCAGGGAGCCACCCCTAGCCAGGCCAGGCCTCAGCTTCTCCCCGCTATCACAGTACATGCTGCAGAGGACCCAGGACCATGACGAGAACGTTGCCCTTGAGGCCTGTGAGTTCTGGCTGACGCTGGCCGAGCAGCCCATCTGCAAGGAAGTCCTGGCCTCCCATCTGGTCCAGTGAGTACTGCTGCTGTCTACTGTCCCACCCCAGCTTCGACCCCTTTCTATGCCTCTGCCTTCCCTTCTGGTCACCTGCTATGCTTCTCTCAGTCCACATCCTTGTCAGTTTATATTCAGTGTATATTATGTGTAAGTGGCAAGAATGCCACTTTTTAAAGACTTCAAAATTAGGTAACTGATAGATGGAAAGAAATGAAAAATCAATGGCCGTGCACGGTGGCCAACGCATGTAATCCCAGCATTTTGGGAGGCTGAGGCAGGCAGGTCACGAGGTCAGGAGATCGAGACGAGCCTGGCTAACATGGTGAAACGCCATTTCTTTTTTTTTTTTTT
>NW_012117265.1:460193-462189 GCF_000951035.1 Colobus angolensis palliatus
GCCAGGATGGTCTCGATCTCCTGACCTCGTGATCCGCCCGTCTCGGCCTCCCAAAGTGCTGGGATTACAGGCTTGAGCCACCGCGCCCGGCTGACCCTAATTCTTAAAAAAAAAAAAAAAAAAGCCTTTCTGTGGAGGCAGGAGTGGCATCACTTATATCTTAATCATAGAGACAGAGACTAGGTTCTGATAATTCCCCAGAGGGAAATGGATCAATGTGCACCTAGCAGTATCATCATGCTCTGCAGGGTCTGCTCTGTGGCTGATTGGTGGGCTGGTCACCCTGTTGGCACCTGTTTGCCTCCTCCCCAAGCTGTGTCTCCCCCCAACTTTTGCCATGGCCCCTGCATACCCATAAACAGCCCCTCTCTGTGCAGGTTGATCCCCATCTTGGTGAATGGGATGAAGTACTCGGAAATTGACATCATCCTGCTCAAGGTCAGGCAGGGCCCACCCGGCATGGGTGGGCATGGTCATGGGTGTCGTGGCTGTGGTCCCCAAAGAACTTAACAGTCTGCCTGTCCCCCAGGGGGATGTGGAGGAGGACGAGGCCGTCCCTGACAGTGAGCAGGACATCAAGCCACGCTTCCACAAGTCACGCACGGTGACACTGCCCCACGAGGCTGAGCGGCCCGATGGCTCCGAGGACGCGGAGGATGACGACGATGATGACGCTCTCTCTGACTGGAATTTGAGTGTGTGCCCCTACCTGGGGGTGGGGGTGGGGGTGGGGTGGCAAGCCCAGGACTCCCTCTTGGGAGGTGACTGGAAGCTGAGGCAGAAGCTGATTAGAAGCTGATCGTGAAGATTCTGATCATGATTTCTGATCCTGGGAGTGGAGTCCAGGAGGTCGACCACCTACCTGAGGGGCCGCCCTGAGCCTTCCCGTTGTCTCCCCTTCCCCAGGGAAGTGCTCAGCGGCGGCACTGGACGTCCTCGCCAATGTCTTTCGGGAGGAACTGCTGCCCCACCTACTCCCGCTACTCAAAGGCCTCCTCTTCCACCCCGAGTGGGTGGTCAAGGAGTCGGGCATCCTGGTGTTGGGAGCCATTGCTGAGGGTGAGTGCACCTAATCTCTGAGCCCCATGCTGGCATGAGACTGTGTAGAGCTGGCCCACATTACTGGCCACATCAAAGGCTCAGTTCTCTCTGGAGGCCTACTCACCCCACTCCAAACAGCTCTGAGATCTCAATTCTCCCCTTGGTTTTGGGCCTGAAAGGAACCCCTGGAACCCCGCAATGCAAGGCCTCTTGTTCATTCTCAGAGGAAGGCAGTTCTTTCATGTTGTAAGCATAATTACAGCAACAACGATAATAACAGCAGGCACAGCTGCATGCTTGCCCCGTGCACTTACATAGACAAACATCCTTGGCCCTCACCACCACCTGATGAGGTGGGTGCCGGATCCCAGTTTCAAAGATGGGGAAACTGAGGTACAGAAAGATTTGATGCCAGTTCCTTACAGTCACCCAGGGTGTGTCTGGGCCTTAAACCTGTTCCTGGCTGCCAGGCTGGCCTGCCAGAGTCAGTAGTAAACCATGGTAGGTGGTGTCCATCAAATTCAACCTGGTGTCCTGTAATCGGTGGGGTTTTCAGGCTCCCATGGTCCTGATGGGACATAAAACTTGTTACAGGAGGGCTTTGTGAGTCCGTTGGAGGCATGATATGCCATTGCCTTAGCATCCAGACCTGTGCCAAATATTTCACGCATGGCAGCAAAAACCCTCAACCTTGTAAGCTTTCATCATTTGTTTAAAATTTGTCTAGTTACTGTGGTGCACGCCAGTAATCCCAGCTACTCAGGAGGCTGAAGTAGGACAATTGCTTTAGCCCAAGAGTCTGAGACCAGCCTGGGCAATGTAGGGAGACCTTCTTTCTACAAAAATTTTTTTAAAAAGGCCAGGTGTGGGCTGGGCGTGGTGGCTCAAGCCTGTAATCCCAGCACTTTGGGAGGCTGAGGCGGGCGGATCACGAGGTCAGGAGATCGAGACTATC
>NW_012117265.1:468881-480167 GCF_000951035.1 Colobus angolensis palliatus
CTAAAAATACAAAAAAAAAAAATGGCTGGGTGTAGTGCCTCAAGCCTGTAATCCCAGCACTCTGGGAGGCCAAGGTGGGTGGATCACCTGATGTCAGGGTTTCGAGACCAGCATGACCAACATGGTAAAACCCCATCTCTACTAAAAATACAAAAATTAGCCAGGCGTGGTGGCACATAGCTGTAGTCCTAGCTATTGGGAGGCTGAGGCACGAGAATCACTTGAACCTGGGAGGCAGAGGTTGCAGTGAGCGGAGATCACACCACTGCACTCCTCCAGCCTGGCGGCAGAGCGAGACTCCATCTCAAAAAAAAAAAAAAAGGCCAGGTGTGGTGGCTCATGTCTGTAATCCTAGAACTTTGGGAGGCTGAGGCAGGCAGATCGTTTGAGCCCAGGTGTTCAAGACCAGCCTGGGCAATATAGTGAGACCTCATATCTACCAAAAAAAAACCTAAAAAACCTGATAAAATTAGCCAGCGTGGTGGTAAGTTCCTGTAGTCCCAACCAATTGGGAGGCTGAGGTGAGAGATCAAGGCTGCAGTAAGCCATGATTGCGCCACTGCATTCCAGCATGGGGAACAGAGTGAGACCCTGTCTCCAGAAAAAAATTTGTCTAAGGAAATGTTTCAACATGTATTATGTGTTTAATGTATCTGATATCTCATGTTAATAGGGTATATAATATATCACGCAATACGCTTGTATATGTTAATAGATTACATAAGCTGTGTCATCTATTTTTTTGAGACTGAGTCTTGCTCTCTCGCCAGGCTGGGGTTCAGTGGCGTGATCTCAGCTTACTGCAACCTCTGCCTCCCAGGTTCAAGCGATTCTCCTGCCTCAGCCTCCTGAGTAGCTGGGATTACAGGTGCTTCCCACCATGCTCAGCTAATTTTTGTATTTTTAGTAGAGACGGGGTTTCACCATGTTGGTCAGGCTGTTCTCAAACTCCTGAGCTCGTGATCTGCCCGCCTCAGCCTCCCAAAGTGCTGGGATTACAGGTGTTAGTCACCGTGCCAGGCCAATTTTTTTATTTTTAGTAGAGACAGGTTTTCACTATGTTGGCCAGGCTGGTCTCGAACTCCTGACCTTGCGTTCTGCCCACTTCGGCCTCCCAGAGTGCTAGGATTACAGGCGTGAGTCACTGCGCCCAGCGTATTTTTGTATTTTTATTTATTTATTTATTTATCATTCATTAAAGGTGTGGTCTCACTATATTGCCCAGATTGGTCTCAAACTTATGGTCTCAGGCAATCCTCCTGCATTGGTCTCACAAAGTGCTAAAATGACAGGTGTGAGCCCCCATGCCCGGCCCCAAATTATTATTGATAGCAGTCTAGGGCTGGGCGGACGGCTCCTGGGGAGTGATGAGACCTAGATCAGCAGGTGATGAAGGCTCTGTCACTTCCAACTCTGGGCTGCAGCTGAGGGGCTGGCTGCCTAGTCTGTTTGCTCCCCTACCCTGGCTAGTCTCTGCCCTGTCTCAGGAAGGTGGCCAGGAATAGGAGTGCACGTCCCTGCCTTAATGTTGTGCTAGGGACTGGGCACCACACCAAGATTTTCAGTGTATTCAGGGGTCTGTAATTCACTGAGTGGCCAGGCCAGGGTCAAGAGCTTTCCTGCAGGCTGAGTGCCATGGCTCACGCTCTAATCCTAGTACTTTGGGAGGCTGAGGCAGGAGGATTGCACGAACCCAGGAGTGTGAGGCTGTGGTGAGCTGTGATTGCACCAGTGTACTCCAGCCTGGGTGATAGGATTAGACCCTAATTCTTTTTTTTTTTTTGAGGCGGAGTCTTGCTCTGTCACCCGGGCTGGAGTGCAGTGGCCAGATCTCAGCTCACTGCAAGCTCCGCCTCCCAGGTTTATGCCATTCTCCTGCCTCAGCCTCCCGTGTAGCTGGGACTACAGGCGCCCGCCACCTTGCCCAGCTAGTTTTTTGTATTTTTTAGTAGAGACGGGGTTTCACCGTGTTAGCCAGGATGGTCTCGATCTCCTGACCTCGTGATCCGCCCGTCTCGGCCTCCCAAAGTGCTGGGATTACAGGCTTGAGCCACCGCGCCCGGCCACAAACATCTTAAGAACTGGTTCAAATGCAAAGTGCTTTTATTCCATTTGGGTCACTGCTGCCCCATATGGGTCAGTGCTGCCCCACTCACTGTGTAAGGGAGCCAATTTTGAATTAATGCATGACCAGATAAACTAACACGGGGCTCTCTGGCTGGGCTTGGTGGCTCACGCCTGTAATCCCAGCACTTTGGAAGGCCAAGGCGGGTGGATCACGAGGTCAGGAGACTGAGACCATCCCAGTCAACATGGTAAAACCCCGTCTCTACTAAAAATACAAAAAATTCCCCAGGCATGGTGGCAGGGGACTGTAATCCCAGCTACTCAGGAGGCTGAGGCAGGAGAATTGTTTGAACCATGAGGTGAAGGTTGTGGTGAGTCAAGATCGTACCACTGCACTCCAGCCTGGGCGACAGAGTGAGACTCTGCCTCAAAAAAAGATAAAGATAACATGGGGCTTTGGGATGAGAGGCTTCTGCTGTTTCCCCTCCTGTGCCTGCCTTTCCCTGGCTCTGTGAAATGATTCTGGGTCAGTGATTTCACCTCTAAGCCTCAGTTTCCCTATATGTTGTGTGCGGCTGACTCTTTCTCTCCATAGGGTAGGTGTGGCTGGGCCTAGCTTGCTCCTGGGGCCCAGTCAAACTGCCCCCTCCTGGTTCCCTTTCCTTGTAGGCTGCATGCAGGGCATGGTGCCCTACCTGCCCGAGCTGATCCCGCACCTGATCCAGTGCCTGTCGGATAAGAAGGCCTTGGTCCGCTCCATCGCCTGCTGGACGCTGAGCCGCTATGCCCACTGGGTGGTCAGCCAGCCGCCTGACATGCACCTCAAGCCCCTGATGACAGAGCTGCTCAAGCGCATCCTGGATGGCAACAAGAGGGTGCAGGAGGCGGCCTGCAGGTGACCCTGGACCCCTGATCCCACAGCCCCCACTCTCCCCTGGCCACCCTCTGGGAAGTGATGACACCTGTGACTGTTGATGTGTCACTGATTTCTCTCGTATTCGTACTGGCTGATCCTGAGTTGCCCTCCCCCACTGCCCATGGCCCAGTGCCACCTGCCATAGTCCACTGAGCCCCCGCCTCACCCTCCCTTCTGCCAGTGCTTTCGCCACCCTGGAGGAAGAGGCCTGCACGGAGCTGGTGCCCTACCTCAGCTACATCCTGGACACACTCGTCTTTGCCTTTGGGAAATACCAGCACAAGAACCTGCTCATCCTCTACGATGCCATTGGCACCCTGGCCGACTCTGTAGGCCACCACCTCAACCAGCCGGTGAGACCCCAGAGCGGCTCCTGCCTCCCGATCCCTGTGCCCCTGGGCATCCAGTGACCTGGTGGCAACCCCGTGTTGCACGCCAGGGACGTGGCCATACCTCGACAGGCAGACAGACAGACCCGGCCCCGCCCTCGCCCTGCTCCCAGTCTAGTGGGGGAGAAAGACAGTTATGAGACAGCGTGGTAAGTGCTGTGCTTCGGGAACCAGGAGGCGGTGACCCAGGCTCCCAGGGGGGTGGGGTGGGGAGGACAGTGCTTGGACAGGTGACAAGAATGAAGGCCTTGAGGTCTGGCCAGATGGCAGGCCTTTCAGGATTCCATGAGCAAGGCGCTCAGGCCTCATCACTCGGGCAACAGGTGCCTGAGTCACAGTCTGCCACCCCGACCCAGGGAGCGCCAATTTCGTGCTCCCTCTCCAGGAATACATCCAGAAGTTGATGCCCCCACTGATCCAGAAGTGGAATGAGCTCAAGGACGAAGACAAGGACCTCTTCCCCCTGCTGGAGGTGAGTGGGCTCCTGCCCCTCTCCCGAAGCCCATCCCGCCCTCCCCGCCTGAGTTCTCCCCATCTGCTTTCCTCCCCGCCAGTGTCTGTCATCAGTGGCCACCGCCCTGCAGAGTGGCTTCCTGCCTTACTGTGAGCCCGTCTACCAGCGCTGCGTCACCCTGGTGCAGAAGACGCTGGCTCAGGCCATGGTGAGCACCCCCACGCCCGCCACCTATGCTTCTGCAGTGGCCTGCCTTGGGCCTGCTCTCCACTCACCCTTGCCCTGTCCCCATCTGCGTCTAGATGTACACCCAGCACCCTGAGCAGTATGAGGCTCCCGACAAGGACTTCATGATCGTAGCGCTGGATCTGCTCAGCGGCCTGGCTGAGGGCCTGGGTGGTCACGTGGAGCAGCTGGTGGCCCGCAGCAACATCATGACATTGCTGTTCCAGTGCATGCAGGTGGGTGGGGACTTGGACAGTGATGACACCCAGCAGCCTGCATGGGCTGCCCCTGGCGGGGACTCAGGGCCTGGTTGTGCGCAAAGAAAATCAGGGAAAAGGGGCTGTTCTAATTATTTTAAACAGTAATCCTGGAGGCTGAGGCAGGAGGATGGCTTGAGCCTAGGTGTTTGAGACCAGCCTGGGCAACATAGTGAGACCCCAGTTCTAAAATTTAAAAAAAATTTTTTTAAAAAGCAAACAGTATTGGAAATAGAAAATATGAGGCCAGGCGCTCATGCCTGTAATCCAGCACTTTGGGAGACCATGGCAGGTGAATCACTTGAGGTCAGGAGTTTGAGACTAGCCTGGCCAACATGGTGAAATCCTGTCTCTACTAAACATACAAAAATTAGCCAGGCGTGGTGGCGGGTGCCTCTAATCCCAGCTACTTGGGAGGCTGAGGCAGGAGAATTGCTTGAACCCAGGAGGCAGAGGTTGCAGTGAGCTGAGATCATGCCACTGCACTCAAGACTGGACAATAGAGTGAGCCTCTGTCTCTTTAAAAAAAAAAAAAAAAATAGAAAACATGAAAGCCCAAGTCCCTGCCACGGCACAGTTGGCTCTCCATATCTGTGGGTTCTACATCCCAAAATTCAAGCAACCTCAGATTGAAAAAACTCAGAGGAAAAATTACATCTGTACTGAACACATACAGACGTTTGTTCTTGTTATTATTCCCTAAACAACACAATATAACAACTATTCCCATACTGTTGACATTGTATTAGATATAAGTGATTTAGAGATGACACTAAGTGTACAGGAGAATGTGCATAGGTGCATATGCAAACAGTATGCCCCCCGCCCGCCCCCTACCTTTTTTTTGAGACAGAGTCTCACTCTGTCACCCAGGCCGGAGTGCAATGGTGCGATCTCAGCTCACTGCAACCTTCACCTCCTGGGTTCAAGCAGTTCTCCTGCCTCAGCCTCTCAAGAAACTGGGACTACAGGCATGTCCCACCATGCCTGGCTAACTTTTTTGTATTTTTAGTAAAGACAGGGTTTGCCATGTTGGCCAGGCTGGTCTCAAACCCCTGACCTCAAGTGATCTGCCTTCCTCGGCCTCCCAAAGCGCTGGAGATTATAGGCATGAGCTACTTCTCCCAGCCCTAACACTATGCCACTTTATATCAAGGACTTGCACATTCGTGGATTTTGATAGCTGCAGGGACCTGGGAAAGAATCCCCCACGGACACTGAGGGATGACCGTTGGAGCACTGCCATCTCCCATTTGCAGATGTGGACTGGAGGCTAGGGAGGTTAAGGAACAGCTGGGAGCCCTAGAACTGGAAAGTGGCAGAGGCTGGACATGCACCAGGGACTGTGCCCCCTCAGCTCTCGTGGTTAGGAGGAGGGGACCCTCCACACTGATATTTCTTGAATCCCCAGGACTCGATGCCTGAGGTCCGGCAGAGCTCCTTTGCCCTCCTGGGAGACCTCACCAAAGCCTGCTTCATCCATGTCAAGCCCTGTATTGGTACGACACTCGCCTTGTCCCTAACCCATGACCCCAGCCCTGGCCTCAAGTGATGGAGAGCAATACCCAGGGATGACTGTGACCACATTGGGATGTATTCGTACTGTCTGATGGGGCCTGCTGGACTAGGTCTGCAGCTTACCCCAGCTGGCCCTCCTGCTCAGCACTCCTGTTTCTCCCCACCAGCCGAGTTCATGCCCATTCTGGGAACCAACCTGAATCCAGAGTTCATCTCGGTCTGCAACAACGCCACCTGGGCCATTGGTGAAATCTGCATGCAGATGGGTGAGTGCCCTGCAAGTGGCAACAGGCCCCTCCCCATTAGCCTGTTCTCAGCCTGGGGGCGGGAGCCTAGCTCTGACTGACAGCTTCCGTCATGGGAAGTCTCTGGGGGATCGTCATGGGTGGAGCCAAGCAGAAAGGTCATTTGTGATTGGCTTCGCCAAAGAGAAGGGATAGGAGGGCTGTTCTGATTGGACCGTTTTGTGTAGTTGGCTAAAAGACTCATTCGGATTGATTGGGTGACTTTGGCCCTCCCTCGAATTGATTGGGTGACTTTGGCTGCTTTTCCTTTGACTTGGGCAGCGTAGTCTCACCTTAGCGACTCCAGAGAAACCTCTGATGTTTGGAGCGTGTGGGTCTGTCCCTGTTGACCAGGGATTCTGGGTGGGGATTAGCCGGAGAAGGTCTTTTGTTTCCTCACTGGTAGTGGTTGGCCAGTCTCTGGTTAGAACTGGGGTGAGTGAGTGTCGGGGGCAGCCCCGAGGCCCCCTGTGGGTGAAGGGGGCTGTGCAGGGCTCTGATTGGGTGCTCCCCCAGGGGCAGAGATGCAGCCTTATGTGCAGATGGTCCTCAACAACCTGGTGGAGATCATTAACCGACCCAACACACCCAAGACACTGCTGGAAAACACAGGTGGGCACCCGGCCCCGCTGCTGCCTGCACCCCTGCCCGTCTTCTGGAGGTGGGGTTCTGGGCTGGGAGGGGCATCAGATAGGGCCTTGTCAAGGAACCAAAGAGGGTGTCTGGAAGTAACTGGAAGGAGGCACTGTGAGAAGCCCCAAGAAAGATGCAGCCTCAGGCTGGGTGCAGTGGCTCACACCTGTAATCTCAGCACTTTGGGAGGCAGATCACCTGAGGTCAGGAGTTCAAGACCAGCCTGGCCAACATGGTGAAACCCCATCTCTATTAAAAAATACAAAAATTAACCGGGGGTGGTGGCGTGTGCCTGCAATCCCAGCTACTCAGGAGGCTGAGGCAGGTGAATCGCTTGAACCTGGGAAATGGAGGTTGTAGTAAGCCAAGATCATGCCACTGCACTCCAGCCTGGGCAACAGAGCAAGACTGCATCTCAAAAACAAAACAAAACAACAACCAAAAAAAAAAAACAAAAAAGAAAGAAAGAAAAGGAAAGGGAAAGGAAAGAAGAAAGAAAGATGCAGAGAGACCTGGGAAGAGACTCAGGTGTGATGGGGAGGACCCCTGGCTGGGCCAAGCTTGGGGGACCAGGGTGGCTGCAATAACCATTCCCTTGGGGCTCATGGGGCGGGGCTTGGTGCCTCGTGCCAGAGGCTCCGCCACGTACCGTCCCGGGGCCGCTCGGGGTTGCAGGTCGTCTGACGAGTCCCTCTGCCATTCCAGCCATCACCATCGGCCGCTTGGGCTATGTGTGCCCCCAGGAGGTGGCACCCATGCTGCAGCAGTTCATCCGGCCTTGGTGTGTGTCCACGTGTCAAGCCTGCTGTGTGGTGGGCGGGACGGGCCCAATTCCCTCCCTCGCCTGTGCACTTCCAGCCCCATCTGCTTACTGACTCCCTGCCCTGCCCCACCCCCCACAGATGCATGTCCCAGGCCCACTCACTGATCCCCAGATGCATGCCCTGCCTGCCCTCTGACTTCTAGCTGCTCACCTTCCCACAGGTGCACGTCCCTCAGGAACATCAGGGACAACGAGGAGAAGGACTCGGCCTTCCGCGGCATCTGCATGATGATCGGTGTCAACCCAGGGGGCGTTGTGCAGGTTGGGGCAGCTGGGCTCTGAGGGCAGGCGCGGGCGCTGGGCTCGGGCGGCCCCTCACCTGGGATCCGTCACGTTTCAGGACTTTATTTTCTTCTGCGATGCTGTAGCCTCCTGGGTGAGCCCGAAGGATGACCTTCGGGACATGTTTTATAAGGTGAGGCTCTGGGCCTGATCTAGTTCTGGGAGCAGGCAGGGGTGAGACCATCTGGTAACAACGGGGCCTGCGGATGGGGAAGAGGTGCACTCCCCTTGTTCTGCCTCTGCCTACCCCTCATCTCCACCCTCCCCACAGATTCTCCACGGCTTCAAAGACCAAGTTGGGGAAGATAACTGGCAGCAGTTCTCTGAGCAGTTCCCGCCGCTGCTCAAGGAGAGGCTGGCGGCTTTCTACGGGGTCTAGGTGATCATGGAGACTGCCAGGTGAGGAGGCTGCAGCTGGCGAGCCAGCACTGTCTTGGGGGCCAAAGGGTCCGAGACCATGACCTTCCTCCTCCCCCTGCAGGTTTCTGTCTGCGTTGTCGTCGGAGGGATTACTGGGGAGTGCGCTGCATCCAGAAGTTGCTGTGCCCTGGTTGAGGGGGGTTAGGGAGGAGTGAGTGGGACTCAAATCCAGATGCCTTCCCCGTCCGTCCGTCCGTCCGTCCACTTGCCCTCCTGGCAGGTGGGTGGGGCCACCATGCTCATCCTACAAACGGGGAGGTGGGGGGGACTTCTGGTGGGCAAGGGCCCCTGGGCTCTAATAGGGTCATCTCTGGCAGCCCACTTGGGCCAGCTACATGGGAGGGAGGAATCTACACAGCTGACCGAATCCAGCTTCGGATGAGGTGAGGGAGGAGCAGGTCAGGAAGGGGACCCTTGTAGGGACGCGTACACTCACACGGACACACGTGGCCACACGCGTGTGCGGGTGCCATAACCGGCGAGGCTGGGCCAGCCGCTCCACCATTTCCCCGACTGCATGGAGACAGTAGAATTAGTGAACCCGAGTTAACCCGTAAGGCCTTCCGTGTAACCTGCATCTAGAGTTTAAGAAGCTTCTGCTGTTTTGCCGGAATTGGCGGTGACTGGGGAGGGCTGGGTGGGTGGGGGGCCTCAGGCGGGATCTCGGGGCGGGGGGAGGAGGATGGTGACCTTGGGGGTCGCCCTGTCAGCACGCACATGCTTGGGACCTGCTCCACACACTCCCTGCCAGCTTTGTTGCAGCCTCAGCTGGTGTGTCTCCGTCCTTGTCCTAGCCTAGCTCGCAGGGTGAGAACCACTGGAGTGGCTGGGGCTGGCCAGAGGTCACCCTTTCTCCTTCCTGTGTGCTCCAGTGGCTTTTGAAGACACTGGGCTGGGACCTTTTTCCTGAAGAGAGCTGGGTGTAGCCAGAGCTTCTGGCACCTACCCCTAGCATCTCTCTCTGTAAGCAGCTTCAGGGGCAGTCCGTTTCTCTGTGCTTCTGAAGGCCCCCTTCTCACATTTCAGGCCCAAGTTTTAACTCAAGGGCCAGGGCAGGGGCATTTGATTGATGATGACAGAGGACACAGGTTTATGCTTTGCCAACAAGAAGGAAAACCGAGGCTTGGCAGAAGGGAAAGGTGGTGTGTTCCCTGTTCCCTACTCCATCTCCCTGGGACTTCCTGCTCATCATAGTACCCAGTGAGCCCAGAGATCTACTAGACTGGGTCAGCAATTCTAGAGAACCTTCCGGAATAGTCTGGGGACACGGTCAAGGTGGCAGGGGCTCCCCTAGAGAGGGTGGGGGTGTAGTTATTTCCCAGTTGGTCAGAAAACTGGGCCCTGCAGACCCCCTTAGCATTTTTTCCTTTTTTTTCCTTCCTTGCTTTTTACTTCTTTGGGGAGCCCCTTGTGTTTTGGAGTTTGACTGGAGTCTCGCATCCTGGGGCCTGCTCCATCCATTCCTCCTGGGCCCCAGACCCTCCATGCTAGCCCTGTGTCTTTCCAGAGTCAGGGTCAGGCCCTACCTCTATTCCAAGGGGCACTCGGTACACATTCCATAAATTAGCTGGATGTCCCTGCCCGCCCACCCCATGAAACTCGAGCAGGTCTCTGGAAGCCATTTGTTTAAAAAAAAAAAAAAAAAAAAAAAAAGTTTTAAAAATACCTTTAATTTTCTGGTAATTCCAGTTCTTTGGAGCATCCTCTGCTGGGTCTTGGGGTGTGTGGATGGATGGGCTGTCTGATGGGATTGGTAACCCCTCACTACTCAAGATGGGGGGATACAAACACCTTCAGGGAAGGGGAGCCTGGTTCTTCTCGTTTTCCTTTTTTTTTTTTTTAAAAAAAAAAAAACTATTTAATTTTTTAATTTATTTTTGGTTATTTTTTGCACAATGAAGTTTCAGCTTCTCAACCTTCTCCCCTAACCAGGGCTGTGGACCCAGACTGGCCTTGAGCCACAGTCCCTCTTTCCCTCTTCCCCTCTTCACCCTCTTCCCCCTGCGGGCTCCCGGGTCTGTCCATTTGTTACTGTGCTGTGCTGGGGATTGGCGCCGAGGTGGCGTGAGATTCCACTTGTGTAGAACTTTGTTGAGTAAAGATCAGTTTCTTGTGAACTCCTTAGTCTGTGGCTTCCTGTGTCCTTGGCTTTGGTAGTAAAGAAATGTGGGGGGCACCCGGGATACTTGAGAGTGGGAAGATAGATGAATGTGAAAGATGGAAGATTAAATTCGTAACATATATGAAATGTGCAGCTCATTCTCTGGGACTTCAACTCACTAAGGGTGAGCCATTAGTATCGCAGCCCAGGTTCAAGACGCCCCTCTGCCGTACTCTAAACTGAGGGGTAAGCGGTGAGGCCTTGCCGCACTCTTATCATCAGCTAACCCTGGGTCAAGGTTTTCGTACAAGGCCCAGCCCAGCCCCAGGCCTGAGGGAAATTTATTAATATTAGTTACAGTTACTCAGGCAAATGAGAAGTAGTTCCAGCTGTGGGAAAACAAAAACCACAATCTTTAAAATTTTTTTTTTTGAGACCGGGTCTTGCTCTGTCACCCAGGCTGGAGTGCAGCGGCTCAAGCAATCCTCCCACCTCAGCCACTCAAGTAGCTGGAACCACAGGCGCATGCCACCATGCTGGCTAATTTTTGTATTTTTTGTAGAGGAGGTTTTCACTATGTTGCCAAGGCTGGTCTTGAACTCCTGGGCTCAAGCTACCCAACGGCTTTAGCCTCCTAAAGTGCTGGGATTGCAGATGTGGGCCACCGCCCCCAGCCAGAATAAAATCTTACTGCAACCTTGGTGTGGCCCAAAGATCAACGTGAGAAAATTAAAAATTACTGAAACACATCCAATATTCAACAAATAAGGCCTGCGTTCTAGTGAGAGGACAGACTGTAAAAAGTGGAACTGGTCGGACGCGGTGGCTCATGTCTGTAATCCCAGCACTTTGGGAGGCCGAGACGGGCGGATCACGAGGTCAGGAGATCGAGACCATCCTGGCTAACACGGTGAAAC
>NW_012117265.1:482443-486722 GCF_000951035.1 Colobus angolensis palliatus
ATTACAGGCTTGAGCCACCGCGCCCGGCAGCAGTGTTTATTTTTTACAGAGCAGTATTTATGTCTCATTTAAAGAGACAGGGTCTTACTATGTTGCGCAGGCTAGAGTACAGTGGCGCAATCATGGCTCACTGCAGTCTCGAACTCCTGGGACTCAAGGGATCCTACCCCCTCACCTTCCTGAGTAGCTGGAACTACAGGCGCGCGCCACACCGCCTGGCTTGAGTTTCGTTTTTAGCTAGAGTTGGCTGGCTCTCCGTATCGGCAAGAGAAGATATGCTAGTTTAAAAAGCGCAGAAACAGGAACCTGTATTTTTCAGCCTAAGGCCAACGCGGCTGCAGGAAACCCTGTAAGCGGTCGGTGTTCTGTATTAAGCCGGTGTTCTGTATTAAGCCAGTGCCTGACTTCGCTCGCTCGCTTCCCGTGGGCGCAGAAACGTCATCAGACAGCGCCGGAAGTGCCCTCGCGCTGCCTAGGAGACAAGACGCGAGACCGGCAGCGCCCACCCGGTCGCCATGGAGCTTCCCCTAGGGCAGTGCCATGATTCGCGCTCCTGGGATGATGACTCGGACCCAGAGTCAGAGACAGACCCAGACGCGCAGGCCGAGGCCTACGTGGCCCGCGTTCTCAGTCCGCCAAAATCCGGGCTGGCGTTCCCGCGTCCCTCGCAGCTATCCACGCCCGCCGCGTCCCCGAGCGCTTCGGAGCCTCGGGCCGCGTCCAAGGTTTCGGCCGTAAGTGAGCCAGGCCTTCTGAGCCTTCCCCCGGAGCTGCTGCTCGAGATCTGCTCCTACCTGGACGCCCGCCTCGTGCTCCACGTCCTGTCGCGCGTGTGCCACGCGCTGCGCGACCTCGTGTATGACCGTGTCACCTGGAGGCTACGCGCGCTACACCGCGTACGCGCGCCCTACCCAGTGGTGGAAGGTGCGCGCACCCGGGGACTGGGGGCTCCCGCCCAGGTCAGGCTTGGGGCGGGGAAGAGGTGCATGGGGTGTCCTGGACACAGCCTCTGGAGCAGGCTTCGTGGCTGTCCTGGCTCAGGCTGGAGGCTGAGGTAGTTACTGGTGGTGCGGAAGCCCCTGAGGACCTCTGGGTGGACCACGAGGCAGTCAGGCACTTGGCTTCCTGAGACTGTGGTCCCTGGACGACTCAGGATCCAAATATCCTCAGGCTTGGGATTTTGTGGTACTAAGCCCCTGACCCCTGACTGGGGATTAACACAGGGACTTGAAGCCTTAGGCTCTGGAGTTTATGCTGGGGCTCAAAGTGAGCCCAAGGATCCTCAGGTTCTGAGTCCAGCTTAGAAGCTGAGACAGCACCTGTTGATGTCAAAACTTCTGAGCCCTAGAGCCTTGACCCAGTTAGGGGTGAGACAGTGGCTCTTGGCCCTGAGTTGATTGGTTCCTGAGGGAGAACAGCTTGTGACCTTTGAATCGATATTGTTGATCCTGATACAGCTGGATCCTCAGGCCCTTAAGCCAAGATGTATTACAGCTTGGGTGTTTGATACCCTTAACCTGGAAGCTTTGATTCTGCTTCCAGGTTAAGGTAATCAAACACTCAACCTTAGAGAGGAATCAGGATCACTCCGGGATCAGTGATTCTCAAGGTGTTGCCATTCAACCCCCTAGGTCAGATTCTCCCAAACAGCTTAATAAACATAGATGCCTGGACCCTGTCCATACCACTGAATCTGCATCTGGGGCTTGCATTCTGCATATTGACAGTTTCCAGATACTCTCTGAGGAACAGCTCCCTTGGTCTGGTTCAGATGGCTGAGGCAGGAAGGGTTAGTCATGAGGCCCCAGCTTCTATGCTGAGCCTGAGGTCAGACCTCAACATTCTGAGACCGCTGTCCCCTGAGTTTGGGTTGGGGGATGGGGCCTGGAGAGGTAGTTCTGAGACCCCAATTCCCAATTTCTGGAAATTGGAGTGAGGAGTAGTCCTAGACCTGCCTGGGAAATGGGCAGGCAGTTGGTCCCAAGACCTGAGCCTGGGTTGGCTTGGGGCGGGAGTAGGGATCTCCATGGGGTTCTGTCCAAGTCTGGTGTAGGGTGGGCTTCCTGGAAGCCAGGGTTGGGCTTGGCCAGCTGGCGTGGGTGCTAGGGTCACTGCTCACTGGGCACCCTACTCGTGGTAACCCACAGAGAAGAACTTTGACTGGCCGGCAGCCTGCATTGCGCTGGAGGAGCACCTGTCCCGCTGGGCAGAGGATGGGCGCCGGGCCGAATACTTCTGCTTGGCCAATGGGCACCTGGCTGCCATTGACTCAGTGCTGCTGCTCCAGGTGAGACAGGGTCTGGGGCAGGGCCAGGCAGGGGTGGGCCAGGGTGGCCCTGACAACATCACCTTGCTCCCTTTCCAGGGTGGGTCACTCTGTCTGTCGGGCTCCCGAGATCGCACTGTCAACCTGTGGGACCTGCGGCAGCTGGGGACGGAGCCCAGCCAGGTTCTGGTCAAGACCTTGGGCACTAAGCGGAATAGTACCCATGAGGTGAGGGGTCAGGTGGGGATAGGAGGTATGAGGCCTGAGTAGGGTATCTTGGTTAAGGCCCCAGGTTTTGGTACAGGATCACACAGATTTGAATCTGATTTTTCTATCCTTGGTGTGACTTTGGGTGAGATGTGTGTCTTCTCCATGCCTCAGTTTCTACTTCTGTCCAGTAGGTGATTAGGATGAGGATGAAGGAGATGCATTATGCATTAATGTGGACATACATTAAGCTCAGGCATTTTTTTTTTTTTTTTTTTTTTTTCTGAGATGGAGTCTCACTTTGTCACCCAGGCTGGAGTGCAGTGGTATGATCTCAGCTCACTGCAACCTCCGCCTCCCGGGTTCAAGCGATTCTCCTGCCTCAGCCTCCCAAGTAGCTGGGATTACAGGCCCCCGCCGTCATGCCCAGCTAATGTTTGTATTTTTAGTAGAGACGGGGTTTCACCATGTTGGCCAGGATGTCTCCATCTCCAGACCTCGTGATCTGCCCGCCTCAGCCTCCCAAAGTGCTGGGATTACAGGCATGAGCCACCCGGCCTTTATTTATATAGCTTTTGAGACAATCTCGCTCTGTCACCCAAGCTGGAGTGCAATGGCATGATCTCAGCCCACTGCAACCTCTGCCTCCAGGGTTCAAGTGATTCTCCTGCCTCAGCCTCCCAAGTAGCTGGAATTACAGGTGCCTGCCACCACGCCCAGCTAATTTTTTTTTTTTAATGGAATCTCACTGTTGCTCAGGCTGTAGTGCAGTGGCACAATCTCAGCTTACTGCAACCTTGCCTCCTGAGTAGCTGGAATTATAGGCATGTGCCACCATGCCCAGCTAATTTTTTTCTGTATATGTGTGTGTGTATATATATGTGTGTGTGTGTGTGTATATGTTTTTTTTTTAATCTTTAGTGGACATGGGGTTTCGCCATGTTGGCCAGGCTGGTCTCAAACTCCTGGCCTCAAGTTATCTGCCTGCCTCAGCCTCCCAAAGTGCTAGGATTATCGGCATGAGCCATGGTGCCCGGCCAAGCTCAGGCTCTGACACACAGTAGGTGCTCAATAGATGTCAGGTACACCTTGAGAGGCCCAGTGCAGAGCAGTTATGAGACTGCCCTTGGAGATCAGCCGACTCTGAGCATGACTGTCATCTCGTGAGAAGTGACTGTGGAGGAGCATCTCCACCAGTTGCTAAGGTGGTTAGGCCGGTGGCTGAGAGCTTGGGCCTGGGGCCAGGTTGCTGGGTTCAAATTCACACTGTGCTGCTTCCTGGCTGTGTGACCTTGAGTGAGAAACTCAACCTCTCTGGGGCCCAGTTTCCCCATTTGTAAAATGAGATACATGATAGTGCCCTCCTCTGTGGGATTGGTGGGCAATAAGTCAGCATCCACCACCCTGTGCATATTAGCTCCTGAGGGAAGGGATGTTTTCTGCCCAATTTGCTGATGAATGAACTGAGGGAGGTGATACGGTTTGCCAGGTCACAAAGTAGAGGCCATACTCTTAAACACTTGTCATATGGCTTCAAACCACCACTGGTGCTGAGTCTCTGCAGAACTTGACTTAGAAATGTTATTGGGCCAGGGTGCAGTTAGTTGCTCAGGCCTGTAATCCTAACACTTTGGGAGGCCGAGGCAGGAGGACTGCTTTAATCCAGGAGTTTGAGACCAGCCTGGGCAACAGGACTTTACAAAAAGTACCAAAAAATTAGCCGGGCGTGGTGGCAGGCACCTGTAGTCCCAGCTACTCGGGAGGCTGAGGCAGGAGAACGGCATGACCCTGGGAGGCGGAGCTTGC
>NW_012117265.1:486900-493720 GCF_000951035.1 Colobus angolensis palliatus
GGAGCATAGTGGCATGCGCCTGTATTTCCAGCTCTTCGGGAAGCTGTGGTACAAGGATCACTTGAGCCTGGGAGGTGGAGGCTGCAGTGAGCCATGATCGCACCACTGCATTCGTGCCTGGGTGACAGAGCAAGACCTCATCTCAAAAAAAAAAAAAAAAAGAGTTTCTGTGACAGGCACAGTGGCTCACACCTGCAATCCCAGCACTTTGGGAGGCTGAGGCGGGTGGATCACCTGAGGTCGGGAGTTTGAGACCAGCCTGGCCAACATGGTGAAACCCCGTCTCTACTAATAATACAAAAATTAGCCGGGCGTGGTGGCACAAGCATGTAATCCCAGCTACTAGGGAGGCTAAGGCAGGAGAATCACTTAAACCCAGAAGGTGGAGGTTGCAGTGAGCCAAGATCAAGCCACTGCACTCCAGCCTGGATGACAAGAGTGAAACTCTGTCTCCAAAAAAAAAAAAAGAAAAAAGTTTCTAGGTGGGGTGTGAAGTCAGGCTGACCCATGGGCACAAACTTTAATCTGTAATCAACTGGAACTTGCTCTGGGTTCTTGTCTTGGTTATCTCCTTCCTTCCTCTGACCCTTGATTTTGTTGTCTGTGCAATGGGGATGATCACCTGGAGCCAGAGTTGGGTGTTGTACTCACTGCAGCATCTATCACAGTGGGCATTGGGGAGGAAGAGCTGTGTGGCTTTGGGTGAGTCTCTTGACCTCTCTGAGCCTTACCTGCAAAAACACAACAATCCCAGTCTGGGACCCCGCATGGGCTGTGGCAGGTGTGTGACTGCTGCTCCCATCCCACAGGGCTGGGTGTGGTCACTGGCAGCGCAGGACCACCGCGTGTGCTCTGGCTCCTGGGACAGCACAGTGAAGCTCTGGGACCTGGCAGCAGATGGGCAGCAGTTCGGCGAGATAAAGTGTGAGGGGGCCTGGGCAGGGGATCTGGGGGGATAGGACCCTGCCTGGCCACAGCTAAAGCCCTGTGGTCTGTGTGTCCCCAGGACCAGCTCAGCCGTGCTGTGCCTCTCCTACCTGTCTGACGTCCTGGTGACTGGCACCTATGACAAGAAGGTGGCCATCTACGACCCCAGAGGTGGGCCAAGAGTCCTGGGGCCCAGGTTGGGAGATGTCATGTTGGGGAAGGAGACAATGGGGCTTCACAGCCTGGCTGGGGTCACAGTCACATAACCACGTACCACTCGGAGTGGCCATGCTGCGCTGGTACAATATAGGCAGCTTGGGCAGCGGGTGCAGATGAAGTTTGGGCAGCCCTGGGGGCCGGTTAGAATCCTGGCTGTCCCACTTCCTACCTGTGTGACCCTCAGACAAGCTTGAAGCTCGGTTTCCCCATCTGTGAAATCCAGATAATAATACCATGCCAGCCCCATGGGGTTAATGGGGGAAGATGATAATAGCAACAGTGGTGGATTAACTACGTTTTTTTATGCTGGGTGTGGTGGTGCCCACCTATAGTCCCAGCTACTCCGCAGGCTGAGGCAGGAGGATTGCTTCAGCCTAGGAATTTGAGTTCAACCTGGGCAACATAGTGAGACCTCCATATCTAAATGAAAAGTAATTAAAAATATATAAATAAAGTCATTTACATAAGCACCTAGAAGGAACACTGCCTGGAATATAAGTATTTTCTGTTGTTTATTTATTCATTCATTTTTCTTTTGTTTCTTTTTTTTTTTTTGAGACGGAGTCTCACTGTCACCCAGGCTGGAGTGCAGTGGCGCGATCTCAGCTTACCGCAACCTCCACCTCCTGGGTTCAAGTGACTCTCCTTCCTCAGCCTCCCGAGTAGCTGGGATTACAGGAGCCTGCCACCATGCCTTGCTAATTTTTGAATTTTTAGTGGAGAGGAGGTTTCACCATGTTGGCCAGGCTGGTCATGAACTCCTGACCTCAGGTGATCCACCCACCTCGGCTTCCCAAAGTACAGGGATTACAGGCGTGAGCCACTGTGCCCGGCCATTTTTCTTTTTTTTTTAAATAGAGACGGGGTCTTGCCACATTTCCCAGACTGATCTTGAACTGAGCTCAGGTGATCTGCCCGTATCAGCCTCCCAAAGTTCCGAGATTTACAGGTGTGAGCCACTGTGCCTGGCCTATTTATTCATTCTTCTTTTGTTAATTGAAGGGCCAGTGTACCTTGTCCAGGCAGAGCTGGAGCAGGGCTGCGGGATAGAGGCATGTTTCATGCCAACCTGAGGGTGGATGCAAGACTGAGACCACCTTGGTCAGCTCTGTGCTAAGAACAATAGACAGGATCAGAGGAGGGATATGGCATGGGGACGGGGATGGGCAGAAGCCTGGGAGCTCCTGTGGAGGCCTGGGTTTAGCTGAGGTGGGAGAGGAGAGATGGGTCACTCTGTGGGATAGGGGAATGAGCAGATCGAGGGTTTTGCCAGACAGGATGGAGACACGGGATGCTCCCACGGGCTGGGAGAGGGGGCCTTCGAGGGGCTCTGATATCCCTCCTTCCCGGCCCATCACCCATGAAGCCAGCCCAGCCCTGTTGAAGTGCCAGGAACTACACTCCAGACCCGTGCTGGCCCTGATGGCGGATGACCAGCACATCATCTCAGGCAGCGAGGACCGCACCCTGGTAGTGGTCGACCGCCGAGCCAACAGAGTCCTGCAGCGTCTGCAGGTGGGCCCTCCCCAGGGGCTGGAAAGATGGGGACTGTCGCAGGCCCAGCCCGGCCTGAGCTGTCCTGTCCCTTGTCCCTCTCATAGCTGGACTCCTACCTGCTCTGCATGTCCTACCAGGAACCCCAGCTCTGGGCTGGTGACAACCACGGCCTGCTGCACGTCTTCGTCAACCGCAACGGCTGCTTACAGCTTGTCCGGGTCTGCTGGAGCTCCTGCCCCTGCCTGTTCCTCCCCCTGGGCCTCCTTCCTACCCCTGAGCCCCTGGTGGTGTGGGGGAGGGTGGGCCTTGGGAGAGCCTCGCCTGAGTGTTTCCTGATCCCCTTCCCGCAGTCCTTTGACGTGGGCCACAGCTTTCCCATCACTGGGATCCAGTACTCAGTGGGAGCCTTGTACACCACATCCACTGACAAGTCCATCCGGGTGAGGCTCCTGCCCAGCCCCTGCCCCAGGACAGTCCCTGCCCCTCCCCCACCTCCATCAGCCAGGGGCATACCTCTTGACCTTGGCCCATTGCCCCTCACCAGGTGCATGTGCCCACAGACCCACCAAGGACCATCTGCACCCGAAAGTATGACAGTACGCTCAATAGGGTAAGGTCCTGCCCCATGTGCCCTGCCCAGCTGGCCAGAGCACCATCGTCCCTGACTCCTCATGTCCTTCCCTGGTCCCAGGTCTGTGCTGAGGGCAACCTCGTGGTGGCTGGCTCTGGGGACGTGTCGCTAGAGGTCTGGAGGCTGCCGGCCTGAGCAGGTGGATGTGGATGTGGATACTGCCTCCTGGAGGCTGGGCTTCCTCCTCTGTTCTTGGGGGACCATCCCCAATGTTGGTGCTGCCTCCGCCCCCGCCCCGCAGGCCTAGGGCACAAGGAGTCCCGGCCACATTTGGGTGAGGGTCCTGGCCTGGGCCCTATGCCTGGGGGAAGGGTGAAGTTGGGGTTCAGGCCCACCCAGGGGCCACTCCCCGCTCTTGGGCCCTGATTTTGTTATGATTTGGATGCCCCGCTCTCAGGTGAGAGCGAAGGAGAATAAACCTGACGTATTGGTGCTTGGGCCTGGAGTGTGAGTGTGGTTTGCCTGCTGGGGCTCTGCCTGCGCCTGCTTGGGGTTGGGGGGCTGCGGGCCTTCGTGCGAGTGACTGGGAGAGATAGAAAGTCTGGGCTGGGGGGTGCGTGTCAGCTGTTGCTGTGCGTTTATTTGAAGAGGGAACATTCCTGGGGATCGTGGTCACCTGTGTCTATGATGTCACTTGTGTGTGTGTGTGATGTGTGATGTGTGATGTGTGATATGTGTGTGTGTGTGATGTGTGTGGTGTGTAGATTATGACTCAAATCCTGGCCATGTGAAAGGGTAACTGCTCAGGCTATCCCATGGGTGCTGCGGAGGGCAAGGGGGATGGCATGTTCTCTGTCTAGGGCTCTAGGGTCTGTGTGTGCTGCTGTGGCTGTGACCCCGGGGTCAGGCCAGGGAGGGAGGCTGGGCTAGGTGTGCACCTGGCCCCTGCAAGCCCAAAGTCCCTCTGGTCTCCCATCTCAGCCGGGCTCAGCCATACCCTGAGAAGTATTCACTTCATGTTTATTGAGGTCCCCTGGTTTGCCCTGGCCACAGGGTGGCATTGTCCTGGGTTCATAGGACAGGGCTTCTTTTCCTTGAAGGGGTTGGTGGCGGTCAGGATGCCTACAAGGAAGGGGTCGCTCTTGGCCTGCTCTGTGCAGAACTGCAGCAGATCGGCGGCCACCTTGGTCACCTGCAGACCAACTGGGTCAGTCAGACCAGACACGGGCATGTACCTGTCCCCTGGCCCATGTGTTTCCACCTCTTCCCACCTCCTGCACTGGCCCCGACCCTCACTCGGTCGATGCCCACCTTCATCCGGAGCTGCTCCACTGCCTGGTGGGCCTGCCCAATGTCACCACTGATGGCCACCTTGCTGGACATCTGGGGAAAGTGGGCAGGGCTGTGGGCAGCAGGCCCAACCTCAGTCCCCTAGGGGGAGCCTAGGGCTGCCCGAGGGTTCCCACACCTCCTCCTATGTTCCTTGGGGACTGCAGGATGAGGGTGGCTACTCCTGGACCCGTGAGGCTCATGCACCTCGGCTAAGCCACCTCTGGCTGCCTGGTCCTCTGGCGGCTGCCCTGCTCTGGCTCCCTCCCCAGTCCGGCCTGTCCTCTCCAAACCTCTTTTCTCCTTCTGCTACCCCTGCAGAGACTTTGAAGCCAGGACTCTCATGGAGTGAAATGTCACCAGCTGCAGCAGCAGCAGCTGCCTCAGCTGAGGGGGTCCCTGTCCCAGGAGGGCCTGTGGCTGCCCTGGTGTCATGTGTCACCTGGGTCCCTGTGGGCTGGGTGCCTTGGCTGGGGGAGTGAGGAGGCCCTGGCCTCCCCTTGACCTGCTGGATCTCTTGCTAACTGTTCCCAACACATCTGCTTTGTCAGACTCTGCCATCTCCGACATGCAGCCTTGCCTCTCCTGCTCTCACCACTGTTCAGGCCCAAATCTCCAATACCTTCATTCTCTTTTTCTTTTTTTTGAGAGTCTTGCTCTGTTACCCAGGCTGGAGTGCAGTGGTGCGATCTCAGCTCACGTTCAACCTCCATCTCCCGGGCTCAAGTGATTCTCCTGCCTCAGCCTCCTGAGTAGCTGGGATTACAGGCGTATGCCACCACACCCGGCTAATTTTTTTTTTTTTTTTTTTGAGATGGTATTTCGCTCGTTGCCCAGGCTAGAGTACAATGGTGCGATTTCGGCTCACCACAACCTCCGCCTTCTGGGTTCAAGTGATTCTCCTGCCTCAGCCTCTCGAGTAGCTGGGATTACAGGCATGTGCCACCATGCTCAGCTGATTTTTAGTAGTTTTAGTAGAGACAAGGTTTCACCATGTTGGTCAGGCTGGTCTTGAACTCCCGACCTCACGTGATCTGCTTGCCTTGGCCTCCCAAAGTGCTGGGATTACAGGCGTGAGCCACTGCGTCCGGCCACACCTGGCTAATTTTTGTATTTTAGTAGTCATGGGGTTTCACCATGTTGGCCAGGCTGGTCTTGAACTCCTGACCTCAAGTGATTCACCTGCTTTGGCCTCCCAAAGTGCTGGGATTACAGGTGTGAGCCATCATGCCTGGCCTTTTTTTTTTTAAGCCCAGGTTCTCGCTCTGTCTAGGCTGGAGTGCAATGGTACAATCATAGCTCACTGTAACTTCAAACTCCTGGGCTCAGGTGATCCTCTCACCTCAGCCTCCTGATTAGCTAGAATTATAGGCGTGAGCCACCGTGCCCTGCTAATTTATGTTTTTAACTTTTTGTAGAGATGGTTCTTACTATGTTGCCCAGGCTGGTCTTGAACTCCTGATCTCAAACGATCCTTGGCCTTCCAAAGGAATTATAGGCATAAGCCACTGAGCCTTGCCCCACCTGAGATTCTAACATGTGCCCAGCACTGTGCAAAAAACCAAAATGAGCAATGAAACAAGACAAAACCCTGTCCTCATGGAGCTGCCCTTCTAGTCAGGCAGGGATGGACAGCAGAAAATGTACTCAGTGAAAGAGTATACATCTGAAAGAGAATATGAAAGAAGAATAAAAGCAAAGTAAATGGGAGAGGAGTGGTCAGGGCAGGCCTCTAAGAGGAGGTGACATTTTAACTTAGGCCCAAAGGGGGAGAAGAAACTGAGAAATGGGGTGTTCTAGGCAGGGGGAGCAGCAAGTACATGACTCCTTGGACAAAAAAGAGCTTGGTGGGTTACAGGAACAGCAAAGAGGTCCATGTAGCTGGAGAGGAGAGAAGGACAGAGGGCCAGCATGGTAGGAGATGGAAGCAGGGAGGCTGAGAGGCGCCCTTTAAGGCCACTGTGAAAATCTTGGATTTTACTCCCAGGGGGAAGCTACCATTAGGAGGTTTTAACCGTGAGGTGTTTGATTTATGATTAAAGAGCTGTGGCATGCGCCTGTAGTCCCAGCTACTGGGGAGACTGAAGTGGGAGGATGACTTGAGGCCAGGAG
Organism: Colobus angolensis palliatus; assembly: GCF_000951035.1. Classification (NCBI taxonomy): domain Eukaryota; kingdom Metazoa; phylum Chordata; class Mammalia; order Primates; family Cercopithecidae; genus Colobus; species Colobus angolensis. The sequence continues at coordinate 493,556 of NW_012117265.1, forward strand.
GTCAAAACTGCGGTGAAGTGTGATTGTCCCGTTGCACTCTAGCCCTGGTGATAGAGTGAGACCCTGCATCAAAAAAAAAAAAAAAAAAAAAAAGCTCTCTGATCTTAGCTGTTAGGTGGGAGATGGATTGAAGAAGACCAGGCCGGGCGCGGTGGCTCAAGCCTG
>NW_012117265.1:502170-502732 GCF_000951035.1 Colobus angolensis palliatus
ACCTGGCTAATTTTTGTATTTTTTAGTAGAGACGGGGTTTTGCCATGTTGACCAGGCTGGTCTCTAACTCCTAACCTCAGGTGATCCGCCTGCCTTGGCCTCCGAAAGTTCTGGGATTACAGGTGTGAGCCACTGTGCCCAGCCCCAATCCCTATTTTTCAGTCTAGTGGATGAGTGAAGGGTGGGGCCATTTGCTGAGATGCAGAAAGACCAGGGATAGGTAGAGAGGGAACTTGAGGGGGCAACTTTGAGATCCAAGTGAGGATGTCAAGGAGGATGTCTGGCTCCTCCAACAAGGTAGGCTCATTCCAGCCTCAGGGCTTTTGCTGTTCTATTTACCCACGTGCAGGGAATGGCCTCCCTGCATCTTCACATATGGGGATTTTCTCAGCCTTCTGGCTTTGGCTCAAATCTCACCTCCTTGGTGTCCTTCACCCATCACTCCAACTAAAATACCCAATTCCTCCACCTAAAGACTCAAATCATCCTGTTTAAATCCTGATTGCGCTGGGCGCAGTGGCTCACACCTGTAATCCTAGCACTTTGGGAGGCCGAGGCAGGT
>NW_012117265.1:504035-513805 GCF_000951035.1 Colobus angolensis palliatus
AACAACAACAAAACCAGCCTCTCCTCCTGAGGGGAAAGAACAGAAACGAATGGGCGAGCGCCGGCAAAGCGGTGGGTCTCCAGCAGGCGGCATTAAAATAGGAATCTTGGCTAGGGGCAGTGGTTCAGGTCTGTAATCCCAGCACTTTGGAAGGCCGAGGCAGGCGGATCACGCGAGGTCAGAACCAGCCTGGCCAACATGGTGAAATGCCGTCTCTACTAAAAATACAAAAATTAGTCAGGCGTGGTGGTGGGTGCCTATAATCCCAGCAACTCGGGAGGCTGAGGCAGGAGAATCGCTTGAACTAGGGGGGCAGAGTTTGCAGTGAGCCGAGATTGCAACACTGCACTCCAGCCTGTGCAACAAGAGCATTAACTCTGTCTCAAAAATAAATTAAATAAATAATAAAAATAAAAAAGAATCTTCATGCGAAGTCGGGAACACATGAAAAGGCGTAAAGGCCGGGCGCGGTGGCTCACGCCTGTAATCCCAGCACTTTGGGAGGCCGAGGCGAACGGATCACCTGAGGTCGGAAGTTTGAGACCAGCGTGACCAACAAAGAGAAACGCTGTCTCTACTAAAAATACAAAATTAGCCGGGCGTGGTGGTGTATGCCTGTAGTCCCAGCTACTCGGGAGGCTGAGGAAGGAGAATCGCTTGAACCCGGAAGGTGGAGGTTGCGGTGAGCTGAGATCGACAAGAGCGACAAGAGTGAAACCCTGTATCCAAAAAAAAAAAAGAAAGAAAAGAAAGAGGAAAGAAAGAAAGAAAAGGAAGGAAAAGAAAAGGAAAGAAAGAAAGAAAAGACCTAAAGGCTCCTCGCGGCTTCCGTATTACGGAACACATGCGCAAAGATGGCGGCGACCTGGTTTACAGGGCCTAAAAAGGTCACGTGATAAACCAACTTCCGGTCTTCAAAGCCCTTTCCCTACTTCCTGTGCTCCTGCGAGACGCGCGCGTAGCGGATTAACGCGTTTCTGGGCCGCGGTAAGCCCGGCCTAGGGGCATCTCTGACTCGAGAGCCGGCTACAGGCGCATGGAAGGTTCCCCGGAACGGGAGGCGCCAGCGGCGGCGCTGGCCGCCGTGCTAAAGCACAGCTCGACGTTGCCGCCCGAAAGCACCCAGGTCCGGGGCTACGACTTCACCCGCGGTGTGGATTACCGCGCGCTGCTGAAAGCCTTCGGCACCACCGGCTTCCAGGCCACCAACTTCGGGCGCGCTGTACAGCAAGTCAATGCCATGGTGAGGACGGGGGCGGGACTTCTAGGGACGCGGAGGGGCGTGGCTTGTAGAACCAGTGCGGTACTAGACGGGGGCAGGGCTTCCAGTGGAGGGGCTATGTCTTTTATTTGAGCGGCCCAATAGTTGGAGGAAGGCGGGACCTATTCTGGGCGGGAGTTTTTGTCCTGGTAAGGGGATTTTGCACTCTAGTAGTTACATGCTAGTAAGGTAGCCCGAGGAGGCAAGGAGTGATTCTCGGTGTGGGAGCGGGTTCCAGGTAAATTTAAAGCTTTCTGGAATAGGCGGAGCCTGGGGCTAGACAAGTTAAGGGAGGATTTGGGAGGAGGAGCCTAAGTCTGGGCGGTGCTTGAATTTAGATTTGCTTTTCCCAGCGGGGAAGGGACCGGATCTGAAAGGAGATGCTCTCTGATTCCTAAAAAGGTGGGGGCTGGCCGGGCGCGGTGGCTTATGCCTATAATCCCAGCATTTTGGGAAGCTGAGGTGGGTGGATCACTAGATCAGGAGTTCGAGACCAGCCTGGCCAACATGGTGAAACCCTGTCTCTACTAAAATTCAAAAACTTAGCCGGGCATGGTGATGCGCGCCTGTAGTCCCAGCTACTCCCGAGGCTGAGGCAGGAGAATCGCTTGAACCCGGGAGGTGGAGGTTGCAGCGAGATCGCACCACTGCAATCCAGTCTGGTGACAGAGCGATACTCTGTCTCAGCAAAAAAAAAAAGGCCGGGCACGGTGGCTCACGCCTGTAATCTCAGGATTTTGGGAGGCTGAGGCGGGCGGATCACCTGAGGTTCAAGACCAGCCTGACCAACATGGAGAAACCCCGTCTCTACTAATTTTGTATTTTGTAAAAATACAAAATTAGCCGGGCATGGTGGTGCATACTTGTAATCTCAGCTACTCGGGAGGCTGAGGCAGGAGAATTGCTTGAACCTGGGAGACGGAGGTTGCGGTGAGCCGAAATTGCGCCATTGCACTCTAACCTGGGCAACAAGAGTGAAACTCTGTCTAAAAAAAAAGGGTGGGGGCAAATCCTTAATGCGTGTCCTGAGATCTGGTCTGGGAAGGGGCAGAGTTTGCACAGGAGATGTACCTTGGTCCCCTGTAGAACTGGTCCTGTATCCCTGAGTGTGCAGGGCCTGGGGTGAAATCTATTTCTGGAGCCCACCTGGAGTCCTGGGTCTGGGATTTAACGCCAGTGCTAATTCGACCTGGCCTTTACTCCCAGATCGAGAAGAAGCTGGAACCGCTGTCACAGGATGAAGACCAGCATGCAGACCTGACCCAGAGCTGCCGCCCACTTACCGGCTGCACCATTTTCCTGGGATATACATCCAACCTCATCAGTTCAGGCATCCGTGAGACCATTCGCTACCTTGTGCAGCACAACATGGTGGGGACCTGGTGGGGCCGTGGCCTTGGCCCCTGGGTCAATGGGCGATGCAGTTATTGATCGTTTAAGTGAGATGGGGAGATAGGGGTCTGTTTTAAGCAGAGGAACAGAATCGAGTTTTGTTTTATAGCAGAGTTCCCTCGTAGGAGTCACTGGACAAGGATGAGGTTAGAAGTCCTGCCCAGAATGAGGGCCGGGGCTTCCTTCTTGGGCCAACTTCACTGCCCTGTGGCTGTAGGTGGATGTATTGGTGACCACAGCTGGCGGCGTGGAGGAGGACCTCATCAAGTGCCTGGCGCCCACATACTTGGGCGAGTTTAGCCTCAGGGGGAAGGAGCTCCGGGAGAATGGGATCAATAGGTGAGAACCCTGAGTGGTGCTGGGCAGGGGAGCTGGACCAAGGGTCCTGGGGCCTGATGCCCACATACTTCCTGTCCTCAGGATTGGAAACCTGCTGGTGCCCAATGACAATTACTGCAAGTTTGAGGACTGGTTGATGCCCATTCTGGACCAGATGGTGCTGGAGCAGAACACAGAGGTGGGGCTGGGGCAACCTGGAGGGGCCAGTCCAGTGGGAGTCAGGGGAGGCATGGCCTGAAGCTCACATCCTCTCCTAGGGTGTAAAGTGGACGCCTTCTAAGATGATCGCCCGGCTGGGCAAGGAGATCAACAACCCAGAGTCCGTGTATTACTGGGCCCAGAAGGTGAGGACCTAAGTGGAGGCAAAGTAGCCAGACTTTGACATGTGTTATTTCATCTTTCCAGCCACCTGGGAATTCACCACTGTTATTCTCAGCATCCTCACGCTTAGATGAGGAGACTCAAACACAGATAGGCATGGTAATTTTTTTTTTTTTTTTTGAGACAGGATCTGGCTCTGTCACCTAGGCTGGAGTGCAGTGATGTGATCACAGCTCACTGTAGCCTCAACCTCCTGGGGCCAAGCAGTCCTCCCACCTCAGCCTCTCGAGTAGCTGGGACCACAGGCACATGCCACCATGACCAGCTAATTTTAAAATTGTTTTGTAGGCCGGGCGCGGTGGCTCAAGCCTGTAATCCCAGCACTTTGGGAGGCCTAGACGGGTGGATCACGAGGTCAGGAGATCGAGACCATCCTGGCTAACACGGTGAAACCCCGTCTCTACTAAAAAATACAAAAAAACTAGCCGGGCGAGGTGGTGGGCGCCTGTAGTCCCAGCTACCCGGGAGGCTGAGGCAGGAGAATGGCGTGAACCTGGGAGGCGGAGCTTGCAGTGAGCTGAGGTCAGGCCACTGTACTCCAGCCTGGGTGACAGAGCGAGACTCCGTCTCAAAAAAAAAATTGTTTTGTAGAGATGGGGGTCTCCCTATGTTGCCCAGGCTGGTCTTGAACTCCTGGCCTCAGGCAGTCCTCCCACCTTGGCCTCCCAAAGTGCTGGGATTAGAGGCATGAGCCACTGTGCCTGGCCAGGCTAGGTAATTTTGTCCCAAGTCACACAGATAACTAGTGGGGCCTCAGCATCCTTATGCTCCTCCCAGACTATCTCTGGAACCGTAGGGGCAGGACTTAGCAACTCCCCTGGGGCCTGGCTCAGGGTCCCACACTCCCAGAGGCTATAAAATAAGAGCTACCCACTCCCTTTAATTAGAGAATCAGAATCTGGGGGAAAAAAAAAAAAAAGAAAAGGCTGCCTACCCTTTTTTTTTTTTTTTGAGACAGTCTCGCTTTGTTGCCCAGGCTGGAGTGCAGTGGCGATCTTGGCTCACTGCAAGCTCCGCCTCCTGGCTTCATGCCCTTCTCCTGCCTCAGCCTCCCAAGTAGCTGGGACTACAGGCGCCCGCCGACACGCCCAGCTAATCTTTTGTATTTTCAGTAGAGATGGCGTTTCACTGTGTTAGCCAGGCTGGTCTTGATCTCCTGACCTCGTGATCCACCCACCTCGGCCTCCCAAAGTGCTGGGATTAAAGGCGTGAGCCACTGTGCCCGGCCCTCTTTTTTTTTTTGAGACAGTCTTACTCTGTCACCCAAGCTGGAATGCAATGATATGATTTCAGCTTACTGCAACCTCTGCCTCCCAGGTTCAAGTGATTCTCCCGCCTCAGCCTACTGAGTAGCTGGGATTACATGCACCCACCATCATGCCCAGCCAATTTTTGTATTTTTGTACAGATGGGGGGTTCACCATGTTGGCCAGGCTGGTCTTGAACTGCTGACCTCAAGTGATCCGCCCTCCTTGGCCTCCCAAAGTGCTGGGATTACAGGTGTGAGCCACCACACCCAGCCTACCTACTCTTTTTTTACGAGACAGGGTCTCACTCTGTTGCCCAGGCAGGAGTGCAGTGACACAATAATGACTCACTGCTGTCTTGAGCTTCTGGGCTCAACTGATTCTCCTGCCTCAGCCTGCTGAGTAGCTGGGACTACAGGTGCTTGCCACCATGCCTGGCTAATTTTTTTTGTAGAGATGGGGACTCACCATGTTGCACAAGCTGGCTCTTTTTTTTTTTTTTTTTTTGAGACAGAGTTTCACTCTTGTTGCCCAGGCTGGAGTTCAATGGTGCGATCTTGGCTCACAGCAACCTCTACTTCCTGGGTTCAAGCGATTCTCCTGCTTCAGCCTCCCAAGTTCCCAAGTAGCTGGGATTACAGGCATGTGCCACCACGCCTGGATAATTTTGTATTTTTTGTAGAGACAGGGTTTCTCCATGTTGGTTAGGCTGGTCTCGAGCTCCCAACCTCAGGCAATCCAACTGCCTTGGCCTCCCAAAGTGCTGGGATTATAGGCGCAAGTCATCGCGCCTGGCCATAAGCTGGCTCTTTAAAAAAGATATAGAGGGCCAGGCACAGTGGCTCATGCTTGTAATCCCAGTACTTTAGGAGGCCGAAGTGGGTGGATCACCTGAAGTCAATCAAGACCAGCCTGGCCAACATGGTGAAACCCCATCTCTACTAAAAAAAAAAAAAGCAAATTAGCTGGGCATGGTGGCACATGCCTGTAATCCGAGCTACTCGGGAGGCTGAAGCAGGGGAATCCCTGGAACCCAGGAGGCAGAGGTTGCAGTGAGCCAAGATTGTGCTATTGCACTCCAGCCAGGGCAACGAGTGAAACTCCATCTCAGGAAAAAAAAAAAAAAGAGAGAAAGAAACAGCTCAGCAAGCTAAGAATAGGCTGGTTCTTTATGTGCTGGGCACTATCCTAAGTGTTTTCTGTGGGTTTTCTCATATAGGCCTCATCTGTGAGAGGTGTTACTGTTATACTTATTTTATAATTGAGGAAACAGTCCTAGATAAATTAGGCACCCCGCCCACAGTCAGACAGTGATGCAGCTGGCATGGGGACAAGGCTCTGAGCTCCAGCCACTGTCCTGTCATGTTCTCTGCAGAACCACATCCCTGTGTTTAGTCCTGCACTTACAGATGGCTCGCTGGGTGACATGATCTTCTTCCATTCCTACAAGAACCCGGGCCTGGTCCTGGACATCGTTGAGGGTGAGGCGCTGGGGCCACAGAGGAGACGGGGAGGAGGGCCAGCCGAGTCCAAGGCCTGACTTCGACCCTCTTCCCCCAGACCTGAGGCTCATCAACACGCAGGCCATCTTTGCCAAGGGCACTGGGATGATCATTCTGGGCGGGGGCGTGGTCAAGCACCACATCGCCAATGCCAACCTCATGGTGAGTGGGGGTGCTGTGTGCTAGGCCTATGCCATGTGCTGGGGAGACAGCATAAACTAGACAAACCAGGATCCCTGCTAGGACTGATGTTCTAGTAGGGGAGATAGCAAACAAGTGACATCCATGTCAGGGCAGTCATTGCTACGGAGAATATTAGATGATGGGATAAGAGAAAGGGGTTCTGTCCAACAAGGGGTTTTGGAAGGAGGCTTCTGGAAGTATGGGCTGGGAGCAGGGGTTTGGGGAGGCATCTCTCAGGAGCCATGTAGTTGTCTCCTGTGCCAGGAGTTGCAGCTGCTGCGGTAGGATTGAGCTTCTGGATTGCAAAGTTCCCAAGAGAGGGAACAGCCAGTGCAAAGGCTCTGGGGTGCCTGAAGTAATCCAGGAACAGCTGGGAAGCTGGTGAGGGGAAAGTGGAGTGGTGAGGGCCAGGAGGTGATGCAGCGAGGTGCCACAGGCAGTCTGCTGGGTCCTGAGGGCTGAGGCGCGGCTTTGGTCTTTGCGCCGAGGGAGGTGGGAGAGGACTTGCCTCGGGTTCCCATGCTCCCCCTGGTGGCCATGTGGTGAACAGATGGTGGCAGGGGAGTGGGAACTCCAGTCTAGGACGGCGGTGACCATGCAGGGATCAGGATGGGCGCCGGGGAGGCGGGAGGTGGTTGGATTTGGAGGCTTCTGAGGATACAGTTGCTGGCAGCTCCTGCCTTGCCGATGGGGCAGGGTTGCTGACACCTGGCTGCTGGGTCTGGGGAAACACGGGCCGTTGTTGCCCAGCAGCTCTAGTGACCCCAGACACTGACAGGGGCCCTGTCTGGGAGCGAGGGTCTGCAAAGGGCTTCCTTCATCTGGGACACACCTCTCAGCCTGTTTGGCTGTGGTGTCCTCCCTCTGTGTCTGTCTCCTGTGACTGGCTGACTGGGCCCGCCGTGCCCTCCTGTCCCCACAGCGGAACGGGGCCGACTACGCCGTCTACATCAACACAGCCCAGGAGTTTGACGGCTCCGACTCGGGTGCGCGACCAGACGAGGCGGTCTCCTGGGGCAAGATCCGCGTGGATGCGCAGCCTGTCAAAGTGAGGGCTGACTGGGTGGGGCACAGGGTCTTCGGGACCTTGGGCGTGGGTCCCATGGCTTACCCAGGTTTCCCCCTACCCAGGTCTATGCCGACGCTTCCCTGGTCTTCCCCCTGCTCGTGGCTGAAACCTTTGCCCAGAAGATAGATGCCTTCATGCGTGAGAAGAACGAGGACTGAGCAGCTGCTGTCCCAGGAAGGTCTTACCCCTCCTCTATTTATTAATTCGCAGACCCAGCCCCTCCCCTACTTTTTGGTCAGCCACGTCTCTAGAATAAAATGGTCTCTGCAGTCCTTCCGCATCTGTGTCTCGGTCCTTGGTCCTGTTGGTGGGTCCCCTGGCTTCAGCCTGCTCCATCCTCTGCCTCATAGGCCTCTTCCCGCCAGCACTGGATGCTGCCCCCCATGGCGGTCAGCAGGCAGGGCTCCGTGGGGTGGTAGGCCAGCGACTGCACCACGCCACAACCCACAGGCAGGGCCAGAGCCAGGACACCCTGTGGAGCGAGGGGTAGGGAGTGGTTATTTGTGGCTGGGCCATCCCCTCTTTCCTGAGGTCCCTGGGCACCCCCCATCTCAGTCCTGCCTGAAGCTCTCAGTCACCTCTCGCCTGACCTTCAGCCACCTGCCTCTAATTGCCTCTTGGACACTGCAAAATGAACCTACCCCAGACTGAGCCCCTCAGTAGCGCTGTCCTACCAGGTGTTCAGGCTGCATGTCTTGGGAGCCTCTTTTATTGACTTTTCATCTTCTAAAATAACAGAGATGGGGTCTTACCATGTTGACCAGGCTGGTCTCGATCTCCTGGCCTCAAGTGATCCTCCTGCCTTGGCCTCCCAAAGTGCTGGGATTACAGGTATGAGCCACCACGCCTGGCTTTGGGAGCCTTTTTCTTTTCTTTTTTTTTTGAGACAGAGTCTCGCTCTGTTGACAGGCTGGAGTGCAGTGGTGCGATCTTGGCTCACTGCAACCTCCAACTCCCTCGTTCAAGGGGTTCTCCTGCCTCAGCCTCCCGAGTAACTGGGATTACAGGCGCACATAACCACGCCCAGCTAATTTTTGTATTTTTAGTACAGACGGGGTTTCACCATGTTGGCCAGGATGATCTCTATCTCCTGACCTCGTGATCCACCCCCCTTGGCCTCCCAAAGTGCTGGGATTACAGGCGTGAGCCACTGCTCCTGGCCGGGAGTCTTTTTCTTATACCACACGTACCTCTATCTCTTGGCTCTGCTTCTAGACTGTGTCCAGAGACCGCTGATTTTCTGCCACTACCATGCTTGGAGCATGCCTTGCTCGCAGCTTGCGTGTTCCCTGCCACAAGCTGGGCTCCATCCTGTCCACTTGGCAGCGCCAATGATCCCCACTTCCCCTGGTCACAACCAATGCAAACAGTTCCTCAAGCAAGCCATGGTTCCTCTTTCCACCTTGAAAATGTCCCTTGATGTACCTGCCCTCCAATGCAACTTCTGTTCTACTGGGCCCACAAGAAATAGGTGGAACATTCTTGTTATCTTAGTTCCTAAAGCAAGAGCTTGTCTGCCAAGTCTCCAGGGGCCTCCGGTTCCCTCCATCCTCTTATGGGCCTTAGTTCCCCTGGCCAAGCCCAGCGCTGATGTCTCCTTGGCCGGGATTCCCCCAGTTCTGACCCCACTACACCAGGATGGTCTATTTCTGGCCTAACTCCCCACCAGGCTGGGACATGTCAAGGACAGGGCTCAGGGCTTGAAAACATGCACAGGGATGCTCAGATGGCGCTCCAATTTCTTGAATGACTACAGCCCTATCTCACCCAGGGTTAGACATGGCCGTCGGCTCCCCCTTGCCCAGGGGTCAGTGCCAGTTGCTCGGCCTGGCATCTGTGGCCCAGCCTGACCTGGATCTTGCCGCAGCTGCTTCCACCCTGAAGTCTTTGTTTCCTGACTGACGCATGCGCTGGCCACACCTCTACACCATAACATATGCTGTTCCCTTTGCCTGGAATGCCCTTCCTGCCTCACCTTCTCATCTAGCCCAAGCTGGGCACGGTGGCTCAGGCCTGTAATCCCAGCACTTTGGGAGGCCAAGGCGGGTGGATCATTTGAGGTCAGGAGTTTGAGACCAGCCTGGCCAACATAGTGAAACCCTGTCTGTACTAAAAATACAAAAATTAGCCAGGTGTGGTGGTGGGGGCCTGTAATCCCAGCTACTCGGGAGGCTGAGACATGAGAATCACCTGAACGCTGGGGGGCAGAGGTTGCAGTGAGCTGAGATGGCGCCACCACATTCCAGCCTGGGCAACAGCATGAGACTCCATCTCAAACAAAGAAAAAAGGGCCAGGCGTGGTGGCTCAGGCCTGTAATCCCAGCACTTTGGGAGGCTAAAGTGGGCAGATCATGAGGTCAGGAGTTCAAGACCAGCCTGACCAACATGGTGAAACC
>NW_012117265.1:513855-515552 GCF_000951035.1 Colobus angolensis palliatus
GCCTGATCTCGGCTCACTGCAACCTCTGCCTCCCAGGTTCAAACGATTCTCCTGCCTCAGCCTCCTGAGTAGATGGGATTACAGGCATGCGCCACCATGCCCTGCTAATTTTGTATTTTTAGTAGAGACAGGGTTTCTCCATGTTGGTCAGGCTGGTGTTGAACTCCCGACCTCAGGTGATCCGCCCGCCTTAGCCTCCCAAAGTGCTGGGATTACAGGCATGAGCCACCGCACCTGGCCCAATTCCCCCTTCTCCTGTATTCTCCAGCTCCTCCTCCTCAGTACTCAGTCCCACCACTTTCCCCACTACCCAGCACCACCATCTAGACTGCTCTGGTCTCCCTGCACCCCCACCGCCACCAGAGGGAGCACTGTACTTTTCAAAGTACAGTTGATCCATGAACAACACGGTTTGAACTGAAAGTCCACTTATATGTGGATTTTCTTCTGCCTCTATCAGCCCTGAGACACCAAGACCAACCCCTCCTCTTCCTCCTCCTCCGCCTTCTCAATGTGAAGATCTTTATGATGATCTCTTCACTTCCACTTAATGAATAGAAAATATATTTTTTCGGTCGGGCGCAGTGGCTCATGCCTGTAATTCCAACACTTTGGGAGGCTGAGGTGGGCAGATCACAAGGTCAAGAGATGGAGACCCTCCTGGCCAACATGGTGAAACCCCGTCTCTACTAAAAATACAAAAATTAGCTGGGCATGGTGGCATGCACCTACAATCCCAACTACTCAGAAGGCTGAGGCAGAAGAATCGCTTGAATTTGGGAGGCGGAGTTTATAGTGAGCCAAGATCGCGCCACTGCACTCTAGCCTGGGCGACAGAGCAAGACTTGTCTCAAAAAAGAAGAAAGAAGATCCTAGCCTTTAGGCCCTGGAGTGACTGAGGTAAGGACAGGGCTGAGACGGGGCAAGCTAGATATGAAGTAGGGCTGGGGGCACCTCACCTCCACCAGGTCCCAGAAGAACACCTTCCCGTCCTCAGAGCAGCTGACCACATGTGTGTCACGCTCGCTTAGGCAGCAGTCCAGCTTGTACTCCTGGTTCTTATGGCCCTTGTACCTAAGGGTGGACAGGATTGGGGGGCTTGGTCCTCTCCAGAGGTGGGAGAGGAGGGAGGGGATCCCCACCACCACAAGGACTCACTCGCCCAGCAGCTCCCCTGTGTCTTTGTCCAGGAGCCGCAATGTGGAGTCCAGGCTGGACACCAGGGTGCACTGCCCGTCCCGGCTGAAGCAGGTGCAGGTGATGGGGCCTTGGGGGAGGGACGGATAGGTGAGTGAGGCTGGGGTGCCCCTGGCTGGCCCCCCATCTTCCCTGCCTGTCCCACATCCCCGGCCACACTCACTGCCGACGTAGTCTGAGAAGAGCTGGCCCATCCTCAGGTCATAGCGTCTCATGCGGCCGTCCACGGAGCTGCAGGAGAGGGTAGATCCAGCAGGAGCCTTGACTAGGCTCTATGGCTCCAGGCAGCCCTGTGCCTTCCCAGACCGCTGGGCCTGCTCTTCCAGTGCACAGGAGTGGAATTCTGAAGCTCTGGCCTTGACTCAGGCCCAGGGCCAATCAGGTCCTACTCCATCGTTTCCAAGACCCACACCCCCTTTCCAAACCCTTGGAGTCCTTCCGATTCTCCCTTTTCTTTTCTTTTTTTTTTTTTTTTGAGAGAGTTTTGCTCTTGTTGCCCA
>NW_012117265.1:516876-523853 GCF_000951035.1 Colobus angolensis palliatus
GCCATTCTCCTGCCTCAGCCTCCCAAGTAGCTGGGATCACAGGCTCCCATCACCACACCCAGCTAATTTTTTTATTTTTAGTAGAGACGGGATTTCACCATGTTGGCCAGGCTGGTCTCAAACTCCTGACCTCAAGTGATCTGCCCTCCTCGGCCTCCCAAAGTGCTGGAATTATAGGTGTGAGCCACCATGCCCGGCTTGATTATTATTTTATTTTTTAAGACAGTCTCACTTTCACCTAGCATGGAGTGCAGTGGTCCCTCGAACTCTTGGGCTCAAGTGATTCTTCCACCTGAGCCTCCTAAGTAGCTGAGACTACAGCTGTGTGCCACTGTGCCCAGCTGAGAGTAGGTTTTAATCTGAGCATGGGGGCAGCTATGATTCCCAGTAGCACCTCGGCTGAGACCAGGTCCTGGCTCCACTCACCCTGCCAGGACCTCGTGGTCTGACACCTTCACACTGGACACGCCATCTCTGGCCTCATCCAGCGTCTGCACTGGCTCAGGCCTCCGTGAGCGGCAATCCCAACAGCGGATACTGGAATCAATAGAGCCTGTGAGGCCAGCATGATGGTGAGGTCAGGTTTGGAGGGGAAGGGCAGCATCCTGGAACCCCCTGCTTAGGCCCCAGACTCACCGGACAGGATAACTGTGGCTTCTTCATTAAACTGCACCGTGTTCACCTTCTGAGAAAGTTATTGCCACTCAGAGGAGGCTGGACTTTGGAGGACTGGGATAAAGGCAGGGTTCCCAGTGTCGGTTAAAGCAAGGGCAAAGGCTAGAAGGGGAGGTGAAAGGTTTTGGGGGAACAGCAAGGACAGGGGTTGGTGACTGCCTAGCCTGGCATGCGGAGCGGGGGATGGTCATCTGGGGAAGGGATCCTTACAGTGTAATGGGGGTGGCCTTAGCACCACCTATGCGCTAATACGGGTCCCCTCCGCTCGAATGAGGGTCTCCAGGCTTTCACTCACCCCTGCATGGCCCCGGAATTTGCGCACGACCTGCCCTGATGCCACATCCCACAGAACCACCGCCTTGTCCCCGCCGCCGGAGCAGAGACTGCTGTTGTCAAAGGAGCTGGAGTACAGGAGGAGGATCAGCATCGATCTCAGATCCCAGCCTCAGCGCTCCCATCTCAGCCTGGCCCCCGGCTCACCCGGCCGCATCCAGCACCTCGTAGCCGTGGCCGCTGTACGTCCGCAGGAGCGTCCCCCGAAGCGGGTTCCACAGCTTCAGGGTCTTGTCACTGCCGCAAGTCAGGCAGTAATTGCCATCCACTGGGGAACACCAGGCGGGGGTTACTGGGCCGCCGACCTCAGGAGGCGGGAGGAGGACCCAGAATGAAGACTAAGGCGCTCACCATTAAATCTTACGGCTCGCACCGCCCCTTGCCCGCAGTCCAGCGTCTTCAACCGTTTCTGCGGCAGCTCCGGAGGCCGCGGCTTTGGCTCAGGGAAAGCCATGGTCCCAGGATCCCTTCCTCGTTGCCTTAAATCGGTCTGTATGGAAGATTCCGCGCCTTCGAAACCCACGCTTGAGTGTAACATTATTATTATTCTTCCTGACCTACTTCCTGTTTATCACTTCCGGGTTCATCATTGTGGCATTTGGGTGCTCGTGTTGGAACTATTGAAGCCCGCTTTCAGATTCTTTTCCCCATTTCCCCTTTGCAAGGAAGACTTCTGGCTTCTCCTAAATCTCCGTTCTCTGGGTAAGAGGAGTCCAATCCTCTGTCATGAGGAACGGAAATGTGAGGGCCTCGGGTGTTACTCTAAAATCCGCCCTCAGCTCGCACGCCGGAAGCTGCAATTTCTGCAGCGGAAGAGGCGTGACCTGGCCTTCGACTCGCTATGTCTACTAACAATATGTCGGACCCGCGGAGGCCGAACAAAGTGCTGAGGTGAGGATGCCAGCGTCGTGGCCACGGGTTCGGGTTGTGGGTGTGGATCGGGGCCCTGGGAAGCGTCTGTCTATCCCGGGGGCAGGACCTGAGCGCCCCTGACCCTCGAGCCTGTCGCAGGTACAAGCCCCCACCGAGCGAATGTAACCCAGCCTTGGACGACCCGACGCCGGACTACATGAACCTGCTGGGCATGATCTTCAGCATGTGCGGCCTCATGCTTAAGGTGGGCGGGGTTGAGCTTCTATGGGTGTAGTTGGACCTGAGAACGAGGCCCGGGGGCGGGTTTGGAATGAAGCGGGGCGTCTTGTCATTGCTGATGGGGCGGGACCTGAGATCGGCCGGGAGTGGGGCTGGGATGACGCTGGGCCAAGAAAGCCCCAGTCTTTGGTGAAGTCAAGGATTCGAGTCAGGGCGGGGATGTGGCAGATTGGTCTGCCGGTGGGGCCGGGCTTTGAAGCAACTTGGAGGGGACTCTGGAAAAAGGGCCCGGTCTTAAGCATGTGAGATGTCAAGAGTCTTGGCCCTGAGAGACGCAGTCCGGGCAGTAGGACTAGAAACCATGTATCTGGAGTATGCCATGAGCAGGTGGGACTGAGGAGTTCTGGGGGGCAAGGTCCCAGCTGCATCAGATGGAATCAGTGGGCATGAACTGGTGTCTGGAAAGGTGGCTTCCAGACTCATTGTTGTGCCTTTCACTGACCTGCCCACCCACCTACCTTTCCCCAGCTGAAGTGGTGTGCTTGGGTCGCTGTCTACTGCTCCTTCATCAGCTTTGCCAACTCTCGGAGCTCGGAGGACACGAAGCAAATGATGAGTAGCTTCATGTGAGACTTGGCCTAGCGAACCAGTGACTCTTGAGTAAGGGGTGGGGGGACTCCAGCCTGCCCATTCTGGACTGACACCTCTCTCCTGTCTCAGGCTGTCCATCTCTGCCGTGGTGATGTCCTATCTGCAGAATCCTCAGCCCATGACGCCCCCGTGGTGATATCAGTCTAGAAAGGTCACATTTTGGACCCTGTTTATCCACCAGGCCTGGGCTTTGGCTGCTCAACCTGCTGCCCTCAGCTGCCATCCTGGACTTCCCTGAATGAGGCCGTCTCAGTGCCTCCAGCTGGATGGAGGGAACCTGGCCCTTTCCTAGGGAACACCCTAGGCCTACCCCTCCTGCCTCCCTTCCCCTGCCTGCTGCTGGGGGAGATGCTGTCCATGTTCTAAGGGTATTCATTTGCTTTCTTGTTGTCGCCTGTTAATAATAAAGTTTTTCACTCTGGCTGTCAGCCTCTTCTGTTCACTGGGGTGTTCCTTCTAGCTGGGGGGAAGGGCTCTAGCTCCGTAGGCCTGGTGTGGAGCCCCAGTCTGGAGACTTCTGGCTGTTCGCTTGCTTACTTTATAAACCTTGTGTCTTAAGTCAGGTGCTAGGACAAGACAGTGACTTCTGCCCTCTGGCAACTCACCAGATGGCCCTAATGACCTAGATAATCTGGGCTTTGGTTTCCTTTTTTTTTCTTTTTTTCTTTTTTTTTTTTTTGAGACAGAGTCTCGCTCTGTCGCCCAGGCTGGAGTGCAGTGGCGTGATCTCAGCTCACTGCAAGCTCCGCCTCCCGGGTTTACGCCATTCTCCTGCCTCAGCCTCCCGAGTAGCTGGGACTACAGGCGCCCGCCATCTCGCCCAGCTAGTTTTTTGTATTTTTTAGTAGAGACGGGGTTTCACCGTGTAGACCAGGATGGTCTCGATCTCCTGACCTCGTGATCCACCCATCTTAGCCTCCCAAAGTGCTGGGATTACAGGCATGAACCACCGCGCCCGGCCTCTTTTTTTCTTTTTAAGAAAAAAAGAAAATGGCCTTGATCTGCCATGCAGGCTGAGTGCAGTGGCACAATCTCTGGTTACTGCACCCTGAAACTCCTGGGCTCAAGCAATCCTCCCATCTCAGCCTCCCACATAACTGGGACCACACATGCGTGCTACCATGCCCAGTTATTTTTGTTTTTTTGAGACAGAGTTTCGCTCTTGTTGCCCAGGCTGGCGTGCAATGGCATGATCTTGATCTCAGCTCACTGCAACCTCCACCTCCCAGGTTCAAGCAATTCTCCTGTCTCAGTCTCCCAAGTAGCTGGGATTACAGGCATGTGCCACCATACTCAGCTAATTTTTGTATTTTTGCATTTTGTGTAAAATTACAAATTCTGTGTTTTCAAACCTGTCTCTACAAAACAACCCATGTTGCCCAGGCTGGTCTCAAACTTCCAGGCCCAAGCGATCCACCAACCTGGACCTGCCAAAGGAATTGCAGGCTTGAGCCACTGCGCCTGGCCTGGGCTTTGTTTTCTATCAGAGAACGAACTGGTAGGAATTGGGAAAGGCATGAAAGACTCGGGGTCTTTCCCCACTTATCAGACCCCCTTTCCTCTCCGGAACACCCAGGGATCCTTCTCAACCAGGCTGGATCCCATCCCCGGTACTCTTACCCAACGTCCCAATCCCCACAGTATAGGACTCTTATCAAATCCTCCTCTTAAGGCAAGCTAGGTCCTTCCAGGATTCCAAGCATTCCAAGACTATAGCCCGTGAGAAGTCAAAGTCACCTTTAGCCCAACCAGTGCCCTGAGGGTGGCATTTTCCTACCTTCCTATAACGACCCCCGGGATTGCCGAGTGCTACAGCCTCTATCCCGTGAGCCGCCAGACCGCGCTCCGGCCCCGCCCCTGCCCCCCGATTGGCCCGGCCGGGTCTCGGGGCGGGGCGTTTGCTCGGCCTTTCCAGGGCCGTGGAACCCCAGGAGGAAGCTGCTGAGCCATGGGCGCCTATGCGCAGGCTGCGGGGGTCAGCGCTCGCGGCTGCCTGGACGCAGCAGGCCCCTGGACCATCTACCGCGCTCTGCGGCCACCGCTCCCGCCTCTCTGCTTTTTCCTTTTGTTGTTGCTGGCGGCTCCCGGTGCTCGGGCCGGGGGATACGAGGTGAGTGGGGCCTCCGAGCGGAAACGTACAGGACGCAGAGTGAAACCCCAAATACAGTCTAGAGGTGTGGGTGGGTCTGTCCTGCGGGTGTCTAGTGAATGGCTGGTGATATGACAGTGTGGTCTCAGTGCGTGCTTTGTGTCACTGCGAGATCTGGCTGTGCGCATCTGAGTATGGGACTGTGTCTGAATGTACCTGCCTCTGTGTCTCCGGGATGCTTGCCTGGACTTTGCCTGCGCTTAACTGTGGGGATTGGAGGGGCAGGAGGTGGCAGGAGGTGAGCAGTGTATGTGTGGGGGAAGGTGCTGGCTGAGAGCTGGGACTCTAGAGTCTTCCTGAAATTCCAGCCTAGTTCTTCCACTGTTTGACTACTGTGTGACGTTGGGCAAGTCACCTATCCTCTCTGAGCCTCAGTGCTTTCATCTGGAAACTGGGGATAACATCACCCCACCTCCCAGGGTGACCGTCTGCTGTTGGCAAATGTTGAACAAACGTCAGCTACTTCTATTATTATTTTCCCAGAGTGTGAATGAGAGCTGCCCTGTGGGGTTGTGCAAAGTGGGGGTTCTATCTATGAGCACAACTATAGATGTGTGTGTCCTGCCTGGGAGGGCCTGGCCTCCTCTGCACATAGGCGAGATCAGGCCTCTCTGAGTCACTCACCTCTAGATCAAGACTTACTTTGCAGCCCCAGACATCCGGGGTTATTGACAAGGTATGTGTGTTTGGGGTCCCTGTGCAGACATGCCCCACAGTGCAGCCGAACATGCTGAACGTGCACCTGGTGCCTCACACACATGATGACGTAGGCTGGCTCAAAACTGTGGACCAGTACTTTTATGGAAGTGAGTAGAGGATGGGGACTGGTCCCTGGGATCCCCATGGTCCCTGTAATCCCTTCTGGGTCCTGGACATTAGGGTGGGGCCAGTGTCACCCTAAGATCCAGGACTTGGGCTCCTGTGTCTAAGAATAACCCCCTTGGCTCTGCTGTGCCCTGAGAGACTTATCCCTGTTATCCACAGTCAAGAATGACATCCAGCACGCCGGTGTGCAGTACATCCTGGACTCGGTCATCTCTGCCTTGCTGGCAGATCCCACCCGTCGCTTCATTTACGTGGAGATTGCCTTCTTCTCCCGTTGGTGGCACCAGCAGACAAATGCCATGCAGGAAGTCGTGCGAGACCTTGTGCGCCAGGGTGAGTCTGCCCCCAAGGAAGTGAAAAGAGGAAGCCCAGGCCAGCTTCTGCTTCTGCATCTCTGGTTTCTGAGATTTTATCATGCCATGTGCAAGCTGTGCAACATGCATGTCGCTCCGCCTGCCTGGACTCTCCATTTGGAGAACTCTTTTTTCTTTTTTTTTTTTTTGAGATGGAGTCTCGCTCTGTCGCCCAGGCTGGAGTGCAGTGGTGCGATCTCCGCTCACTGCAAGCTCCGCCTCCCAGGTTCACGCCATTCTCCTGCCTCAGCCTCCTGAGTAGATGGGATTACAGGCATGCGCCACCATGCCCTGCTAATTTTGTATTTTTAGTAGAGACAGGGTTTCTCCATGTTGGTCAGGCTGGTGTTGAACTCCCGACCTCAGGTGATCCGCCCGCCTTAGCCTCCCAAAGTGCTGGGATTACAGGCATGAGCCACCGCACCTGGCCCAATTCCCCCTTCTCCTGTATTCTCCAGCTCCTCCTCCTCAGTACTCAGTCCCACCACTTTCCCCACTACCCAGCACCACCATCTAGACTGCTCTGGTCTCCCTGCACCCCCACCGCCACCAGAGGGAGCACTGTACTTTTCAAAGTACAGTTGATCCATGAACAACACGGTTTGAACTGAAAGTCCACTTATATGTGGATTTTCTTCTGCCTCTATCAGCCCTGAGACACCAAGACCAACCCCTCCTCTTCCTCCTCCTCCGCCTTCTCAATGTGAAGATCTTTATGATGATCTCTTCACTTCCACTTAATGAATAGAAAATATATTTTTTCGGTCGGGCGCAGTGGCTCATGCCTGTAATTCCAACACTTTGGGAGGCTGAGGTGGGCAGATCACAAGGTCAAGAGATGGAGACCCTCCTGGCCAACATGGTGAAACCCCGTCTCTACTAAAAATACAAAAATTAGC
>NW_012117265.1:530203-544994 GCF_000951035.1 Colobus angolensis palliatus
CAGGATGGTTTCGATCTCCTGACCTCGTGATCCGCCCGCCTCGGCCTCCCAAAGTGCCGGGATTACAGGTGTGAGCCACCACGCCCAGCCGAGAACTCTTATACATCCCACAAGGCCCCATCTGCCATGCATCCTCTGGGAAGCCTGCCATGCAGGGGGGCCTCTTTCCTTTATCTGGGAACTATGGCCTGGGGGCGACCCCTCTTCTCCTTCCGCCAGAAATGAGTACACAGGCAGGCTTTCACATTCCCAGTATCACCCACCCTAGTCCCACTCCTGTCTGTGACCACTGACCCTGACCTTGCCTGTCCTGGCACAGGGCGCCTGGAGTTCGCCAACGGTGGCTGGGTGATGAACGATGAGGCAGCCACCCACTACGGTGCCATCGTGGACCAGATGACACTCGGGCTGCGCTTTCTGGAAGACACATTTGGCAGTGACGGGCGACCCCGTGTGGCCTGGCACATTGACCCCTTCGGCCACTCTCGGGAGCAGGCCTCGCTGTTTGCGCAGGTGCGACCCGGGACCTCTCTTGGGCCCACCTCTTCACTCACTCTGGCTCCTCCCTCGCCCACTCAAACCCCGCCCTCTCCCTGCAATCTCACAAGGACCAGGCCCAGGCCTGTTGAAGCCCTGCCCCTTGAGTGAGCCGTAAGGCCAGTGACTTTTGAGCTCTGGCCTCGGCCGGCTATGCCCAGCCCCAGGCAGACCCAGCTCCGGCTGACTCCACCCCCTCCCCTAATAGGCCCCCCTTCGTGTTCTGGCCCCACCCACTAGCTAGGATCATGGCTCCTCCCTAAACTGGGTGGCGAGTGGATGCCTAGCCTGCCTTAAAAACAGCTTCATTACCTGTGCTCAGACCCCATCCATCCTCAGGTTGTGGAAGGGGGAACCTCATTCCTGGAGTCAGGCCTGCTCTGAGCTTTGACAGCGCTGGGGAGGTGAACCTGGGTTCTGATGTTGGACCCGCCCTCTCCCTGCTAGCCCAGGGTGGTGAGTTCTGAAACTTCCCCAGGCTTGGAAATAAGCTGGAGGCCGCTCTGTTTCAGCCCTACGTTTTTTTGTTTTTTTTGTTTTGTTTGATATAGGGTCTTGCTCTGTCATCCCTGCTGGAATGCAGTGGTGCAATCCTAGCTCACTGTAGCCTCAATCTCTGGATTCAAGCGATTCTCCTGTCTCAGCCTCCCTAGTAGATGAGGCTACAAGAGCGCACCACCACGCCTCGCTAATTTTTAAGTTTTTTGTAGAGATAGTCTGTCTGTGTTGTGCAGGCTGGTCTCAAAAACTCCTGGGTATAAGTGATCCTCCTGCTTTGGCCTCCCAGAAGGCTGGGATCACAGGCAAGAGCCATCACACCGACCTAGCTCTGCTTTTTAACCTGTGCTCTGACCTGCCCCTCCCAAGCAGAGGGGAGTTTGGTGGTGAGAGGGCTGGGCGCTAATTCACACTGCCTTTTCCTCCCCCATCCCCAGATGGGCTTTGACGGCTTCTTCTTCGGGCGCCTTGATTATCAAGATAAGTGGGTACGGATGCAGAAGCTAGAGATGGAGCAGGTGTGGCGGGCCAGTGCCAGCCTGAAGCCCCCGACTGCGGACCTCTTCACTGGTGAGGGGGCTTGGTGAGGGCAGGGCCAGCTATGGTGCCACACACTCAGAAGAGCCCTGGGCTTGATATCTGCTCTGCTGTCACTGTCCTGGAATTTCTATATTCTGGGAACAAAGTCTCTGCATTTCCTTTTGCACTGGGATGCAAATTCTGAAGCCCTTCCTGGGTGGGACATGGCAGGCTTTGAAACCAGGGCAGGTCTGGGTGATGGGCCACCTCTTGAACCTGGTGTGACCTGCAGGTGTGCTTCCCAATGGTTACAACCCACCAATGAATCTGTGCTGGGATGTGCTGTGTGTCGATCAGCCAGTGGTAGAGGACCCCCGCAGCCCCGAGTACAACGCCAAGGAGCTGGTCGATTACTTCCTAAATGTGGCCACTGCCCAGGTAACCTTGGTGTCCAGAACCTTCGAGTCCAGTATATACAAAGCAATGAGCCCTTCCCATGGTATAGGCATCCCCCTAACACGTTATCTTTATTTTTAATTTTTTTGAGACAGAGTCTTACTCTGTCTCAAGGAGTGCAGTGGAGTGATCTCGGCTCACTGCAACCTCCGCCTCCTGGGTTCAAACAAGCACATCCAGCTAATTTTTGTATTTTTGCACTGGGGTCTCATCATGTTGGCCAGACTGGTCTTGAACTCCTGACCTCAAGTGATCCACCTGCCTTGGCCTCCCAAAGTGCTGGGATTACATGCGTGAGCCACCGCACCTGGCCTCTATTTTTAACATTTTTATTTATTTATTATTTATTATATTTTTTTGAGACAAAGTCTCGCTCTTGTCACCCAGGCTGGAGTGCAGTGGCCGGATCTCAGCTCACTGCAAGCTCCGCCTCCCAGGTTTACGCCATTCTCCTGCCTCAGCCTCCCGAGTAGCTGGGACTACAGGCGCCCGCCACCTCGCCCAGCTAGTTTTTTGTATTTTTTAGTAGAGACGGGGTTTCACCATGTTAGCCAGGATGGTCTCGATCTTCTGACCTCGTGATCCGCCCGTCTCGGCCTCCCAAAGTGCTGGGATTACAGGCTTGAGCCACCGTGCCCGGCCAACGAGACAGGGTTTCGTCATGTTGGCCAGGCTGGTCTTGAACTCCTGACTTCAGGTGATCTGCCTGCCTCAGCCTCCCAAAGTGCTGGGATTATAGGCGTGAGCCACTGTGCCCAATCTATTTTTAACATTTTTATTGAGAATTCCTTTTTTATTTTTTTGAGACTCACTCTGTCGCCCAGGCTGGAGTGTAGTGGCACAATCTTAGCTCACTGCAACCTCCACCTACTGGGTTCAAGCGATTCTCCTGCCTCAGCCTCCCAAGCAGTTGGGATTACAGGTGCCCACCACCACGCCCGGCTAAGTTTTATGTCTTTTTAGTAGAAAGAGGGTTTCACCATATTGGCCAGGCTGGTCTCAAACTTCTAACCTTGTGATCCACCAGCCTCAGCCTCCCAAAGTTCTAGAATTACAGGCATGAGCCACCGCGCCCAGCCTTTAACACTTTTTTAAGTCAAAAAAAATATTTTTTCACGAAGACAACATCTTAACCATGTGGCCCAGGCTGGTCTCAAACTCCTGAGCTCAAGTGATCCTCCTGCCTTGGCCTCCCAAAGTGCTAGGATTATTGGTGTGAGCCACCATGCCTGGTATAACACGGTCTCCTAAAAAATTTTTTTTCCCTTTTTTAAAAAATTGATGGCCAGGTGCAGTGGCTCATGCCTGTAATCCCAGCACTTTGGGAGGCTGAGATGGGCAGATCATCTGGTCAGGAGTTCGAGACCAGCCTAGCCAACATGACGAAACCCTGTCTCCACTAAAAATACAAAAATTAGCCGGGTGTGGTGGTGGACGCCTGTAATCCCAGCTACTTGGGAGGCTGAGGCAAGAGAGTCGCTTGAACCTGGGAGGTGGAGGTTGCAGTGAGCCAAGATCACGTCACTGCACTCTAGCTTGGGCAGCAGAGTGAAACTCTGTCTCAAAAAAAAAGAAAACAAATTGTTTCAGATTAATTTTTTTTTTTCTTGAGACAGGATATTGCTATGTGGCCCAGATTGGTCTTAAATTCCTAGACTCAAGCGATCCTTCTGCCTCAGTCTCCTGAGTAGCTGGGATTACAAGTGTGAGCCCCTGTAATTATGTTCTCATGCCCCTTGGAGGAAGATGCTATTCTATTCACTATCACCATGCCCCCTCCTGGATTTATGTGCATTCCTCATTAGAAGAGATAGCATAGGCTGGGCAAGAGATAACATGGCATGGTGCCTGGATACCCTCTTCTAGGTAGTGGGTCCAAGAGAGCTGCTCAACAACCGGTGGCTACTTTTATTTGTGTCCCCACGCATCCACCCATGCCTGTATGTGCACCCAACATCATTGACCCTATATACATCAAAACACAGCTATACACAGGGATGGCCCAGGATCCTCTGGCCTCAGGACTCCCCTCTTGCCTGCAGGGCCGGCATTATCGCACCAACCACATTGTGATGACCATGGGCTCGGACTTCCAATATGAGAATGCCAACATGTGGTTCAAGAACCTTGACAAGCTCATCCGGCTGGTAAACGCGCAGGTCAGTGTGCCTACCCTGTGGTACCCTTGTGCACATGTGCACTTGCATCTGGGGGCCTTGTGTCATGTGCATAGCTCTCAGTGCTCTCTTTGTTTTCTATTGTTCTATTGTCATCTATAACAAATGACCACACCCTTAGCAGCTCAAAACAACGGAAATACATTGTTTTTCTGTAGGTAAGAAGTTCAGCGTGAGGCTGGGCGCGTTGGCTCACGCCTGTAATCCTAGCACTTTGGGAGGCCAAGCCAGGTGGATCACGAGGTCAAGAGTTTGAGACCAGCCTGACCAACATGGTGAAACCCTGTCTCTACTAAAAATACAAAAATTAGCCGGCTGTGATGGTGCATGCATGTAATCCCAGCTACTCGGGAGCCTGAGGCAGGGGAATCGCTTGAATCCGGGAGGCGGATGTTGCAGTGAGCCGAGATCGCACCCCTGCACTCCAGCCTGGGCCACAGAGAAAGACTCTGTCTCAAAAAAAAAAAAAAAAAAAATTCCAGCCTGAGTCTCACCAGGCTATAATCAAGGTGTTGGCAAGGCCGTGTTCTTTCTGCAGTCTCTAGGAGAGAATATAATTTCCTTGCTTTTTCCAACATCTAGAAGTTGCCCACATTCAAAGTCTCTTCTTGGCTCCATCTTCAAAGCCAGCCACATAGCATCTTTCTGACCCTGTTTCTGTAATCACATCCCTTTCTCTCATTCTCACCTCTTCTGCCTCCCTCGTCCACATTTTAATTTATTTATTTATTCAGAGACGGAGTCTTGCTCTGTCGCCCAGGCTGGAGTGCAGTGGCACGCTCTCAGCTCGCTGCAACCTCTGCCTCCCGGGTTCAAGTGATTCTTCTGCCTCAGCCTCCCAAGTAGCCTCAGCCTCCCAAGTAGCTGACTACAGTCACGTGCCACCACTCACAGCTAATTTTTGTATTTTTAGTAGACAGGGTTTCACCATGTTGGCCAGGACGGTCTCGATCTCTTGACCTTGTGATCCACCCCACTCGGCCTCCCAAGGTGCTGGGATTACAGATTTGAGTCACTGTGTGGCCTAATTTCCCTACTTTAAGTTTAGCTGATGAACAACCTCAATTACATCTGCAACCTTAATTCCCCTTTTGCCATGTAATCTAACGTCGTAATAGGTTTTGGGGATCAAGACGTGGACACTTTTGGGCAGTTATCATTTTACCCAATACAGATGTGTTAGTGTTTTGCACTAAGTGGCCTGTGGCTGTGGCTGTGTGCACAGTCACTCTCATCAGCAGAGAAACTTGTCTCCCCTTTCCCATCTCAGGCACCCCTTCCCATCAATCTTGTCCTCACTGCAGTGCAATCTCCATCCCCACCTTCCACTCGCTCCCTGCACTGCTATTTCACCAAAACAGCTCTTTTATATCATTTATTTTTATTTATTTTTTCTTTTTAAACTTTTATTTATTTATTTATTTATTGAGCCAGAGTCTTGCTTTGTCACCCAGGCTGGAGTGCAGTGGCACAATCTTGGCTCACTGCAACTTCTGCCTCCTGGGTTCTAGCAATTCTCCTACCTCAGCCTCCCAAGTAGTTGGGACTAAAGGCATGTGCCACCAACCCTGACTGATTTTTATATTTTTAATAGACGCAGGGTTTCACTGTGTTGGCCAGGTTGGTCTCAAACTCCTGTCCTCAAGTGATCTGCCCACCTCAGTCTCCCAAAGTGCTGGGATTGTAATCTGAGGTGGGCGGATCACTTGAGGACAGGAGTTCGAGACCAGCCTGGCCAACATGGTGAAACTTTGTCTGTACTAAAAATATGACAAATTAGCTGGGCGTGGTGGCACTTATCTGTAAGACCAGCTACTCGGCAGGCTGAAGCAGGAGAATTGCTGGAACCTGGGAGGCAGAGGTTGCAGTGAGCTGAGATCGTGCCACTGCACTCCAGCCTGGGCGACAGAGTGAGGCTCAGTCTCAAAAAAAAAAAAAAAAAGAAGCTTATTGAGTACCTACTGTATACATTGGGGACACAGCACGTGCAAAACAAACATCCTTTTCCTCATATAGGTCACTTTCTTCTTCCTCCACCTCGCTCAGGTGAAAGTGCACCTCCATTCATTATAAAAATTGTGTCTAGGCCAGGCATAGTGGTTCACGCCTGTAATCCCAGCACTTTGGGAGGCTGAGGCGGGTGGATCACGAAGTCAGGAGATCGAGACCATCCTGGCTAACACGGTGAAACCCCGTCTCTACTAAAAAACACAAAAAATTAGCCGGGCATGGTGGCGGGTGCCTGTAGTCCCAGCTACTCAGGAGTTGAGGCTAGAGAATGGTGTGAACCTGGGAGGTGGAGCTTGCAGTAAGCCTAGATCGGGCCACTGCACTCCAGCCTGGGTGACAGAGCCAGACTCCGTCTCAAAAAAAAAATAAAAATAAAAATAAAATAAAAAATAAAAAAAATAAAAAATAAAAAATGAAATCCTTTTAAAAAAGGCTAGTGGTCGGCCGGGCGTGGTGGCTCAAGCCTGTAATCCCAGCACTTTGGGAGGCCGAGGCGGGCGGATCACAAGGTCTTGAGATCGAGACCATCCTGGCTAACACGGTGAAACCCCGTCTCTACTAAAAAGTACAAAAAATTAGCGGGGCGAGATGGCGGGCGCCTGTAGTCCCAGCTACTCGGGAGGCTGAGGCAGGAGAATGGCGTGAACCCGGGAGGCGGAGCTTGCAGTGAGCTGAGATCCGGCCACTGCACTCTAGCTTGGGCGACAGAGCGAGACTCCGTCTCAAAAAAAAAAAAAAAAAAAGGCTAGTGGTCATGTTTGACTTCAGCCAAAATTCATTTTCACATCCGACCATTGGCTTGCACGCCAAATGTGTATTTAGAGAAACTGAACCTACGGGATGCATGAATGTGCACACATGTGTGGAAGTGTGGGTCCCCGCGAGGTGCGGACTCCCGAGGGCTCACTCCATCGCCTCCCCCAGCAGCAGGCAAAAGGAAGCAGTGTCCATGTTCTCTACTCCACCCCCGCTTGTTACCTCTGGGAGCTGAACAAGGCCAACCTCACCTGGTATTTGGGGAAACTGGGGAGCTTGGGGGGGTTGGCATGCCCCGTGGGTCATGACCCTGCCCTCAATGCCCCTGCCGCTGTAGGTCAGTTAAACATGACGACTTCTTCCCTTACGCGGATGGCCCCCACCAGTTCTGGACTGGTTACTTTTCCAGTCGGCCGGCCCTCAAACGCTACGAGCGCCTCAGCTACAACTTCTTGCAGGTGGGTAGGAGCCGGGCTAGAGGAGGCATGCAGCCCCGAGGCCCGACCTGGGCGCCCCAACATACCAACATACCCCTCTGCCTTCAGGTGTGCAACCAGCTGGAGGCACTGGTGGGCCTGGCGGCCAACGTGGGACCCTATGGCTCAGGAGACAGTGCACCTCTCAGTAAGCATCTGGCCCAAGAGAGGAAGAGGTTTGCGGCTGAAGCTGGAAACCACCCCTAGGCCGCCCCTCTCGAGTTCCTTCTTCCTTTTTTTTTTTTGAGATGGAGTTTCGCTCTGTCGCCCAGGCTGGGGTGCAGTGGCGTGATCTTGGCTCACTGCAAGCCCCGCCTCCCGGGTTCACACCATTCTCCTGGCTCAGCCTCCCGAGCAGCTGGGATTACAAGTGCCCACCACCACGCCCGGCTAATTTTTTGTATTTTCAGTAGAGATGGGGTTTCACCGTGTTAGCCAGGATGGTCGTGATCTCCTGACCTCGTGATCTGCCCACCTCTGCCTCCCAAAGTGCTGGGATTACAGGCGTGAGCCACGGCGCCCGGCCGTCCTCGAGTTCCTTCTTAAAGCCTCTAAGAACCCTGCCCACCAGCACCTGACCTTTTGCTTCCCCTTGGAGTCTGAGCTGAGTCCCACAGAACCTCACTGGACTCATTGTCTATGAGCAGATAAGGCGATGGCCGTGCTCCAGCATCACGACGCCGTCAGCGGCACCTCCCGCCAGCACGTGGCCGACGACTACGCGCGCCAGCTTGCTGCAGGCTGGGGGTCTTGCGAGGTGCGCAGGGCGGGATTTGGGAGACATGGGGGTGGAGACAGGACGGGGCGGGGCCGGGGCCTGGGAAAGAAGGGACAGGGACAGGTGTGACGTGTAATCGAGAGGTGTGGCGGGCTACAAGAGCTTGTGGGGGCGGGGCTTGTAGGAGGCAGGGAAAGATTCAGTAACGGGGCGGGGCCTTGGAGGGGAAAAGGAGGCGGGGCGTGGGCAAGAGGAGGCCGAGACAGCTATGGGGCATAGTCAAGGGCAGCAGGGCTGGGCTACAAGGGCTTGTGGGGCGAGTCTTGAGGGAGGCGGGACAGAGACCGGAACGGGGCGGGGCCTGAGAGGAGAGGGAAGGAGTCAGATAGGCCAGGCGTCCAGAACCCACTGGTCCATTCGTGCTCTTCCGCAGGTTCTCCTGAGCAACGCGTTGGCGCGGCTCAGAGGCTTCAAAGATCACTTAACCTTCTGCCGACAGCTAAACATCAGCATCTGCCCGCTCAGCCAGACGGCGGCGCGCGTGAGTCGGGACGGGAGGGGTGGATCTCGGGCAGATGGGCTTTAGAGGAGGTAGTTGGAAAATGTTTTTGGAGGACTATACTGGAGTGAAATTACGTGGGCTGCGACGCTGGGTCAGGACAGAGACCAACGCATCTCGAGGGGGCTTGGCCTGATGGGCCGTGACCGCACCAGGACCACCCAGGGGCGTTTCTGTGCAAAGAGGGTGGGTTTGGAGAAGACCGGCTGTGACCCGTGCCCTCTCTGACCGCCCCCCCAGTTCCAGGTCATCGTTTATAATCCCCTGGGGCGGAAGGTGAATTGGATGGTACGGCTGCCGGTCAGCGAAGGCGTTTTCGTTGTGAAGGACCCCAATGGCAGGACAGTGCCCAGCGATGTGAGCCCAGACAAGGAATATTCCCCCGCTGGAACCCCTCCCACATGGGCATTTCCTCATCGCCCTCATGGATACCCCCTGCCTCCATGAATACCTCCCACTCATGCATATCTCTTCCCTGCTCTTGTATCTTCTCCCTCTGCCCCTTAATATCAGTCTCTCCTTGGGAACATCTGCCTCCTGTGAGTGGTCCTCCCTTTTTTTTTTTTTGAGACAGAGTCTCGCTCTGTCACCCAGGCCGGAGTGCAGTGGCACGATCTCGTCTCACTTCAGCCTCCGACTCCCGGATTCAAGTGATTGTCATGCCTCAGCCTCCCGAGTAGCTGGGATTACAGGCATTCGCCACCACGCCCGGCTAATTTTTGTATTTTTAGTAGAGACAAGGTTTCACCATGTTGGTCAGGGTGGTCTCAAACTCCTGACCTCATGATCTACTCACCTCGGCCTCCCAAAGTGCTGGGATTACAGGCATGAGCCACCGTGCCTGGCTGGTCCCCCATTTTAATACCCCGCTCCCCCAGGAAAATGTATTGCTGTTTATGGACATCTCCTTCATTCCAGAAAACGTCCTCCCCCAAACGTCTTCCTCTCCTGAGAACCTGCCTCAAGGATTTCTTCCCCTACTTCCTCCTTCACTCCATAGTCTCTCTGCCCTCCCAGTGGGTTTTTTTCCACCTGGTGAATCTTCTCTGCAATCATTTCCTTGGAATCTGACTGTCCCCCCACCACCACACACCTCCATTTCCTTTCCCTATCTCAGGACTCTTTTCCTTCCTTGAGTTTGTTGTCTCCATGCATGTATGGCTTTCCGTGGGTACTCTTGACTCAGTTTCTCTCCTCCTTTATCCGAGGTGGTGATATATCCCAGCTCAGACAGTCAGGTGCACCCTCCAGAGCTGCTGTTCTCAGCCTCACTGCCCGCCCTGGGCTTCAGCACCTATTCAGTAGCCCAGGTGCCTCGCTGGAAGCCCCAGGCCCACGCACCCCAGCCCATCCCCAGGAGATCCTGGTCCCCTGCTTTAACCATCGAAAATGAGGTGAGACCCCATTTCAATCCCCTTTCCTGCTCCTGTGACAAATTTGAAGTGTCATGGTAAGCTGTGTGGACTCTGGGTCAGCAGGTTCCTAGGCTCATGACCTCCTGTCACCACTCCAATCATTGTGTGTCCTTGAGCAAGTGACCTTTGTCGGAGCCTCAGTATCCTTTCCTGGGATTGTTATGAGGACCCAGTGTGATCATGGGTGACACTTGACAGATAGGTCAGAGCTGGTGGCAGGTGGCGGTTTGCAGTTTTGGTGGGCACGTTTCAGGGAATGTGTTCCTGATAAAGGTGACATTTAAGATATGACCTGAGGGAAGGAGTCATGTGGCTATTTGGAGGAAGAGAGATCCGGGTGGGGAGAGAATAACAGGCACAAAAGCCCTCAGGCACGAGAGTGTGCAGAATTCCAGGAGCCACAAGGAACCCAGTGTGGCTGAAGCAGGGTGAACGGGTGACAGGTCAGACCTTGAGGGCCTTGAAGACCAAAAGGAAGACTTTGGCTTTTGCCAGTCATTGTTGCTCGTGTGTCTAAGCCTAACTCTTTGGGAGGCTGAAGCAGGAGGATCACTTGAGCCCAGGAGTTGTCCCAGCTAATTTGGAGACCCAGATGGGAGGTTTGAGCTGGGGAGTTCGAGGTTGCAGTGAGCTGTGACTGTCCCACTGTACTCCATCCTGGCAACAGAGCGAAACCCTGTCTGTAAAGAATAATAATAAAATAGGCCGGGCATGGTGGCTTATACTTGTAATTCTAGCACCGTGGGAGGCCAAGGTGAGTGGATCTACTGAGCTCAGGAGTTCGAGACCAGCTTGGGCAACATGGTGAAACCCACTCTCTACAAAAAATACAAAAAATTAGCTGGGCGTGGTGGTAATGTCTGTAATCCCAGCCACTTGGAGGCTAAGGAAGGAGGATTGCTTGAGCCCAGGAGGCAGAGGTTGCAGTGAGCCGAGATCATGCCACTGCACTCCAGCCTGGGTGACAAAGTGAGACCCTGTCTCAAAAAATAAAATAAAAGAAGTTTTGTAGTTGGACTGTTCATGTTAGGAAGAAAACATCTTTTTTATATTTTTATTAAAATGAAAGAAAAGAGGCCGGGCGCAGTGGCTCACGCCTGTAATCCCCAACACTTTGGGAGGCCGAGGCGGGTGGATCATGAGGTCAGGAGATCGAGACCATCCTGGCGAACACGGTGAAACCCTGTCTCTACTAAAAATACAAAAAGATTAGCTGGGCGTGGTGGCGGGCGCCTGTAGTCCCAGCTACTCGGGAAGCTGAGGCAGGAAAATGTCGTGAACCCGAGAGACGGAGCTTGCAGTGAGCCGAGATCGCGCCACTGTACTCCACAGCTTGGGCGACAGAGCCAGACCCCGTCTGAAAAAAGAAAAAAGGAAAGAAAAGAAGTTAAAACATTCCCACAGGCCTCTAAAAGTCTTGTGAGTTCTGGCATTGTGGTTCACACATCAGATGCCCAAGCTGGCCCTGGTCTGCAGCAGAGGAGGGCTTTGATGGGACTTAGGGTATCACAGGTGTGCTCTGGCTGTTGTGGGGAACAGATTGTAGGCAGCCAGTGTGGAAGTGCAGGGACCTGGAAGGGGTTGACTGCACTAGCCCTGGAAGGCCACGGGGGTGGTAAGAGGTGGTGAGATTGAAAATAAGGTTGGGGTGGGCATGGTGGCTCATGCCCGTAATCCCAAGACTTTGGGAGGCTGAGGTGGGCAGGTTAGCTGAGGTCAGGAGTTTGAGACCAGCCTGGCCAACATAGTGAAACCTTGTCTCTACCAAAAATACAAAAATTAGCTGGGCATGGTGGTATATGTTTGTAGTCCCAGCTACTCTGGAGGGAGAGGCAGGAGAATCGCTTGAACCCAGGAGGGGGAGGTTGCAGTGAGCCGAGATCATGCCACTGCACTCCAGCCTCGGGGACAGAGCAAGACTCCGTCTCAAAAACAAACAAAAAAGAGAAAATCAGGTTGAATGGCTGGGTATGGTGGGCTGCTTGAGCCCAGGACTTGGAGACTAGCCCCAGGCAACATAGTGGGACCCCATCTCTAGAAAACAAATTTAATTTAATTTTTTTTTAATTTAGTAGAGATGGAGTTTCACCGTGTTGGCCAGGCTGGTATCAAACTCCTGACCTCAGGTTATCCACCCAACTCAGTCTCCCAAAGTTCTGGGATTACAGGAGTGAGCCACTGTGCTTGGCCCTAAAAAAAATTTTAAATTGAAAAAAAATGGGGCCGGCACGTTGGCTCATGCCTGTGATCCCAGCACCTTAGGAGGCTGAGGTAGGTGTATCACGAGGTCAGGAGTTCAAGACCAACCTGGCGAATATGGTGAAACCCCGTCTCTAGTAAAAATACAAAAATTAGCCAGGCATGGTGGCATGTGCCTGTAGTCCCAGCTATTCAGGAGGCTGAAGCAGGAGAATTGCTTGAACCCAGGAAGCAGAGGTTGCAGTGTGCCAAGATCACACCATTGCACTCCAGCCTGGGCGATAGAGCAAGACTCAGTCTCAAAACAAAACAAAACAAAACAAAACCCAGGCCGGGTGCAGTGGCTTACGCCTGTAATCCCAGCCTTTTGGGAGACCAAGGCGGATGGATTACCTGAGGTCAGAAGTTCGAGACCAGCCTGACCAACATTGCGAAACCCCGTCTCTACCAAAAATACAAAAATTAGCCAGGCGTGGTGGCGTGCGCCTGTAATCCCAGCCACCCAGGAGGGTGAGGCAGGAGAATTGCTGGAACCCAGGGGGCAGAGGCTGTAGTGAGCTGAGATTGCGCCACTGCACTCCAGCCTGGGCGACAGAGCAAGTCTCTGTCTTAAAAAAAAAAAAAAATTCCAGCTGGGTGTGGTGGCTTATGCCTGTAATCCTAGTACTTTGGGAGGCCGAGGCGGGCAGATCACTTGAGGTCAGGGGTTCGAGACCAGCCTGGCCAACATAGTGAAACCCATTCTCTACTAAAAATCCAAAAATTAGCCAGGCAGGGTGGCGGGCGCCTCAGAGAACGAGAATCACTTGAACCTGGGAGGTGGAAGTTGCAGTGAGCCAAGATTGCACCACTGTATTCTAGCCTGGGCGAGAGAGTGAGACTCAGTCTCAAAAAAAAACAAAAAACAAACAAAAAAAACACACACATACACAAACACACACACACAAACCCATCTGTGGACCCTTTTCTGCCCAGCACATCCGGGCAACGTTTGATCCTGACACAGGGCTGTTGATGGAGATTATGAACATGAATCAGCAACTCCTACTGCCTGTTCGCCAGACCTTCTTCTGGTAAGGGAAGATCACCAGGCCTGAGTGGGGGGTGGTGATGCTCTGCATGGAACTAGGGCCCCTTACCTGACTCTCACCTGCCCCAACCCCAGGTACAACGCCAGTATAGGTGACAACGAAAGTGACCAGGCCTCAGGTGCCTACATCTTCAGACCCAACCAACAGAAACCACTGCCTGTGAGCCGCTGGGCTCAGATCCGCCTGGTGAAGGTCAGGGACTAGGAATGATGAGTGGGCAGTTGGGAATGGGGGAGTTATGGAGCCCAGGAGGGTGGTGGGCCATGTGTAGCGTGAGGGTAGGGGAGGATTTACTTTTCCTTCAGATCAGCGGGCTAAGACCCACAGATCAGCGGGGGGAATATTTGACGGTCCTCCCATAGAGTTGATATTCATGGCTGGTTGTATGAGAGTCTCCCCGTAGGACACATACAAAGCCATTCTCATCCACTGTGGACATTTACATACTTAGTTTTGGAAATTGGGGGTGGGGCATTCCCAATTGGCCTGTGAATCAGGAGAGCCAAATATCACTGCTTGAAGAATTCACCAAAGTCTGTAGTAAGAGGAGCTTATATCTGGAGTGGGTATTTGAGAGTCCACCCTTGGATTGATTGGGTTTGCGTGAGTCTCAGGGTGAATGCTTGTGGGTGCATCTGGCTAGGGACAGGGGTTTCCCAGGGCCTCTCATTGATGTTTGACTTTCATAGATGGCAAAACTCACATTTGTTCACATTCAAGAGCCTCGAATTTCATGTGAGTCCCTTTTAGATGAATGTCTGCGTATCTGGGTCACTGTATTATGATACAGTTGTGCCTGTTCTAACAGAGTTACCCAAATTAACTGGGACTAGAATAAGATAGAAGATACTTTTCTTCTAACAAACAGTCTAGCTGTTAGTCCAGAGAAGGTGGGGTAGTTCCATAATCAACCAGGACTTCCTCTTCTATCTCATCGCTCTGCTTCTCCCGTATTCAGTTTCCACCTCATGGTCCAAGATGGCTGCTAAAGCTCCAACCGCCACATCTGTATTTGAGTCAGTAGCAGAGGGACAGGGGCAAGGAACATTGTTGACACCACTTGGATCACTTTCTATGGGGCAAACTGTGGTCACTCAGCTACTGATAGCCTCAGGGAAGACTGGACAATGTAGTCGTTATCCTAGGTAGCCATGTGCCACGCTAGAATCCTATTCTGTGGGGCAATGGTGAACAGGAGGCATTTATGCCACACTCAAGAGTGATGTGGCAAGCCAGGTGCAGTGGCTCATGCCTGTAATCCCAGCACATTGGGAGACTGAAGCAGGAGGATCGCTTGAGCACAGGAGTTCAAGACCAGGTGGGAGCATTTGCTGATCAGGTGCCTACATAGTGATGCCCTGTCTCAAAAAAAGAAAAAAA
>NW_012117265.1:545324-564183 GCF_000951035.1 Colobus angolensis palliatus
TCCTGGGCAACAGAGTAAAACTCTGTCTCAAAAGAAAAAAGAATTATGTGGCAGTGACTAAAGGTTGACCCTGATGTAGGCTTTAATGGGTTTTATGGCCAGGGTGAGGGGACATTTGTAGGACTCACCTCTGCTAAGGTACAGGCTGACACCCACCTCACCCATGTGCCTGCAGACGCCCTTGGTGCAGGAGGTGCACCAGAACTTCTCAGCCTGGTGTTCCCAGGTGGTTCGCCTGTACCCAGGACAGCGACACCTGGAGTTGGAGTGGTCGGTGGGGCCGATACCTGTGGGGTGAGTGGCACAGGCTGGGAGAGGGGTGTGGAAGCAAGGGCAGAGTGGGGTTTATCCAGGGCTCACAACCTTGCCATCCCATTGGGTACAGTGACACCTGGGGGAAGGAGGTCATTAGCCGTTTTGACACACCGCTGGAGACAAAGGGACGCTTCTACACAGACAGCAATGGCCGGGAGATCCTGGAGAGGAGGTAGGGGGTGACTGAGAGCCCTGAGGGTGTCGTTTGTGGTGTGTTGCAGCCCAGGGGTGATGGGGGAATTTGCTGATTACATAAGCATGGGAGACAGAGGATGAAGGGAGAGTGAAGAGTGGGGGAGCCAGGCCGGGGGCGGTGGCTCATGCCTGTAATCCCAACACTTTGGGAGGCTAAGGTGGGCAGATCACGAGGTCAGGAGATCGAGACCATCCTGGCTAACACGGTGAAACCCCATCTCTACTAAAAATACAAAAAGTTAGCCAGGTGTGGTGGTGGGTGCCTGTAGTCCCAGCTACTCGGGAGGCTGAGGCAGGAGAATGGCGTGAACCCGGGAGGCAGAACTTGCAGTGAGCCGAGATCACGCCATTGCACTCCAGCCTGGGCAACAGAGCGAGACTCCATCTCAAAAATAATAATAATAATAATAATAAAAAAGAGCGGGGAAGCCAGACCCCAAGCCTGACCAGCTCACCCCCAACCCCAGGCGGGATTATCGACCCACCTGGAAACTGAACCAGACGGAGCCTGTGGCAGGAAACTACTATCCAGTCAACACCCGGATTTACATCACGGTAGCTCTCCCCCACCCTGCATCTCCGTACCTCGATAGAAAGGGAATCACCCCTTATCTGCAGCATCTCAAGGCTGCCAGGGGTTGGGGTTGACTGCCCTCCACTCTCACCCTTCAACCCCCAGGATGGAAACATGCAGCTGACTGTGCTGACTGACCGCTCCCAGGGGGGAAGCAGCCTGAGAGATGGCTCGCTGGAGCTCATGGTGAGTGGGTCAGAGGCCCATCCAAGCCAGGGTCTTCCCAACCTGGGCCCCTGCTGGACCTTGAAGGCTGTTTCTGGCCCAATTCTCTGCTTTCAGGCCCCACTAAGCTGAGGACTCCGTTTCTTTTCTTTTTTCTTTTCTTTTATTTGAAATGGAGTTTTGCTCTTGTTGTCCAAACTGGAGTGCAATGGTGCTATCTCAGCTCACTGCAACCTCTGCCTTCCAGGTTCAAGCGATTCTCCTGCCTCAGCCTTCCTAGTAGCTGGGATTACAGGCACAGACCATCACGCCCGGCTAATTTTGGTATTTTTAGTAGAGATGGGGGTTTCACCATGTTGGCCAGGCTGGTCTGGAACTCCTGACCTCAGGTGATCCACCCACCTTAGCCTCCCAAAGTGCTAGGATTACAGGCGTGAACCACCGTGCCCGGCCGAGGACTCCATTTCTATGTGCGACTTTTCCTCTCCGTTTTTCTCCATTTCCTACCCAGGCTCCCTCCAGGCTCTGACGTGCCATATCCAGGCCCCCCTGTTAGGCACTTACCTCCCTCCGGCCTGGTTCCCATGCCTACTTGGATCCTGCCTCTGCTGAGGTTGCCCTACCAGACCCTCACCTTCATCATCTATTCCTCCCACCCTTTAATTTCTCTTCACATTCCCACACGCTCTTACCCAGTATCTGGCCCAAGGACACCCACAAACCCACGACTCTCACCCCCTCCTGGCCACTCTCCCTCCAGGTGCACCGAAGGCTGCTGAAGGACGATGGACGCGGAGTATCGGAGCCACTAATGGAGAACGGGTCGGGGGCGTGGGTGCGAGGGCGCCACCTGGTGCTGCTGGACACAGCCCAGGCTGCAGCTGCCGGGCACCGGCTCCTGGCCGAGCAGGAGGTCCTGGCCCCGCAGGTGGTGCTAGCCCCGGGTGGCGGCGCCGCCTACAATCTCGGGGCTCCTCCGCGCACGCAGGTGAGGGGCAGCGGGGTGGGCAGAGAGGACCGGAGTGAAGTCTACCAGGGAGCCGGGTTTGGTTGCGGATTTTCCTAATTAGCCCCAAACCCTCGGGCCAGCCCCATCCCCTGGGCAGTCCCCGCCCAGTCCCAATCCGCCTGGACTGTGTAGAGGCACAGCTGTAGCTCAGGCCCCTAAACCACCTCCTCACCTCCGGCCCCGCCCATTTCACTTTAACCCCGCCCTCGCCTTCTCACCTCCCCCAGGCTCTGTCCCGCCTCACCCCGCCCCGCGGCTTCAGCCCCGCCATAACTCCCAGAGTCTCAAGTCACATCAGTTGTACTCCGTCGGGACTCGAACCCTAAGCTTAGGACCGACCCATCTCCCCATTGGCTCAGCCCTCCCTGTCACTCCTCTCGGCTGAGCCTGCCCGTCTCCGGCGAAACCCCGCCCCTACAACCTAGCCCTGCCTCCTGACCTGGCTCGGCCCCGCCCTTCTCCAGCCAGGCCCCGCCCCCTCCAATCAGCCCCGCCGTCTCTCCCGCAGTTCTCCGGGCTGCGCAGGGAGCTGCCGCCCTCGGTGCACCTGCTCACGCTGGCTAGCTGGGGCCCCGAGATGGTGCTGCTGCGCTTGGAGCACCAGTTTGCCGTGGGAGAGGATTCCGGACGTAACCTGAGCGCCCCCGTTACCTTGAACTTGAGGGTGAGAAGGGCAGAATTGAGAAGGAGATCGGAGAGAGGCAAGAAAGAGAGAGAGAAGGGAAACCTGGCTTTGCCCCAACTCATCTGGGCCCATCCCCTTCCCCGCAGGACCTGTTCTCCACCTTCACCATCACCCGCCTGCAGGAGACCACGCTGGTGGCCAACCAGCTCCGTGAGGCAGCCTCCAGGCTCAAGTGGACAACAAACACAGGTAGGGCCCTGGTCAAGGGTAGGGAAGGGGTGGAGTCTTACCTCGGGCCGGCAGTGTGTGCCCCTCACACATTGGGGGCAATGTGTGAGGCATGGGATGCTGGCCAGGACCCAAAAAGGTCATGAGGGTATGGGAGCAGAGTGCAGATCCAGGTTAGGGCTTGACGGATCTGAAATGGGTACGGCAAACCGGGAATGGGTCTTGAGGTTTGTGGGTGGTGTTTAGTCCCTAGAACAAGATTTGAAAATCCCCATTCGTGTCTAGTTCTAGGAGGGTGTCCGTCACCCCTGGGGTCAGATATGAGGACAGTGGCCAGGCATTGGACCTGGGGGTGTATTCAGGGCTGGGGAAGCAGGTTAGGAGTCTGCGACTGAGGCCCTGGAGACAGATTCGGGGATGTGCAGCTATGTCCAGAACCAGGGGAGGAAGCATAGTAGGGTAAGTCAGAGGAAGTCTGCATCCCCTCACTCCTCCTTCCCCCTACACCTCTCCAGGCCCCACACCCCACCAAACTCCCTACCAGCTGGACCCGGCCAACATCACGCTGGAACCCATGGAAATCCGCACTTTCCTGGCCTCAGTTCAATGGAAGGAGGTGGATGGTTAGGTCTGCTGGGATGGCCCCTCCAAGCCCAAGCCCCCTGCTCCGGGGGCAGAGCAGACTCTCACTCTCCTCTTGGGGCTGCTGCCATTAAAATGCTACTACTAAGACTCAGGTCACTCTGTGACTGAGTATGGGTTTTTTTTTGTTTGTTTGTTATTTGCTTGTTGGAGGGGGACAGAATTTATAACCCACAGCCGGGTGTGGTGGCTTGCTCCTGTAATCCTAACAACTCTGGTGGCTGAGGAGGGAGAATCACTTGAGCCCAGGAGATCTAGACTAGCCTGGGCCACAAAATGAGGTCCTGTCTGTACAGAAAATTTAAAAAATTAGCTGGGTGTGGTGACAGGTGTCTGTATTCCCAACTACTTGGGAGAATTGCTTGAGCACAGGAGGTCAGGGCTGCAGTAAGTGATAATCACACCGCTGCACTCCAGCCTGGGGAAGACAGCCAGATCCTATCTCTTTGTGTGTGTGCGGTGGCGGGGGTGGGGGACGGAGTCTTCCTCTGTGGCCTAAGCTGGAGTGCAGTGGCCCGATCTTGGCTCACTGCAACCTCTGCCTCCCGGGTTCTAGCAATTCTCTTGCCTCAGCCTTCCGAGTGGCTGGGACTACAGGCGCCCCCCACCATGCCTGGCTCATTTTTGTAATTTTAGTAGAGATGAGGTTTCACCATGTTGGCCAGGCTGGCCTCAAACTCCTGACCTCGAGTGATCCACCTGCCTTGGCTTCCCAAAGTGCTGGGATTATAGGCATGAGCCACCACGACCAGCCTGGATCCTATCTCTTGAAAAAAAATTAAAAATTAGAAAATTATCCAGGTAGGATGGCATGCAGTTATAATCCCCAGCTACTACTCGGGAGGCTGAGGTGGGAGGATTGCTTGAGCCCAGAAGTTTGAGGCTGCAGTGAACCATGATGGCTCCACTGCATTCCAGCCTGCGTGATAGAGCAGATCCTGTCTCTAGGAAAAAAAAAAAGTAGGCAGGGCGCGGTGGCTCACACCTGTAATCCCAGCACTTTGGGAGGCCAAGTCATGTGGACCACAAGGTCAAGAGATCCAGACCATCCTGGCCAACATGGTAAAACCCCTTCTCTACTAAAAATTCAAAAATTAGCTGGGCATGGTGGCGCTCACCTGTAGTCCCAGCTACTCAGGAGGCTGAGGCAGGAGAATCACTTGAATCCAGGAGGCAGAGATTGCAGTGAGGCGAGATTGTGCTACTGTACTCCAGCCTGGTGACAGAATGAGACTCCGTCTCAAAAAAATAAATAAATAAGAATAAAAAGTTTTTAAGTGTTCTAGGGGTCAGTTTGCAAGCACCAACAGCATATGTTTCTCAGGCCCCCTCTGATGACAAGGACTGGCCCAGGGTGGACAGGGAAGCCCAGTGAGGGTAGTATCATGTTGGCCCTCTAATGTTTCCTCTGAGAACCCCTCCAATGGGCCCATTAGCGTGGGCCACCTAGGGATGCCAGGGTGGGATGGCAGGGGACACTCTTCTGTGGTCCCACTTGGGGCATGGTCACCAGATGTGCGCTTTTCAAGTTTCCTTCTTGACAGAGGGCTGGGCCAGCTTGTGAGGCCTGAAAAGGGCTCCCTGCACCCATCTGCCATATTGGACCTGTTATTGGAGGTATCACCCCCACCAAAAATATTTCTTTTTTTTTTTTTTTTTTCTTGAGACGGAGTCTCGCTCTGTCACCCAGGCTGGAGTGCAGTGGCCAGATCTCAGCTCACTGCAAGCTCCGCCTCCCGGGTTCAGGCTATTCTCCTGCCTCAGCCTCCCAAGTAGCTGGGACTACAGGCACCCACCACCTCACCCGGCTAGTTTTTTGTATTTTTTAGTAGAGACGGGGTTTCACTGTGTTAGCAAGGATGGTCTCGATCTCCTGACCTCGTGATCCGCCCATCTCGGCCTCCCAAAGTGCTGGGATTACAGGCTTGAGCCACTGCGCCCGGCCAAAAATATTTCTAAGTCCCCCTCCTATGGTAGTGACTGGCCTGGGTTGAGTAAGGACTGTGGAGTACTTTCCAGGCTCAGCCCTGGTCCCACATGCGTCCCTGTTTTAACATGTGACCTCCTGCCCCAAACTTTTATAAGTCCCCCTCCAGGAAGACAGATTGGAACTGGTCAACGAGAGGCCTGGAGAGGGTGACCTGAGTTTGCCCACAGCGCCGTGTGGGTTCCTTCATAGGAGGCTCTGAGTGCAAAGATTCCTGTGTCCCAGCCTGTGGTAGGGACCGGTTGCAGCCAAATAAAGAGGCCAGCAGAAGGACCACAGGTGAGCTGCCATCCTGCAGAGGCCTCTGATTGTGGGATGTGCCTCTAGGAAATATTTGTAGGTCCTTGGGGATGGGGTGGGGATAAGGAAACAGCTTAGGCAAGCTAGGAACCCTAGAGCAGAGCATCCCAGGCCTAGTTTTGGTCACACGTGGGGCCTGGTTCCTGGATGTGCTCCTTGAAAATTTGTCTAAGTCACCCTCTAACGACAGGGATTATTACAGGTGAGCCAGAAAGGCCTGAGAAGGGCACACCGGCATAGTTGTCCTGCTCCATAGAGTCTGGCTACAGGATGAACCCCCTGAAAACTTTAAAAAGTCTCCTGATTGAGACTATCCTGGCTAACATGGTGAAACCTCATCTCTACTAAAAATACAAAAAAATTAGCTGGGCATGGTGGTGGGTGCCTGTAGTCCCAGCTACTATGGGGGCTGATGCAGGAGAATTGCATGAACCCAGGACAGGGAGGTTGCAGTGAGCCGAGATTGTGTCACTGCACTCCAACCTGGTTGACAGAGCGAGACTCTGTCTCAGAAAAAAAAAAAAAAAAAGTCTCCTTCTAGGGCCAGGCACAGGAGCTCACATCTGTAATCTCAGTGCTTTGGGAGGCCAAGGCTGGCTGTTCACTTGAGGCCAGGAGTTCAAGACAAGCCTGACCAACATGGTGAAATCCCATCTCTACTAAAAAAAAAAAAAAAAAAAAAAACGAAAAACAAAAATTTAACTTGGTGTGATGGTGCATGCGTGTAATCCCAGCTACTCAGGAGGCTGAGGCACCAGAATCGCTAGAACCCAGGAGGTGGAGGTTGCAGTGAGCCGAGATGGCGCCACTGCACTCCAGCCTGGGTGACAGAGCAAGATGCTGTCTCAAAAAAACAAAAAAAAAAATAAAGTCTTCTAGAAGGAGAAAGCAGTGAAATGTGCCAAGGTAGTCTGGGGAGAGCACCCCAGGGCTGTCTACCCTTCTGCATGAGGCCCCATGGTAGGAAGTGCCAACCAAAATTGTTTATTTTTTGAGACATAGCCTCACTGTGTCACCCAACCTAGTGTGCAATGGCACGATCTCGGCTCACTGCAACCTCCACCTCCCAGGTTAAAGCGATTCTCCTGCCTCAGCCACCTGAACAGCTGGGATTACAGGTGCCCGCCACCACACCCGGCTAACTTTTGTTTTTCTTTGTAGAGATGAGATTTCACCATGTTGGCCAGCCTGGTCTCAAACTCCCAACCTCAGGTGATCCACCTGCCTTGGCCTCCCAAAGTGCTGGGATTACAGGTGTGAGCCACTGCGCCCGGCCTCAAAATTGTTTATTTCTTCTGAGTTATCTTTTTGGAGACTGAGTCTCCCTCTGTCACCCATGCTGGAGTGTGCTGGCCTGATCTGAACACACTGCAACCTCAGAATCCTGGACTAAAGTGATCCTCCCGCCAAAGCGTTGGGATGACTTGCTTGAGCTGCCATGCCCAGCCTCTCCCAAATTTTTCTTTCTTTTTTTTTTTTTTTTTTTTTGAGACAGGAGTCTTGCTGTGTCGCCCGAACTGGAGTGCAGTGGCTGGATCTCAGCTCACTGCAAGCTCCGCCTCCCGGGTTTACGCCATTCTCCTGCCTCAGCCTCCGGAGTAGCTGGGACTACAGGCGCCCGCCACCTCGCCCGGCTAGTTTTTTGTATTTTTAGTAGAGACGGGGTTTCACCGTATTAGCCAGGATGGTCTCGATCTCCTGACCTCGTGATCCGCCCGTCTCGGCCTCCCAAAGTGCTGGGATTACAGGCTTGAGCCACCACGCCCGGCCTCTTTTTTTTTTTGAGACGGAGTTTTGCTCCTGTTGCCCAGGCTGGAGTGCAATGGCGTGATCTCAGCTCACCGCAACGTCTGCCTTTCAAGCGATTCTCCTACCTCAGCCTCCCTAGTAGCTGGAATTACAGGCATGTGCCACCACACCCGGCTAATTTTGTATTTGTAGTATAGATGGGGTTTCTCCATGTTGGTCAGCCTGGTCTCGAACTCCCAACCTCAGGCGATCCACCTGCCTCAGCCTCCCAAAGTGCTGGGATTACAGGCATGAGCCACTGCACCCAGCCTGACTCTCCCAGATTTTTCTAAGCCTGCCTGTAGAGGCTGAGAATCAGCCCTAGCCATTCAGGGAATCCGTGGAGGGTGGCCCCGGCCCAGCAGGCTACCCTCTGACTGCTTTGGGCCGAGATACAGGTTGGAGTGAGACCTTGATCAGGTGGCATCTGGTGGGGTAGGGGAAGGTCCAGGTCGGGTGCAGTCGCACCCGTGGTCGGGCCCCACTTGGTGATCACTCTGATATCGTCCCCTGAGCTTGGTTGTCACATGTGAGGGACAAGATCAGGCCGGAGAGCCCAACAGTGTTCCAGGAGACCGAGGGAGATGGCAAGGTCTTCTGTCGCGACACGCGGTGCTGCATAGGGGACTCTCCTGAGATAGTTACTGTGGGATGGGGGTCCGCGGTCTTTGAGAATCGTGGAAGATGAGGGGTGTATGAAGTTCCCCTCTGCCCCTGGGGACCTACTGGTGCCGTCGCAGGTGAATGGGGTAGGGCAACCTCGGCTCAGCCGCTTTCCCATCTGGTGCCGGCTTGTTCACATCATCACTGGATAAGTTTTCATTTTTTTTTTTTTTTTTTTTAACAGAGTCTCGATCTGTCGCCGAGACTGGAGTGCAGTGGCACGATCTCAGCTCACTGCAAGCTCCACCTCCGGGTTCACGCCATTCTCCTTCCTCAGCCTCCGGAGTAGCTGGGACTACAGGCTCCCGCCACCACTCCTGGCTAATTCTTTTTGTATTTTTAGTTGAGATGGAGTTTCCACTGTGTTGGCCAGGATGGTCTCAATCTCCTGACCTCGTGATCCACCCACCTCGGCCTCCCAAAGTTGCTGGGATTACAGGCGTAAGCCACTGCGTCCAGCAAGAAATTTATTATGTTTTATTTTTTTTGATATGTAGTCTCGTTCTGTTGTCCAGGCTGGAGGCCAGTGGCATGATCTCGGCTCACTGCAACCTCTGCCTTCCAGGTTCAAGCAATTCTCCTGCCTCAGCCTCCCGAGTAGCTGAGATTACAGGCACCCTCCAACATGCCCGGCTAACTTTGGTTATTTTTAGTAGAGAATGGGGTTTCACCATGTTGGCCAGGCTGGTCTTGAACTCTGGACCTCAAGTGATCTGCTTGCCTTGGTTTTCCAAAGTGCTGGGATTACAAAGGAGTGAGCCACCGTGTCTGGCCAAGAAATTTAAAAAATAGTTTCTCAATCCGGGCGCGGTGGCTCAAGCCTGTAATCCCAGCACTTTGGGAGGCCGAGACGGGTGGATCACGAGGTCAGGAGATCGAGACCATCCTGGCTAACATGGTGAAACCCCGTCTGTACTAAAAAATACTAAAAAACTAGCCGGGCGAGGTGGCGGGCGCCTGAAGTCCCACCTACTCCGGAGGCTGAGGCAGGAGAATGGCGTAAACCCGGGAGGCGGAGCTTGCAGTGAGCTGAGATCCGGCCACTGCACTCCAGCCTGGGCGACAGAGCAAGACTCCGTCTCAAAAAAAAAAAAAAATAATCCGGGCGCGGTGGCTCAAGCCTGTAATCCCAGCACTTTGGGAGGCCGAGACGGGTGGATCACGAGGTCAGGAGATCGAGACCATCCTGGCTAACATGGTGAAACCCCGTCTGTACTAAAAAA
This sequence comes from Colobus angolensis palliatus, assembly GCF_000951035.1. NCBI lineage: Eukaryota > Metazoa > Chordata > Mammalia > Primates > Cercopithecidae > Colobus > Colobus angolensis. The sequence continues at coordinate 555,039 of NW_012117265.1, forward strand.
TACTAAAAAACTAGGGCGAGGTGGCGGGCGCCTGAAGTCCCACCTACTCGGGAGGCTGAGGCAGGAGAATTGCGTGAACCCGGGAGGTGCAGCTTGCAGTGAGCCGAGATCGCGCCACTGCACTCCAGCCTGGGTGACAGAGCAAGACTCCGTCTCAAAAAAAAAAAAAAACACTTCAATTTACTCATGAATCAAGACATCAAAAGAGAAAAGTTTTACTAACTGATTTAATGAGAAAACACAACCTTTTAAACTTTTGACTACTGCTTAAAGAGTACTTACAGAATTATCTCACTTCCAGGACTTCTTGGAAAAGTAATGTTATAATTGATGTCCAGAGATGTACTTGAAGAATAAGCCAGTGATAAAAAATTTTTTTTTAAGTTTTTGGTGTGTGGGATGGAGTCTTGCTCTGTTGCCAAGGCTGGAGTGTAGTGGCACAATCTCAGCTTACTGTAGTCTCCGCCTCCCAGGTTCAAATGATTCTCCTGCCTCAGCCTCCCAAGTAGCTGGAATTATAGGCACATGCCACCACACCCAGCTAATTTTTGTATTTTCAGTAGAGATGGGGTTTCACCATCTTGGCCAGGCTGGTCTCAAACTCCTGACCTCAGGTGATCTGCCTGCCTTGGTCTCCCAAAGTGTTGGGATTACAGGCATAAGCCACCATGCCTAGCCTTAACTTTTATATCACGTGTGATGAATTTATATCATGGTGTGAATTTTCTGGAGCATTATACAGTCAGAAGTTGCTTAATCATGGGTATATGTTCTGAGAAACGTGTTGTTAGGTGATTTCCTTATGGTACAAACATCACAAAGTGAACTTACACAAATCTAGATGGTATAGCTACAACACATCTAGACTATATGGTACAGTCTATTGCTACTGGGCTATAAACCATACAGCGTATTATTGTACTGAACACTGCAGAAAACTGTAACAAAATGTTAAGTATTTATGAGTCTAAACATAGAAAATACACACAGTAAACATGCAGTATAAAAGATAAAAGAAAGATGCACCTGCGCAGGACACTTGCCATGAACACAGCTTGCAGGACTAGAAGTTGCCCTGGATGAGTCAGCGAGTGGTGAGTGAATGGGAAGGCCTAGGATGTTACTGTACACTAATGGAGAATTTATAAACACTGTACATAGACTACACTACATTCATAAAAACATTTTTTCCTCAATAATAAATAAACCTTAACTTACCATACATTATTTTCTTTATAAACTTATTTTTAAAACCTTTGACGTAATAATTTAGCTTAAAACACATTGTACAGCTGTACAAAAATATTTTATGTCCATATTCTATAAGCTTTTTCTATTAATTCTTTTTTACTTTTAATATTATTTTTGTCAAAGACTAAGACATAAACACACATTAGTGTAGGACTACCCGGGGTAAGGATCATCAGTATTGTCTTCCGCCTTCACGTTTTGTCCCGCTGGAATACGTTCAGGGGCAGTCCTGCACATGGAGCCGTCATCGCCTATCGTAACAGCGCCTTTTTTCTGGAGTATCTCCTGAAGGACCTGCCTGAGACTGTCTTACTGTTAAAAAAAAAATACGAAAACATTTTAAAACAGTATTGTAGATATATAAACCAGTAATGTAGCCATTTATTATCAAGTATATATTGCACATAATTATATGTGCTGTAATTTTTTTTTTTTTTTGAGACAGTCTCTCGTTCTGTCACCCAGGGTGGACCGTAGTGGCAGATCTTGGCTCACTGCAACCTCCACCTCCCAGGTTCAAGTGATTCTCCTGTCTCAGCCTCTCAAGTTGTTGGGACTACAGGTGCACCACCACACCCAGCTAATTTTTGTATTTCTAATGGAGACAGGGTTTCATCATGTTGACCAGGCCGGTCTTGAACTCCTGACCTCAACTGATCCTCCCACCTCAGCTTCCCAAAGTGCTGGGATTACAGGTATGAGCCACTGTGCCCAGCCAATTTACTTTTTTAAATCTTTGATACAGAGTATCACTCTGTCACCCATGCTGGCTGCCATTGCTTGATCTTGGTTCACTGTAGCCTTGAACTCCCGTGCTCAAGCAGTCCTCCTGCCTCAGCCTCCCAAGTAGATGGGACTACAGGGTGTGCTTCCACACTTAGAAAATGTTTTTCGTTTTTGTAGAGACGGGGTCTCACTATGTTGACCAGCGCAGTCACAAACTCCTGGCATCAAGCAGTCCTACCGCCTTAGTCTCCCAGTGTTGGGATTACAGGTGTGAGCCAACATGCCCAGCTGTGTTGTACTTTTATACAACTGAAAATGCAATAGGTTTACACCAGCACCACGAACACTTAAATAATGTGCTGCACTATGGTGTTTCTACCGCTACTAAATTGCAGTTGATAGAAATGTTTTCGGTATTATATAATCTTACGGGGCCACCAACCTGTATATAGTCCATTGCTCACTGAAACATGATTACATGGTACCTGACTATACATGAATTATCTTGCATCTCGCTTTCTACATTACACTGGTAGGATTTCTCTCTTCACTGGGAATTTTCACAACTTTGAAAGTATCTGTTAGAGTTGAAAACTTTCCCCTATTTCTCCCATTCATAGAGTTTCTATCGAGTGTGCATTCTCATATGCTTTTGTAAGGATGTGGACAAACTGAAGGCTTTTCCACATTGCTTACATTCAACAGGTTTCTCACAACTGTGAATTCTTTCATGTCTTTGAAAGGAACTGTGAAGACTAAAGGCCTTCCCACATTCTTTACATTTATAGGGTTTCTCTCCAGTATGCATTCTCATGTGTCCTTGAAAGCTTGTGGGATAAATAAAGGCCTTCCCGCATTCCTTACATTCATAAGGTTTCTCCCCAGTGTGAGTTCTTTCATGTATCTGAATGTAACTAGAACAACTAAAGGCTTTTCCACATTGTTTACATTCATAGGGTTTCTCTCCAGTGTGAGTCCGCTCATGTGTTCGTAACGCACTAGGAAAAATGAAGGCCTTCCCACAGTTCCTACATTTATAAGGTCCGTCTCCAGTGTGGGTAATCATGTGTCTTCGAAAGTTCTCGAGAGAAATGAAGGCTTTTGCACATTCCTTACACTCATAGGGTTTTTCTCCAGTGTGATTTCTCTCATGGATTTGCAAATCTAGAGGATAATTGAAGGTTTTCCCACATTTTTTACATTCGTAGGGTTTTTCTCCAGTGTGAGTCCTTTCATGTATTCGAAAGTAACTGGTCCGACTGAAGGCTTTCCCACATTCTTTACACTTATAGGGTTTCTCTCCAGTGTGCACTCTCAGGTGTACTCGAAAGGCTGGGCGTGCACTGAAAGACTTCCCACATTCTTTACATTTATAGGGCTTCTCTCCAGTATGAGTTCTTTCATGAATTTGAATGGAGGTGGAACATCTGAAGGCTTTACCACATTGTTTACATTTATAGGGTTTCTCTCCAGTGTGAATTCTTTCGTGTACTCGTAAAAAACTGGGAAAAATGAATGCCTTCCCACATTCCTTGCATTTATAAGGTCTATCGCCGTTGTGTGTTATCATGTGTGTTAGAACACTTGTGTGGGAAATGAAGGCTTTCCCACATTCCTTACATGCGTAGGGTTTCTCTCCAGTGTGAGTTCTTTCGTGTATTCGAATAGAACTGGGACAACTGAAGGCTTTCCCACATTTTTTACATTCATAGGGCTTTTCTCCAGTGTGAATCCTTTCATGAATTCGAAGTGAACTGGGACAACTAAGAGCTTTTCCACATTGCTTACATTCATAGGGTTTTTCTCCAATGTGCGTCCGCTCATGTGTTTGAAAGGGTTGGTGATATATGAAGGTTTTTCCACATTGTTTACATTTATAGGGTTTTTCTCCAGTGTGACTCCTTTCATGTCTTTGAAAGGATTTGAGATAACTAAAGGCTTTCCCACATTCCTTACATTTATATGGCTTCTCAAATAGCTCATATCCAGTGTGAGACCTCATGTGTCTAGTAAGGGATGAACGACGCATGAAGACTTTTCCACAGACAGTACATTCATATGGTTTTACTCCAGCAGTGTTCTTCCTCACACTGAGATTGGGACTGAAGGTTTCTGCACGTTGACTACCTTCTTTACCTTCACAGAGTCTCTCTCCCATATGGCTTCTGTAAAAAATTAGAAGCACAGTAATACTGGTTGTGTATTAATGATTTTATATTTATCATCAGGTAGCAGAACTAAATTTCTTTTTTTTTTTTTTGAGATGGAGTTTCGCTCTTGTTCCCCAGGCTGGAGTGCAATAGCGCGATCTCAGCTCACTGCAACCTCCACCTCCCAGCTTTAAGCGATTCTCCTACCTCGGCCTCCCAAGTAGCTGGGATTACAGGCATGCGCCATCACACCCTGCTAATTTTGTATTTTTAGTAGAGATAGAGTGTGTTGGTCAGGCTGGTCTTGAACTCCTGACCTCAAGTGATCTGCCCGCCTTGACCTCCCAAAGTGCTGGGATTACAGGCGTGAGCCACTGCACCTGGCAGCAGAACTAAATTTTTATCATTTTCAGGGAAATAGTTTTCTGCCCTGTCTGACTTGTTTAAAAATGAATATACTCAACGTTCAGCAAGAGGGCCTGTGTCACTGATAGCTATTATCAGAACAATAATACTGATGTATGGGGTTTTTTTTTTTGGTTTCGTTTTGAGACAGAGTCTCACTCTGTTGCCCAGACTGGAGTACAGTAATGCAATCATGGCTTACTGCAGCCTTGAACTCCCAGGCTCAATCAATCCTCCCACCTCAGCCTCCCATGTAGCTGGAACTACAGGCGTGCACCCCCACGACTGACTGAATTTTCTATTTCTTGTAGAGATAGGGTCTCGTCTTGTCGCCCAGGCTGGTTTCAAACTCCTGAGTTCAAATGATCTGCTCACCTTGGCTTCCTGAAGTTATATGTGGGGCTTTAAAATACTGTTTCCAAGGCTGGGCATGGTGGCTCACACATGTAATCCCAGCACTTTGGGAGGCTGAGGTGGGTAGATCATCTGAGGTCAGGAGTTTGAGACCAGCCTGGCCAACATGGCGAAACCCTGTGTCTACTAAAAATACAAAAATTAGGCCGGGCACGGTGGCTCACGCCTGTAATCCCAGCACTTTGGGAGGCCGAGGTGGGCGGATCACGAGGTCAGGAGATCGAGACCATCCTGGCTAACACGGTGAAATCCTGTCTCTACTAAAAATACAAAAAATTAGCCGGGCATGGTGGCGGGTGCCTGTAGTCCCAGCTACTTGGGAGGCTGAGGCAGGAGAATGGCGTGAACCTGGGAGGCAGAGCTTGCAGTGAGCCGAAATTGCGCCACTGCACTCCAGCCTGGGAGACAGCAAGACTCTATCTCAAACAAAACAAAACAAAACAAAAAAACAAAAATTAGCCGAGTGTGGTGGCACGTGCTTGTAATCCCAGCTACTCAGGAGGCTGAGGCAGGAAAATCACTTGATCCTGGGAGGCGGAGGTTGCAGTGAGCAAAGATCATGCCACTGCACTCCAGCCTGAGTGACAGAGCAAAACCTCATCTCGAGAAAAAAATTAAAACAAACAAACAAACAAACAAATAAATAAATTTGGAACTGCACTTGTTTCTTGCTTTAAAAGTGTCACAACTTTTTTTTTCCTTGAGATGGAGTCTCACTCTGTTGCCCAGGCTGGAGTACAGTGGCACGATCTCGGCTCGCTGCAACCTCTACCTCCTGGGTTCAGGTAATTCTCTGCCTCAGCCTCCCGAGTAGCTGGGATTATAGGCGCCCACCACCACAACTGGCTAACTTGTTTGTATTTTTAGTAGAGACAGGGTTTCACCATGTTGACCAGGCTGGTCTTGAACTCCTGACCTCGTGATCTACTCACTGCAGCCTCTCAAAGTGCTGAGATTACAGGCGTGAGCCACGGCGCCTGGCCATAATATTTTTAAGATTCTTTCAAGGAACACTGCTATTTCTTGTGAGTACAACTCACCTTAGATTTCTCCCCTGGTTTTTGTGTTGATCTTCAACATTCTGGTCTTCCCATTTTTCCCCTAAAATGCAGATCAAGAATAATCATGATAAAGTATTAAAAATGATACAAATATTATTATAGGTTCACAATGAGCTGTAACCATGCTTTGTTTATTTACAGAAGTATTCCCTTTTTAGATTCCAAATCTCGGAACAGTGATTATGAGCAAGAAATGCTAGTTCTCTAATTGACTATATGAAAAAATGATGTCGGCCAGGCGCGGTGGCTCACGCCTGTAATCCCAGCACTTTGGGAGGCCGAGGTGGGCGGATCACGAGGTCAGGAGATTGAGACCATCCTGGCTAACCCAGTGAAACCCCGTCTCTACTAAAAATACAAAAAATTAGTCCGGCGTGGCGGCGGGCGCCTGTAGTCCCAGCTACTTGGGAGGCTGAGGCAGGAGAATGGCGTGAACCTTGGAAGTGGAGCTTGCAGTGAGCCAAGACCATGCCACTGCACTCCAGCCTGGGCGACAGAGCAAGACTCTGTCTCGGAAAAAAGAAAAAAAAAGAAAAATGATGTCACTGGGGTGCGGTGGCTCATGCCTGTAATCCCCACACTTTGGGAGGCTGAGGTGGGAGAATCACTTGAGGTCAGCAGTTCGAGACCAGCCTGGCCAACACCGTGAAACCCTGTCTCTACTAAAAATACAAAAATTAGCTGGGCATGGTGGTACGCACCTGTAATCCCAGATACTCGAGAGGCTGAGGCAGGAGAATCGCCTGAACCCGGGAAGCGGAGGCTGCAGTGAGCCAAGATCCCGCCACTGTACTCCACCCTGGGGAACAGGACGAGACTTGATCTCAAAAAAAAAAAAAAGGCCAGGCACAGTGGCTCACGCCTGTAATCCCAGCACTTTGGGAGGCTGAGGCGGGGAGATTACCTGCGGTCAGGAGTTCAAGACCAGCCTGACCAACCCGTCTCTACTAAAAATAGAAAAATTAGCCGGGCGTGGTGGCGCATGCCTGTAATCCCAGCTACTTGGGAGGCTGAGGCAGGAGAATCGCCTGAAGCTGGGAGATGGAGGTTGTGGTGAGCTGAGATCGCGCCATTGCTCTCCAGCCTGGGCAACAAGAGTGAAACTCTGTCTCAAAAAAAAAGAAAGAAAAAATGATGTCATCCTTACCTATAGATGCCAGGTTCTTGAATGTTTCCTGCATCACATCTCTGTAGAGTTTCTTCTGTGAAGGAGCCAGCAGAGCCCACTCCTCCTGGCTGAAGCTCACAGACACATCCTCAAAAGCCACTGAGTCCTGAAACATCCAATATAAGTGGAGGAGAACAGGTGAGATTGACAAGGATGAGAGGTATACTCAATTCATAAGAAATTCACACATGATTTTGTGGTCTCCAGACATTTAATGTATGACTCGATTGTTAGAAATTTAACAGCATATTGAACACATAAACTTATGGCTACATCTTTACTGTGGTCACTATAAGTCTTATTGCTCTCTAATGGCAGTATCTAGTTCAACTTGGAAAAATGAAAGAAATCCTACACAAATGAGACAAACTTTAAGATCAATTTTTTTTCTTCCTTTTTGAGACACAGATGGTCTCGCTCTGCTACCTAGGCTGGAGTACAGTGGTACAATCACAGCTCATTGGAGCCTAGGCCTCTCAGGCTCAAGCAATCCTCCAACCTCAGCCTCCTGAGTAACTGGGACTACAGGAACACACCACTACACCTGGCTAAGTATTTTGTGTGTATTTTTTGTAGAGATGGGGTTTTGCCATGTTACCCAGGCTGGTCTCAAACTCCTCAGCTTAAGCGATTCACCAGTGTTGGTCTCTCAAATTGCTGGGATTACAGGCAAGATCTTCAATTCTTTATGAGATAAATTCTTATTTCTTGTGTGTGTGTTGTTTTCTAAGAGACAGGGTCTTGCTCTGTCACCCAGGCTCAAGTGCAGCAATCATAACTCACTGTAGCCTCAGATCCCTGGGCCCCTAAGACATCCTTCTGCCTCAGCTTCACGAGTAGTTAGGACTACAGATGTGCAACACCACACCCAGCTAATTTTTAATTTTTTTTTTTTTTGTTAGAAATGGGGTTTTGTTATGTTGTCTGGGTTGATCTTGAACTCTCGGCCTCAAGTGATCCCCCTGCCTCAGCCTCCCAAAGTGTTGTGATTTCAGGTATGAATAACCACACCCAGCCCACAGCGTAATTTCTTATTACCCAAATCATTCAGCATTCCTGAAGATGTGGGATTAAATGAGGTAGAGGTTTTAATAAGTAAATACACATTGAGAATCTTCTATCCCCTTTGTTATACATGAGAGGCCAGGAGGCTTGTGGAGATCCAACTTGTAACAAGGTCTAGCTGCCCATGTCGTCCTGAAGTATTTGAGGCCATTAGAACTCAGATTCTGCTGACTGAATGGAAATACTCTTTTAGAGATATATTAATTTCAACTTGTTTCCGATATATATAATATGTCCCCATGTGGTGGCATTACAGGCGTGAGCCACCGCGCCCGGCTATGTGCGTAATATTTATCATAGACTCAGTTTTTCCTTTAACTTTCTGTCCCACTTCATGAGGCTAGGAAGTTACTGGGAACACAGAGCTCAGGCACAAGGAAGGGGCCCTCACAACTGAGACCTTCACAAGATCCTTATACCCATGAGCCTCAGAACTGCTTCCAACCAATTTGTAGCACAAATACATACACACATGGAGATAAAATGTCAGAAGATCACTTTCTGGAAGATCCATAATCATGTCATCTGGGCTTTGCTGACTTTGAAGAATAGATTGACAGTATCAATTTTCTTTTTTTCTTTTTTTTTGAGACGGAGTCTGGCTCTGCCGCCCAGGCTGGAGTGTCGATAGTATCAATTGTCAAGGGACTCCACTGACATCCATAATGGTCTGATGGTGAATTTGCCCATGATTATATAAAATTAACAGGTAATTTCATACCTCCAAAGGAACATAAAATCTGGGTTGGGATGGCTCATGCCTGTAATCCCAGCACTTTGGGAGGCCGAGGTGGGTGGATCACCAGAGGTCAGGAGTTCGAGACCACCCTGATCAACATGGTGAAACCCCGTGTCTACTAAAAATACAAAAATTAGCCGGGCGCGGTGGCTCAAGCCTGTAATCC
>NW_012117265.1:570320-573576 GCF_000951035.1 Colobus angolensis palliatus
CCAGGCGCAGTGGCTCACACCTGTAATCCCAGCACTTTGGGAGGCCAAGGTGGGCAGATCGCCTAGGTTGGGAGTTCAAGACCGGCCTGACCAACATGGAGAAACCCCATCTCTACTACAAATACAAAATTAGCTGGGTGTGGTGGCGCATGCCTGTAATCCCAGCTACTCGGAGGCTGAGGCAGAAGAATCGCTTGAACCCGGGAAGCAGAGGTTGTGGTGAGCCAAGATTGTGCCACTGCATTCCAGCCTGCTCAACAAGAGCAAAACTCTGTCTCAAAAAAAAAACAAAAAAGTTAAACATATTCCCCAGCTTGGACCCAGACTCTCCCAGCTTGAAAAATGTAACCTTGGTCCGGCGTCATGGTTCACACCTGTAATCCCAGCACTTTGGGAGGCCGAGGCAGGCAGATCGCCTGAGGTCAGGAGTTCGAGACCAGCCTGGTCAACATGGTGAAACCCTGTCTCTACTAAAAATACAAAATAAATTGGCCAGGCATGGTGGCACATGCCTGTAATCCCAGCTATTGGAAGGCTGAGGCAGGAGAATTGCTTGAACCCAGGAGGCAGAGGTTGCAGTGAGCCGAAATCGTGCCACTGCATTCCAGCCTGGGCAACAGAGTGAGACTCGGTCTCAAAAAAAATAAAAAAGAAAAATGTAACCCCTAGAGTGTGTCAGTACCTGGTAATGGAGGATAGGAGCACCTGATCAGCAATGAACTATGGGAGCTCCATACCTCTTTCTCTCCTATGGCAGGAAAGAAATATTAGATTCCCCAGGTTTCCATTTTCCCAAGTGAGGAAACTCTCAACCAGATTGAGATTGAGGTTCTGATGCAAAGGAGCTCCTCAATTCATTAACCCTGTCTCTAGAAACATAAGTCCTGACCTTCACAGACACTGTCAATATGCACCAATTACACTCAGCACACCTACATTACAGATGTGAAACTCAAACGTAATGTCTAAAAACACACCCAAGGAAACCACAGTTAAAACCTCAGACATCCTTCCCTCTTCCCCTAAGGGCATCTGCCTGTGGATCCTCAACTTCCAAGTGCTCTGCAGTTTCTCTCAGTACAAAGGGATCCTTCCATGGCGGGCCTGAGTAGCTGGCAGACCTGTAGGGGAGACTCCCCAGGAAGAACCATCTGGGCCTTCAATAATCTTTCTTTACAGACTCAAGGGTGGACTTAGCTTGGAAACACTTATCTCAGGCCTCTGGTCTCCAGTTGCAAGGCTCTGGAACACTACTAGTAATTTTAAATGAGACAATTTAATTAAATTCTTAAGGATTGTTCCTTAAACATCCAGCAGAGGGCCTGGCACAATGGTTTACGCCAGTAATCCCAGCACTTTGGGAGGCCAAGGCGGGTGGATCACCTGAGGTCAGGAGTTTGAGACCAGACTGGCCAACATGCTGAAACCCCGTCTCTACTAAAAATACAAAAAAATTAGCCGGGCATGGTGGCACGTGCCTGTAATCCCAGCTACTCGGGAGGCTAAGGCAGGAGAATCGCTGTCAATATGCACCAATTACACTCAGTGCACCTACATTACAGATGTGAAACTCAAATGTAATGTCTAAAAACATACCCAAGGAAACCACAATTAAAACCTCTGACATCCTCCCCTCTTCCCCAACAGCATCTGCCTGTGGGTCCTCAGCTTCCAAGTACAGAGGTTGCAGTAAGCCAAAATTGTGCCACTGCACTCCAGCCTGGGTGACAGAGCTAGACTCCGTCTCAAAAAAAAAAAAAAACAAAAAAAACCCGAGAACATAAAATCCCTTTTCTCCAGTTTCAGGAGAAAGTGATTCCCAGACAGACACTCTAGGGGCTGTTGTCCCAGGTTCTCTCATTTCCATGCACTCATGTGCACCATACATGAAAAGATCCACACAGTTAGAAGGGGTTTTCTTAAGTCATTAGGACTAGGGTCTGAGCAGGAAATTTGGCTCCAGGCAACCCTCCCTACTTGACAAGTTCATCTGCATGCCTGGGTGCTCTCTGTAAGGTTTATTTACATTTACATATAATAGAAAATAAATATTTTGGCCAGGCGTGATGGCTCCTGTTTATAATCCCAGCACTTTGGGAGGCTGAGGTGGGCGGATCGTTTGAGCCCAGGAGTTTGAGACCAGCTTGGGCAACATGGTGTAACACTGTCTCTACAAAATATACAAAACTTGGCCAGGCATGGTGGTGCATACCTGTGGTCTCAGCTACTTGGGAGGCTGAGGTGGGAGGATTGCTTGAGCCGGCTAAGTCAAGGGTGCAGTGAGTCAAAACTATACCACTGCACTCCAGCCAAAAATAACTAAAGATTTCATGTATAGCATTTTACTAAAAAATAAAAATAAAAAAGAAAACAGAAAAAAAGTATCATATCCTTGATAATTAGGAAATGTCAAATAGTTCCCACTTCAAACTGAATAGGAAGACAAAACTAATCAATTAAGATAACATTAGTGTTGATGACTACAGAGAACAATTATGTACAAATGAAGGATCAATTGATACACTCCACCACTTTTTTTAAGTTTGTAAATTTAAACTTGACCAAGATCCAGTAATTTTTATCCAGCCACCAGAGAATTTATTGTACGTTTGCACTTGGAGACCGAAACAAAAATAGTAGGAGCATTATTTTCCACAAAGCAAACAAAAACAAAACCATGAAAAAGACTAAACACCACAACCCTTGGAATGGGTAGCTTGCAGCTTCAGATACTAACACGTGAAAAATATACTGAGAGGTGGCTGGGCGTGGTGGCTTAAACCTGTAATCCCCAGCACTTTAGGAGACTTAGGTGGATGGATCACGAGGTCAAGAGATTGAGACCATCCTGATCAACATGGTGAAACCCAGTCACTACTAAAAATACAAAAATTAGCTGGGCATGGTCACTCATGCCTGTAGCCCCAGCTACTCGGGAGGCTGAGACAGGAGAATTGCTTGAACCTGGGAGGCGGAGGTGGCAGTGAGCTAAGATCACATCCCTGCACTCCAGCCTGGCAACAGAGCAGACTCCATCTCAAAAAAAAAAAGAAAAAAAAAAAAAGGCCAGGCACAGTGGCTCACGCCTATAATCCAGCACTTTGGGAGGCCAAGGCGGGTGGATCACAAGGTCAGGAGATCAAGACCATCCTGGCTAACATGGTGAAACCCCGTCTCTACTAAAAATAGAAAAATTAGCCGGGCGTGGTGGCGCATGCCTGTAATCCCAGCTACTTGGGAGGCTGAGGCAGGAGAA
>NW_012117265.1:579216-581638 GCF_000951035.1 Colobus angolensis palliatus
GGATCACGAGGTCAGGAGATCGAGACCATCCTGGGTAACATAGTGAAACACCATCTCTACAAAAAAAAATAAAAATTAGCTGGGCGTGGTAGTGCGTGCCTGTAATCCCAGCTACTAGGGAGGCTGAGGCAGGAGAATCACTTGAACCCAGTAGGTGGAGGTTGCAGTGAACGGAGATCGTGTCACTGTACTCCAGCCTGGTGACAAAGCTAAACTCTGTCTCTAAATAAATAAAGGAAGGAAGGAAGGAAGAAAATTTTAAGGCATTTAACAAGAAAACCCACTATTGCTTTCAGAAAATGAGAATGTCGGGCAGGGCATAGTGGCTCATGCCTGGAATCCTAGCACTTTGGGATGCTGAGGCTGGAGAATCGCTTGAGCCCAGGAGTTCAAGACCAGCCTGAGCAACAGCCAGACCCCATCTGTTAAAAAAGAAAGAAAGAAAGAAAATAATAATGTCAGTCAATTATTTCCATGGCAAGAAATAGTTTGCTAAAGTATTACTTATATCTGTATGCTTCTAGGTGTTGCAAATTTAAGTCCTGGAATACCATCTGAAATCATCAAACTAAAAGAACAGACCTCAGAAACATATTCCATGTGCTCAGGGGAAGAACAAAGAATTTTTAATAAATGTAACACTGAGATTTTTTTGTTTTCTGAGATTCATTCACTTTTTGCCTCTTTGGAAATATTTGGTACTATCAAGTTCTTCTGATAACATATATTTTATATTTATTGGAAAAATGACATTCAAATGAATAAATCTTTTCAAGGTCATAAACCCAAGGCAAGACAGTGCCAGTCTGAAACTGTGCTGAAAACATAGATCACCCAGGAAACTTTACAAAAAGGAACCTCAACCCAAAGGAGTTCCCATAGGATGTCTGTGCCCTGGAAACATACCAGAATGAGGGGCACAGCATTTTATGCAGAGTAGTTCCAAGTGAATAATTTTTCTGATTTTTTTTTCTCTGATGTAAAATATCCACAAACAAGAAATCTTTTAAAAGAGGCATCAATTGGAAAAAAGATTATTAAAATACTGCGTGTGTTTGAAATGCACCACACAGGACAATGAGTTGGTGAAGATGTTTTCCACTGGAGAGGAGAAGTAGGCGCTTGGGAATACGGGGAGGGATATGGAAATCTAGGGATTAATGGCCCGCCGTGCGAGGAGCTAGGCTGGGGGACAGGGTAGTGGATTTGAGACTGCTTCCAACATCTTTGGAAGACTCAGGGAGAAACCACCTTTGGGAATAAAGAAGGGACTGCGGACCCTACAGACTGCAGCTCCTCCCACTCAAACCAAACACACAAGGCGGGATTCTCCCCATGACCCTTCCGTGGTCCCTGCACAATCTGGGAAAGACGTGGGGCTGCGGGGGGCGCGGAGCTGCCCAGAGAGGGCTCCGGGGCTGGGACCGCAGTCGCCGCGCAGGGACGGGACTGGACTCTTGGCGTCCCAGCTGCCAGCCCAGCCCCACACTGCGGCCGGAGGTGACTGTGGGGAGGCCCGGGTCCCGCGACCACGGCCGGTTCCAACTAGGCCAGCCCTGCACACTCACCATTTTCCGGCCTCGGGGGTGTCCCGGTGTTGTCCCTACGGTTCACGGAGCCAGCGCACGGTACAGCGCATCCGATGCAGGGGGACAGCAACCTGACGCGTCAAGGTGCCAGGAGACCAAAAGCTGAGCAAAACCCGATCGCATAGTGACGTAACACGCATTCGCGAAGGGTAGTCGTACCCCTCATTCCGGCGGCGCCCCTGATTGGACAATTAATACAGCCCCGCCCCCTTTTGTCCGAATGACAGCTAGGCGGCTGGTCTAGTAGCTAGGCAGGTCTCGCTTCCGCCCGTGGGACGGAACTGGTGCCCTCCGTGGACAATTGTGTTGAAGCAGAAATTGTTCCGGATCTCGGGTCGGACACGGAAGTCTTCCTGCAGTGTTTCTGGATGCGGGGACAGGGATGCGCAGGAATTCCAGTCTCAGTTTCCAGATGGAGCGACCCCTCAAGGAGCAAGTCCAGAGCAAGTTGTCGTCTAGTCAAGGCCGCACAGGAACGGTAGCGTCTGATGTCCTCCAGGTACCAGGGGCTTGGCATAATGTTGTAAGGCCTCTCGTGGAATAGTGACCCTCGTTTATAAACAGACGGTTACTCCATCATGTGTAATAAAAAGTGTGGGTGTATTTTAATCTTTGACTATAACAGCGTTGAGGCGTCCACCTTTCTTTTCCCCACCTCCACACATTTGGCACTTTAGAAAAGGAACTCCAAGCCAGGGCTTGGTGGCGCACACCTGTAGTCCCAGCTACTTGGGAGGCTGAGGCAGGAGAATGGCATGTAACCGGGAGGCGGAGCTTGCAGTGAGCCCAGATTGCGCCACTGCACTCCAGCCTGGGTGACAGAGCTAGACTCC
>NW_012117265.1:581688-586038 GCF_000951035.1 Colobus angolensis palliatus
AGTCTGGGCAACATGGCCAGAACCCATCCCAAGAAAAAAAAAAAAAAGGAAAGAAAGAAAGAAAAAAGAATCCGTAGGATACCCGAGCACTTGGCTCTGGTGGTAAATTGCAACCCTAACCTGGGCACAGGGACTCTTTTCAGACCAATCACGATCTATGAGACGTGTTCAGTAAACTGCATTTTACTGTGGAAGGAAATGCTTTCTTTTTGTTGGTTGGTTGGTTGTTTTTAGTTTGAGCATGTTTTTATTGCTTTTCATTTTCATTTTTGTAGATTTATGGTTACAAATGCACTTGTGTTACATGGATATATTTCATAGTGGCGAAGTCTGGCTTTTAGTGCACCCATCACCCAGAGTGTATATTGTATCCAATAGGTAATATTTCATCCCTCATCCCCTCTCTCTCTCCAACCTATTGGCATCTCCAGTGTCTATTATTCCACTCTGTATGTCCATGTTTACCCATTGTTTAGCTCCCACTTATATGTAGGAAGATGCAGTTTTTGACTTTCTCTTTTTGTTATCGCACTTAGGATAATGGCCTCCAGTTCCATCCATGTTGCTGTGAAGTGGAAGGAAATTTATCTCAAATAAGTTTTCTAGAGTGTCCCTACAGAACTTTGAAAGGCCAAGAGTCCAAGACCAGCCTGGGCAACATAGCGAGATCCCATTTCTAGAAATATTTTTTTAAATTAGCTAAGCATGGTGTTCACCTGTAGTCCTAGCTACTTCAGAGGCTGAGGCAGGAAGATCTCAAGGCTAAGAGTTTGAGGTTACAGTGAGCCAAGATTGTGCCACTGCATTCCAGCCTGGGAGAGAGACAGACTGTCTCTAAATTTTTTTTAAAGTAGAAACATTTTCATTTTTCCCATTATAGAGGAGACAGTGTAATCTTGAAAACGCTCATGATCCACCCTTCTTGTAGCTCTGTGTGTACAGGTAGATGAAGGGGGAACAATGCTTCCAAGGTTGTCAAATGTGATGTTTGGTTCTAAATTGCTGAAACTCACAAAATGCATCCTCTTGTTTCTAATTAGATGCAGAACAGTGAACACCATGGACAAAGCATCAAGACTCAAACTGTAAGTGAGATTGCTACCTGTCAGTGTGGACACCTTCCTGGTTTATAATGACCATTTGGGCCTGTGCTTCTGTGACCTCTTTGTAGGGGGTCTTTGGGGTCTTTGTGAAGCATCAACACACTCCCATAGTCAAGGCCAATAACCAGGCTCTCAGGTGTGTCCTGTTCATTGCCCTCACCCTGTACTTCCATTGTCCCTTACTTTCATTGGTCATCCCAACACAGCCACCTGCATCCTTTGGAATATCACATTTGAGCTGGGCGCAGTGGCTCATGCCTGTAATCCTGGCACTTTGGGAGACTGAGGTGGGAGGATTGCTTGAGTCCAGGAATTGGAGACCAGTGAGGGCAATGTAGTGAGACTCTGTCTCTACAAAAAATAAAAAAAAATTGGCTGGGTGCAGTAGCTCATGCCCGTAATCTCAGCACTTTAGGAGGTAAGGTGGGTGGATCACTTGAGGCCAGGAGTTGGAAACTAACCTGGCCAACATGGTGAAACCTCATCTCTATTAAAAATATTTTTTAAATTAGCTGGGCGTGGTAGGGGGCACACCTGTAATCCCAGCTACTTGGGTGGCTGAGGCACGAGAATCGCTTGAATCTGGAAGGAGGAGGTTGCAGTGAGCTGAGATTGCGTCACTGTACTCTAGCCTGGGCAACAGAGTGAAACTCTGTTTCAAAAATAAATAAATAAATAAAGATAAAAAATTAGCTGGACGTGGTGACATAGTCCCAGCTTCTCGGGAGGCTGAGGCAGGAGGATGGCTTCAACCTGAGACTGTGGTGACCTGTGATGGTGCCACTGCACTTTAGCCTGGGCAACAGAGCTAGACCCTGTCTCAAAAAAACACAAAAACCACACATTTGGAGTTATGTTTACTTGTTTGCATAGTTTGGACAAAACGATCACTGTAGTTCTGACCTTCCAGGTAACCACGCAAGAGACAGATAAGGCACTGGTTGGTATCATAATTCCGTCATTGCTGTCAGTTCCCTGATCTAAGTGACTCTGTAATCCCAACACTTTGGGAGGCTGAAGTGGGAGGAATTTCATGGGGAATGACTACAGCCTTCATGCATGTAGATACATAATCTGAGCCTGAATATGTCATCTTCACATAAAACCACGATTTGGTTATTGAGCGTTCTGTGAATCCTGGGTTCCTTGGCTCATAGGAGCTTCAGTGTGGCTTTTCTGGCCAGGAGCTTGCCTAATATTTTCAACAATGCAATCCTTAAGTTCAGCATGCTGGTATTCTTCAGTGTCTGGGTCACCGTCCTTCTTGTCTACCAAAACCCCAAACGGGGAAGGTCTCAATCCTGGCCGCCACTGATTTGCTGCTGCTTCTCTGTCTGCAGATGCTATGCTGTTCCTGTTCTTGTTCGTTTCTTTTTTTTTTTTTGGAGACAGGGTTCTTGCTGTGTTGTGCAGGCTGGTCTCAAGCTCCTGGCTTCAAGCAATCCTCCTGCCTCAGCCTCCCAAAGTGCAGGGATTACAGATGTGAGTCACCACACCTGGCCTGAGTTTTCAGTTTTTGACAGTTCTCAGTATATGTGGTGGCACGCATTTGGACTTTAATACTGAGAAATTCCATTATTATTATTGTTATTATATTGTATTACTATTACTATTATGTGCTGTTGCCCAGGCTGGAGTGCAGTGGCAAGATCACAGCTCACTGTAGACTCAACTTCACAGGCTCAAGCAATCCCCTTGCCTCAGTCTCCCTAGTAGCTGGGACTAGTAGCTGGGACTAGGACTAGGTGTGCGCCACCATGCTTGGCTAATTTAAAAAAAAATTTTTTTTTTTTAAATTTTTTTTTTTAGTTGGGCGTGGTGGTGCACATCTGTAATCCCAGCTATTTGGGGAGGCCGAGGCAGGAAAATTGCTTGAACCCAGAAGGTGGGGGTTGCAGTGAGCCGAGATTGTGCGACTGCACTCTAGCCTGGGTGACAGAGCGAGACTCCATCTCAAAAAAAAAAAAATTAAAAATTTTTAAAGTTTAGAGACAGGATCCCCCTATATTGCCTAGGTTGAACTCCTGGACTCAAGTGATCCTCCCACATCAGCCTCCCAAAGTGTTGGGATTATAGGCGTGAGCTACTGCACCCGGCCAATTTCATTATTACTTATGAGCCATATGAGTTTAGACAAGAGTTTGTGCTCTCCATACTTAACTTTTTTCATTTGCAGGATGGGAGGTATGATTGGGTGGGGCTAATCAAATGAAATACTAGTGATTATGAAATCACATTAGTCACCACAGTGATATGCAAACATAAACTATTGAAATATTGAATAAAAATAGGATTTTACTTGTTCTTTAGTAAAACACAAAACTGTTCATTTTTTTTTCTTTCCTAACATGTGCTGGAAATCTACCATATGGAAATGACACTTGTGAATGGTCATGGACTTTTAGGCCTTTGCTGATCATTAAAATAAAAATCTTCCTGGCCAGGCGCGGTGGCTCATGCCCGTAATCCCAGCACTTTGGGAGGCCGAGGTGGGTGGATCACCTGAGGTCGGGAGTTCGAGACCAGCCTGACCGACATGGAGAAACCCTGTCTTTACTAAAAATACAAAATTGGCCGGGCGTGGTGGCACATGCCTATAATCCCACCTACTAGGGAGGCTGAGGCAGGAGAATTGCCCGAACCTGGGAGGTGGAGGTTGCGGTGAGCTGAGATCGTGCCATTGCACTCCAGCCTGGGCAACAAGAGCGAAATTCTGTCTCAAAAAAACTAAAAAAATTAAATTAAATTAAATTAAATTTTAAAAAATCCTATTTGAGGGTCTCAAATACACTTTTCTTAAAGAGATAGGAAAACTATTAACAAAATATTTAACAGAATACTTCACTTCTGGTCCACCAATAACCACTTCTCAAGCAGACACCAGCTGTGTTTGCTATATACTTCAATTTAATTGTGACAGTATCTACCTGGAGACAGAGTCCGATACCAGAAGCTAACAGCTCACAAGAATGTCCCTCACTTCAAATGTCAGTTGTAAGTCCCAGGATGTGACCTATGCTTCTGACCAACCAGCTGTAAATCAGGGTTTTCATGACCCACTCTTTGGGTTTGATTAATTTGCTATAGCAGCCTAAAGAACTCACAGAAACACTAGTTACATTTACTCACTTATTACAAAGGATTTTTTTTTTTTTTTGAGACGGAGACTCTTGCTCTATCGCCCAGGCTGGAGTGCAGTGGCATGATCTCGGCTCACTGCAAGCTCCACCTCCCAGGTTCACGCCAT
>NW_012117265.1:586794-590203 GCF_000951035.1 Colobus angolensis palliatus
ATCTTGGCTCGCTGCAACCTCTGCCTCCCAGGTTCAAGCGATTCTCCTGCCTCAGCCTCCCAAGTAGCTGGATTACAGGCCCGCGCCACCATGCCCAGCTAATTTTATTTTATTTTTTGTATTTTTAGTAGAGATGGGGTTTCAACATGTTGGCCAGGCTGGTCTCGAACTCCTGACCTCATGATCCGCCCACCTTGTCCTCCCAAAGTGCTAGGATTATAGGCATGAGCCACTGCACCAGGTCTAATTTTTGTATTTTAAGTAGTGATGGAGTTTCACCATGTTGGTCAGGCTGGTCTTGAACTCCTGACCTCAAGTAATCCACCTGCCTCAGCCTCCCAAAGTGCTGGGATTACAGGTGTGAGCCACCACACCTGGCCCTACAAAGGATATTTTAAATGATACAAATGAACAGCCAGATGAAGAGATACCTCCAGGCATATGGTTATGTTCTTATTTACCAACCGGAAGGCTCTCTGAGCCCTGTTTTTGGGTTTTTATGGTGGCTTTATTATGGTGACATGATTAATCACATCATTCACTATTGGTGATCAACTCAACCTTCAGTTTTCTCTTCCCTCCCTGGAGGTGGGGACAGAGCTGAAAGTTTCAAAGCTCCAATCACGTGGTTGGTTCCCCTGGTAACTAGCCTCCCATCCTGTGGTTTGTAGGAGCTTTCCAAAAATCACCTCATTAACATAAACTTAGCTGTGGCGGAAAGGGGATGGTTATAACTAAAGACATTTCTTTCACCTTTTACTCTGGAACTCTTCTAGAGCTATTTTTAAGAACTGAATACAAAAGGCCATTTTTTTTATTATTATTTAAATAGGGTCTCCTTCACTCTGTTACCCAGACTGGAGTGCAGTGGCACAATCTTGGCTCAGTGCAGTCTCCACCCCTGGGTTCAAATGATCCTCCCACCTCAGTCTCCTGAGTAGCTGGGACTATAGGTGCACACCACCACGTCTGACTATTTTTTTGTATTTTTAGTAGAGATGGATTTTCGTCATGTTGCCCACACTGGTCTCAAACACCTGAGCTCAAGCCATCCACCTACCTTGGCCTCCCAAAGTACTGGGATTAAAGGTGTGAGCCCCAGTGCCCAGCCTTTTTCATTTTTTTGAGACAGAGTCTTACTCTGTCACCTAGGCTGGAGTGCAGTGGTATCATCACAGCTTACTGCAGCCTTGACTTCTCTGAGCTCAGGTGATCCTCCCACCTCAGCCTCTCGAGTAGCTGAGACTATAGGCACACACCCCTATGCCTGGCTAATTTTTGTATTTTTTGTAGAGATGGGGTCTCACTGTGTTGCCCAGGCTGGTGTTGAACTCCTGGGCTCAAGCATCCTGCCTGCCTCAGCCTCCCAACGTGGTGGGATTACAGGCAGGCCAAATACTTTAACAAAAGATACTCCAATTGCTCTAGTCACTTGGGAAATTACGAGGTTTATAGCAACTGGGAGCCAGGAACCCTGTACAAAACCCAAATTATATATTTCACAATATCACAACTTTCTTTTCCACCAAACTGGGAGGTGGTACTCAAAATGATACCCTCTCTCTGCAGTTTGACTCAATAATAACTTGGATATTCTCTTTTTTTTTTTGAGATGGAGTCTTGCTCTGTAGCCCAGGCTGGAGTGCAGTGGTGCGATCTCAGCTCACTGCAACCTCCACCTCCTGGGTTCATGCCATTCTCCTGCCTCAGCCTCCCGAGTAGCTGGGACTACAGGCACCTGCCACCACGCCCGGCTAATTTTTTGTATTTTTTGTATTTTTTTTTGTATTCTTTAGTAGAGACAGGATTTCACTGTGTTAGCCAGGATGGTCTCGATCTCCTGACCTCGTGATCTGCCCGCCTCGGCCTCCTAAAGTGCTGGGATTACAGGCGTGAGCCACCGTGCCCCGCCATAACTTGGATATTCTCTAAAAATCCGTAGTTCTTGTCTGTGTGTCACCTGGGAAATCACTGTGGATTTAAATAAGTACTCTGCACATAAGAAAAACCCATGATGGAGCCAGGTGCAGTGGCTCACACCTGTAATCCCAGCACTCTGGGAGGCTGAGGCAGGTGGATTGCATGAGCCCAGGAGTTCGAGACCAGCCTGGCCAACATGGCGAAACCTTGTCTCTACTAAAAATACCAAAAACTAGCCGGGCGTGGTTGCACGCACCTATAGGCCCAGCTTCTTGGGAGGCTGAGGTGAGAGAATCATCTGAGCCTGGGAGGTCAAGGCTGCGGTGGGCTGAGATCACACCATTGTACTCCAGCCTGGGTAACCATAGTGAAACCTTGTCTTGACAAAAAAAAAAGAAAAAAAAAATACATGATGGGCTGCACTGTGCAGATGACCATTACCCTCTAGGAAGACCTCAGTGGTTTTCTTTTTTTGAGACAGAGTCTTGCTCTATTGCCTAGGTTGGAGTCCAGTGGCATGATTTCAGCTCACTGCAACCTCTGTCTCCTGGGTTTAAGTGATTCTCCTGCCTCAGCTTCCCACATAGTTGGGAGGTGCCCACCACCACACCCAGCTAATTATTTTTATTTTTTTGTAGAAATGGGGTTTTACCATGTTGGCCAGGCTTGTCTCAAACTCCTGACCTCAGGTAATCTTCCAGCCTCAGCCTCCCACAGTGCTGGGATTACAGGCGGGAGCTACTGCTCTAGCCAGAAGTTTTCTGATGTACAATTTATGTCACCCAGTCTCCAGTAGCAGCAAAATTTTCATGTCAAATGCATGAGGCAATTCGGACGTAGAGATCAATGCCATAAAATGGAAATTCCAGAAATAAGCCTATATATATATATATAGAGAGAGAGTCAACTGAGTTTCAAAAACGGTGCCAGGAATCAGGAAGGAATATTGTTTTCATAAATTGGTGTTATGACAATTGGATAGACATACAAAAAATAATAAAATTGGGCCGAGCACAGTGGCATGATCGTTTGAGGCCTGGAGTTCAAGACCAGCCTGGGCAATATAGTGCAACCTCATATCTTATAAAAAAAAAAAAATTAACCAGGTTTGTGGCACACACCTGTAGTCTCAGCAGCTCGGTGGCTGAGTGGGGAGGATTGCTGGAGCCTGGCAGTTTGTGGCTGCAGTGAGCTAACCACTCTAGGCTAGCCTGGATGACAGAGTGAGATCCCAATTCTTTTTTTTTTTTTTCAGACAGAGTCCTGCTCTGTCGCCCAGGCTAGAGTGCAGTGACGTGATATCAGCTCACTGCAACCTCCGCCTCCTGGGTTCACGCCATTCTTCTGCCTCAGCCTCCCAAGTAGCTGGGACTACAAGCACCTACCACTATGCCTGACTAATTTTTTGTATTTGCAGTAGAGACAGGGTTTCACTGTGTTAACCAGGATGGTCTCGATCTCCTGACCTCATGATCCGCCCACCTCAGCC
>NW_012117265.1:591386-593800 GCF_000951035.1 Colobus angolensis palliatus
CCCAGGCTGCAGTGCAGTGGCGCAATCTTGGCTCACTGCAAGCTTCACCTCCCAGGTTCACGCCATTCTCCTGCCTCAGCCTCCGGAGTAACTGGGACTACAGGTGCCCACCACCACACATGGCTAATTTTTTTGAATTTTTAATAGAGACAGGGTTTCACCATGTTGGCCAGGATGGTCTCGATTTCCTGACCTCGTCATCCGCCTGCCTCGGCCTCCCAAAGTGCTGGGATTACAAGCGTGAGCCACTGCACCCGACCAGAATCTGTATTTTTTAATTTTTAAATTTTATTTTTGTAGAGGCAGGTTCTTACTATGTTGCCCAGGCTGGTGTGAAAATCCTGGCCTCAAGGGATCCTCCCGAAGTGCTGAGATTACAGGCTTGAGGCAACGTGCCTGGCCTTTGTCTTAAAAGGAAGTAAATTCTGACACATGCTACAACATGATGAAGATTGAGGACGTTATGCTAAGTGAAATAAGCCAGTCGGAAAAGGACAAATACAGAATAATTCCACTTACATAAGGTACCCAATGAAATTCATACAATCAAAAAGTCGAATAGTGGTCTCAGGGACTGAGGGGGAGCAGTAAATGGGATGTTATTCAATCGATAGTTTCAAATTTGCAAGATTAAATCAGTTCTAGAGATTCGTTTCACAATGTAACTACACTTAACACTACTGAATAGGCCACTTAAAAATGGACCTCGGGCAAAGAACAAATTCCGCTGACATGGAAATATCCCAGCCGGGACAACCCACTCTGGGAAGCTCGCTCGGCTCAGCCACGTGCTCTCCTGCATGACTGTCACTCAGGGGTGAGGGGGCGGGGCCACACAAACTGTCCAATCAGCATCGGTGTTGAAAAGGCGCTTGGACCCTTGCCTTGAACGCGCATGTGAACCTCCTTATTCTAGCGGTTCGCTAGTATTGCGTCTCACCCTGGGCTGAGGGCTGTCTGGGGCTCTGCACATGCTTTGTGGCACCGGGACCTGCAGGTAGTGAGGGATCTGTAGGGAGGACTCCTGGAGCCTCCCTAAGCCGAGAAATGGTGAGTTTGCGGGACCGGGAGTCCCGAGACCTGAGGAGGGTACTTGTCGGAACCGACTGTGGGAATACCTGAGTCCTCCTGGCGCAGCTCTGGGGCCAGGAGACCCGAGGATCTCCCAGCAGGGTGGGGCTGGGCCGGCAGCTGGGACCTCAGGCGTCTTGTCCCGTCTCTGCGACTGG
The DNA here is from genome assembly GCF_000951035.1 of Colobus angolensis palliatus. NCBI lineage: Eukaryota > Metazoa > Chordata > Mammalia > Primates > Cercopithecidae > Colobus > Colobus angolensis. The sequence continues at coordinate 592,616 of NW_012117265.1, forward strand.
GGTCCTGGCTCGGAACCCTTTCCAGGCAACTGGGCATCCGCAGTCCCGCATCTCCCAAGATCTTCTCGTGCTTTTGAGAATCCATTTGGGTCAGAACATTAAGGTGAATCCACCTGTGAGAACTGAAGCCTGGAGGAGGGAGCATTTTTTTTTTTGCAGCTGGGGGAGCGGAGGGCGCGTGGAGCTCCCGGAGTTCGTTCCTGTGGCTGCTCAGATACCCCTGCTGTCTTCACCAGGCACTGACCCACTGTCTGGGTTACCACTCCCACGTTTGGGAATTTGTTTGTTTGTTTTGAGACGGTCTCGCAATGTTGCCCAGGCTGAAGTGCAGTAGCGCCATCAAACCTCATCGCATCTCAAGCGATCCTCCCGCCTCAGCCTCCTGAGTAGCTGGGAGTAAAGGCATCTGCCACTACTGACTAATTTCAAATTTTTATTTATAGATACGGGGTCTTGCTATGTTGCTCATGCTAGTCTTGAACGCCTGGCTTTAAGGGATCCTCTTGCCTTGGCCTCCCAAAATGTTGGTATTATAGGCGTGACCATACCTGGCCTTTGTGAATGTATTTGCCTTTCGATTGCGGGTTTTCCATTTTAACGGTGGAGAAGCAATTCCTTGTCTAAACAGATTAAAACATTTGCATTTCTTTGCCTTAGATTCCTTGATTAAATCAATTTTTTTTTTTTTTTGACACAGAGCCTTGCTCTGTCGCCCAGGCAGGAATGCAGTGACACCATCTCAGCTCACTGCAACCACTGCCTCCCAGGTTGAAGCAATTCTCATGCCTCAGCCTCCTAAGTAGCTGGTATTACAAGCATGTGCCACCACGCCCAGCCTATTTTTGTATTTTTAGTAGAGATGGGATTGCATCTCAATGACCAGGCTGTTCTCAAACCCCTGGCCTCAAGTGATCTGCCTGCCTCAGCCTTCTAAAGTGCTGGGATTACAGGTGTGAGCTGCTGCGCTGGCCCAAATCACCTTTTTGCCTTTTTCTTTCTTTTTTCTTTTTTTGACAGTCTTGCTCTGTTGCCCAGGCTGGAGTGCAGTGGCATGATCTTGGCTCGCTGCAACCTCTGCCTCCCAGGTTGAAACAATTCTCCCTGCCTCACCCTCCCCAGTAGTTGGGATTACAGGCACCTGCCACCACACCCTGCTGATTTTTCTATTTTTAGTGGAGATGGGGT
>NW_012117265.1:595045-595912 GCF_000951035.1 Colobus angolensis palliatus
ACACCTGTTATCCAAACACTTTGGGAGGCCAGCCTGACCAACATGGAGAAATCCCTTCTCTACTAAAAATACAAAATTAGCTGGGCGTGGTGGCACATGGCTGTAATCCCAGCTACTAGAGAGCCTGAGGCAGGAGAATCTTTTGAACCCGAGAGGTGGAGGTTGTGGGTGAGCCAAGATCGCACCCTTGCACTCCAGCCTGGACAACAAGAGCGAGACTCGGTCTCACAAAAAAGAGAGAGAGAAAAGGACACTGCATGTGCGTGGCTTTCAGGCCTCTCTGACGTTTGTTCTGAATCAATTTTATTATTTTTAAATCATACATATATATTTCTGGTTTCAAACTCCTGGGGTCCAGCAATCCTCCTGCCTTGGCCTCCCAAGGTGCTGGGATTACAGGAATAAGCCACCGGGTCTAGCCTGGTTCTGAATTAATTTTTTTTTTTTTTTTTTGAGACGGAGTCTCGCTCTGTCGCCCAGGCTGGAGTGCAGTGGCGCAATCTCGGCTCACTGCAAGCTCCACCTCCTGGGTTCAAGCAATTCTCCTGCCTCAGCCTCCCGAGTAGCTGGGACTACAGGCGCCCGCCACCTCGCCCGGCTAATTTTTTGTATTTTTTAGTAGAGACGGGGTTTCACCAGGTTAGCCAGGATGGTCTCGATCTCCTGACCTCGTGATCCGCCATTCTCGGCCTCCCAAAGTGCTGGGATTACAGGCTTGAGCCACCGCGCCCGGCCTGGCCTATTCTTAAACCTGGAAAGAATAAATGGTGTCTCATGGTGGGTTACTGCTACCTTGATGATGTGGTTCTGCCCCTGTACCCAGTCTCCAACATTCTGGCAATAACTGGCTCCATCTAATCAGCATTT
>NW_012117265.1:595962-596540 GCF_000951035.1 Colobus angolensis palliatus
CGATCTCCTGACCTCGTGATCCACCCGTCTCGGCCTCCCAAAGTGCTGGGATTACAGGCTTGAGCCACCGCGCCCGGCCCTGAATTAATTTTAACATCTCTGTAATGCACTAACTGACAATCATTCATGGGATTAATCAATCCTAGGAATCAGTTATATCTAAGGATCCCCCTAAATGTAAGCAAGGTACACTGATTGATTGATTGATTGATTGATTGATTGATGGAGTCTTCTTGCTCTGTTGCCCAGGTGGGAGTGCTAAGACAGACCCTCACTCTGTCACCCAGGTGGGAGTGCAGTGGTGTGATCTCAGCTCAATGCAACCTCTGCCTACCGAGTTCAAGCGTCAGCCTCCTGAGTAGCTGGGATTACAGGTATCTGCTACCACACCCGGCAATTTTTTGTAGTTTTTAGTAGAGATGGGGATGTCACTGTGTTGACCAGGCTGGTCTCGAACTCCTGACTTCAAGTGATCTGCCTGCCTCAGACTCCCAAAGTACTGGGATTAGAGGTGTGAGCCACCATGCCTCGCCTACACCCTATAATTTTTTTTTTTTTTTTTTTTTTTGAGATGGAGT
>NW_012117265.1:598316-605996 GCF_000951035.1 Colobus angolensis palliatus
CACCGTGCCCGGCTAGTTTTTTGTATTTTTTAGTAGAGACGGGGTTTCACCGTTAGCCAGGATGGTCTCGATGTCCTGACCTCGTGATCCGCCCGTCTCGGCCTCCCAAAGTGCTGGGATTACAGGCTTGAGCCACCACGCCCGGCCAATATGTAAATTTTTTATTTTTTAGAGACGAGGTCTCACTATGTTGCCCAGGCTAGTCTTCAACTCCTGACTCAAGTGATCCTCTCTCTGCCACCTCCAAAAGTGCTAGGGTTACAGGTGTGAGCCACGGTGCTGACCTCCCTTCACTTTTTTTTGTTTATTTATTTATTTATTTTTATTTCTCCCTTCACTTTTGAAGGGACATGATATACTTCACCTGGTTGCTTTCAGAGACCCTCAGACGCCTTGCCTTTGTATACAGTCTCTATAGGCAAGATCTTCACTGCAGCTACCACCCTTGTCCAGGGTGGCACCTAAGTTAAATTCTTAGGAATTATTTGGTAATCAGAGGGCTGCTCCCTGCCTGACACCATCAACAGAGTTGTTGTTCCTCTCGGCACCCACAACATCATTTGGGCTTTTTTGATGTTCAGGATGTAACACAGTCCTTTATAAATTTTACTTAAGCCTATTTATGCTGTTACTTGCAAACTGGTTATCATTGCCTGGATGTTGCTGCTACCACACTCCTGTTAGTGCCTCCAGAGCACTATAGAGGCTTTTGTTTTTGTTTTTGTTTTGTTTTTGTTCTTGTTTTCTTTGAGCTGGAGTCTTGCTGTGTCTCCCAGGTTGGAGTGCAGTAGCGTGATGTCATCTCTCTGCAACCTCCACCTCCCTGGTTCAAGCGATTCTGCTACCTCAGCCTCCAGAGTAGCTGGGATTACAGGTGTGCACCACCACACCCAGCTAATTTCTGTAATTTTAGTAGAGACGGGGTTTTGCCACGTTGGCCAGGCTGGTCTCGAACTCCTGACCTCTGGTGATCTGCCTGCCATGGCCTCCCAAAGGGCTAGGATTACAGGCATGAGCCACTATTCCTGGCCACTATAGTGGCTTTAGAAACTTTCTCTTATGCCTCTTGTAATTATCCATGATGACCATAAGTTGTCCATAGGGCTCTGATGGAAGAAACAGCCCTTGGCCCCACACTATATGCCATTAGAGCTGCAATGACCACCATGTACCAAGTTCTCTTGAACATTGAGGCTCTCCCAGGTCCTGAACATGTAAGTCTACTCAACTGCTCATTTTGCCATGGGTCCTGGAAACAGCAACCTACACAGACCTCCTTTCAAACTTATAGAGCCAAATGTTAGCCTTCAGCATATCCTCTCTGTAGGAGTTGGGGTGGAGGGGTGACTTCTTTTCTTACTTCCTTGCCAGATTCATGGTGCTGGAGGAGGTCTACCTTCTCCTAGATCCTTTGCTACTGAGTGAACAGCAATGGGGAGTGTGTAGACTTTATGGGTGACATGGCCACATTTGTACACGGTGGAGCTCTCGGTAAAGAGCTGCTGCTTTTTATCCCTTAATTGAAAGGGACCTGATAAAGGACTGGACTCAAGGGACAGCTCATCAGGTTGTCATCTTAGCACTGGCCAACAATAAATCCCATCTGTGCATGTTTACACACTTGAGTGATTGTCTAAGAGTTGCACCTTTGTAGTAAAAGAACTCTGGGAATATTAGGCTAGGTGCAGTGGCTCACGCCTGTAATCCCAGCACTTTGGGAGGCTAAGGCGGGTGGATCACTTGAGGGCAGGAGTTTGAAACCAGCCTGGCCAACATGGTGAAACCCCGTCTCTACTAAAAATACAAAAAAAATTAGCCAGGCGTGGTGGCTTGTGCCTGTAATGCCAGCTATTCAGGAGGCTGAGGCAGGAGAATTGCTTGAACCAGGGAGGCGCAGGTTTCAGTGAGCCGAGATTGCGCTGTTGCACTCTAGACTGGCAACAGAGTGAGACTTCATCTCAAAGGAAAAAAAAAAAAAACCCACAAAACTCTGGGAATCTTTTTTTACCTCACGGCTAGCCATATAAGCCAAGATAATACACACCTCTACGTAGGGTAATCCCACAATCCAAGACTTTGCCTGGACACTCTTATATTCGTGCAAGAGTTCCAGACACTACTGATATTAATCAAAGCGCTTGTTTCACTTCTCAAAATAGAGATTGATGGGCTTTTGAACAAGGCATTCTATGGAACTTTCATCACCTTTACCAGTCTCTGGCTCAGAAAGCACCATAAAGGCTTACTAAAATAAAATTCATGAATTGAGTGAAAGGTTGTATGTTTCATTCATCAACCAGTAATGGGGTGAACTGTCATTAGCCTGTATTCATCATTTTTATTTTTCTAATAGATTTTATTTTTGTAGAGCTAGCTATTTCAGACTTAAAGAAAAATTTATGAGAAAGTATAGTGTTCCCACTTGATCCCTCTGCCTCCACATAGTTTATCCTTTTTATATTTTGTATTACTTTAATACATCTGTTATAATTGATGTACCAATATTATGCCTCAAAGTCCATAGTTTACATTAGGGCTGACTCTGTTATACAATCTATGGGTTTTGGCAAATCTATAATAACTGCTATTCATCATACCTGCATCATGTAAGATGGTTTCCCTCACCTAAATATCCCCTGTGCTTCCCCTATTCATTAATCCCTCCCTCTTCCCAAATTCTTGACAATCAAAAGCCTTTTTACTCTGTCATAATTTTGTCTTTTCCTGAATGTCATCTTTGAAACTACACACTATATAACCATTTAGATTGGCTTCTTTCACTTATTTTCAAGTCAAGTTTCCTCCATGTCTTTTTTTTTTTTTTTTTGATTGAGATAGGGTCTCGTCATATCACCCATGGTGGTCTTGAACTCCCAGACTCAAGTGATCCTCCTGCCTCAGTGCCCTAAGTAGCTGGTACTACAGGTGGGAGCCACCATACCTAGCCTCCATGTCATTTCATGGCTTGATACCTGATTCTCCTGCCTCAGCCTCCTGAGTAGCTGAGATTACAGGCAAGCGCCACCACACTCGGCTAATTTTTGTATATTCAGTGGAGACGGGGTTTCACCATGTTGGCCAGGATGGTCTCGATCTCCTGACCTCATGATCCACGCTCCTTGGCCCCCCCAAGTGCTGGGATTACAGGCATGAGCCACCCCGCCCAGCCAATACCTGATTTCTTTTTATCATTCTATGGGTGAACCAGATGGTTTATCCATATGTCTGTTGAGAGATACCTTGGTTCACTCTAAGGGTTGCAAGGTTTTGAATGAAACTATAAGCCTTCATGTGCAGGTTTTGGCATGAACGTAAGTTTTCAACTCATTTGAGTACATACCTAGGAGCATGATGACTAGATTACAATTTAAGAGTGTGTTTTGTTTTGTAACTGTCTGCCTTTCAGAGAGGGAGTACCATTTCCATTGCCAACAGCAAATAATGATGATACCTGTTGTTCTCCATCTTCACCATCATTTGGTGTTTTCAGTGTTTTAAAATTTAGCCATTTAGTGAGTGTGGTAGTATCTTACTCAATTTTATTTAAACTTAGTTTTATTGACTCCCTAATGCCATGTGATGTTGAGCATGTTTTCATGTGCTTGTTTACCATCTCTATTTCTTCTTTGGTGATGTATATGTTCATATCTTTTGCCCATTTTTAATTGGATTGTCTTCTTGTTACTGAGTTTTAATAGTTCTTTTTGTAGTTTCAATATGAGTCCTTTATCAGATAGGTGTTTTGCAAAGAATTTCTGTCTGTAGCTTGTCTTTTCATTTTCTTAACATGGTCTTTCCCAGAGCAGGCCTGTTTTTTGGGGGGCGGTGGGGATGGAGTCTCGCTCTGTCACTCAGGCTGGAGTGCAGTGGCGTGATCTCGGCTCACTGCAACATCAGCCTCTCAGGTTCAAGCGATTTCTCCTACCTCAGCCTCCCAAGTAGCTGGACTATAGGCATGCACCACCATGCCTGGGTAATTTTTGTATTTTTAGTAGAGATGGGGTTTCGCCATGTTGGCCAGACTGGTCTCGAATTCCTGACCTCAAGTGATCCGCCCGCCTCGGCACCCCAAAGAATTGGGATTACAGGCGTAAACCACGGCGCCTGGCCCCAGAGCAGGACTTTTTTATTTTAACAAAGTCAAACATAAGTTATGTTAAAATTCATCATCAAATCCAAGGTCATCTAGATTTTCTATGTTATCCTCTAGGAGTGTTATTGTATTTTACAGTTACATCTGTGATCCATTTTGATTTAATTCTTCTTTTATAAAAAAAATTCTTTTTAAAGAAATAGAGATGGAGTATTGTTATGTTGCCCAGGTTGGTCTTGAACTCCTAGCTGAAGTGATCCACCCACCTTAGCCTCCCAAAGTGCTGGGATTACAGGCATGAGCCACCACACCCCACTGCCTTTGGTTCTTTATCAAAGATCAGTTGACTTTATTTGTGTGGCTGTATAGGAAAGGAGTTGGCCTTTGTATGTTAAGCTTGTGTCCTTCAACCTTGCTCTTACTGGTTCCAGGAATTTTCTTTGTTGTGGATTTTTGAAATCTCTACGTACACAATCATGTCATATGCAGAAAGACAGCTTTAGTTCTTCCTTCCCAGTTGGTGTATCTTTTATTTCTTTTTCTTGTCTTAGTTTCACTGTTGTACAATGTTGAATATAAGTGATGAGAGGGGCCAGGCATAGTGGCTAATGCCTGTAATCCCAGCACTTTGGGAGGCCGAGGCAGGGGTGAGGGGGATCACCGAGGTCAAGAGTTCATGACCAACCTGGCCAACATGGTGAAACCCCATCTCTGCTAAAAATACACAAATTACCAGGCATGGTGGGGTGTGCCTGTAATCCCAGCTACTCAGGAGGCTGAGGCAGGAAAATCTCTTGAACCTGGGGAGGTGGTGGTTGCAGTGAGCTGAGATGGCACCGTGGCACTCCAGCCTGGGCAACAGAGTGAGACTCCATCTCAAAAAAAAAAAAGAAGAAGACTGGGCGTGGTGGCTCATGCCTGTAATCCCAGCACTTTGGGAGGCTGAGGTGGGCAGATCACAAGGTCAGGAGTTCGAGATCAGCCTGGTCAATAGGGTGAAACCCCACCTCTACTAAAAATACAAAAAAATTAGCCAGGCGTGGTGCCACATGCCTGTAATCCAGCTACTCGGGAGGCTGAGGCAGGAGAATCGCTTCAACCTGGGAGGCGGTGATTGCAGTGAGCCGAGATCGCGCCATTGCACTCCAGCCTGGGCGACAGAGTGAGACTGTCACAGAAATAAATAAATAAATAAATAGTGAGAGTGTGAGAAGGGTCTTTCTTACCTTGTTCCTTATTACTGGGAAAACATCTAGTTTTTCACCTTAAGTATGATGTTAACTGCAGGTTTCTTGTATGCAGTTTCTCAAGAAGTTCCTCTTGCCCAATGCAGTGGCATGCACCTGTAGTATTTGCTGCTTGGGAGGCCAAGGCAAGAAGATTGGTGGAGCCCACCAGTTTGAGGCTGTGGCACTATGATGGCGCCCCTGAATAGCCAATATACTCCAGCCTGGGCAACTTAGTGAGATCTGTCTCAAAAGAAGAAGAAGAAATTCCCTTCATTTTCCTAGTTTGCTATCGTAAATAGATGTTCAATTTTGTCAAGTCCTTCTTCATTTTCCCCCTTTCGTCATGTTAATAATCTGTTTTTTGTTGTTAGTTAGCTTGAGGAGACATTTTTCAGTTTATTATTGATATTTTCACAAGACCACCTTTTGGTTTTGTTGTTTTTTCTCTATTTATTTATTCATTTATTTATTTTTGAGACGGAGTTTTGCTCTGTCGCCCAGGCTGGAGTGCAGTGGCGCGATCTCGGCTCACTGCAACCTCCCCCTCCCAGGTTCACACTATTCTCCTGCCTCAGCCAGGACTACAGGCGCCCACCACCACGCCTGGCTACTTTTTTGTATTTTTAGTAGAGATGGGGTTTCACCCTGTTAGCCAGGATGGTCTCGATCTCCTGACCTTGTGATCTGCCTGCCTCGGCACTTATTTATTTATTTATTTATTTGAGACAGAGTCTTGCTCTGTCACCCAGGCTGCAGTGTGATGGTGCGATCTCCGCTCACTGCAACCTCTGCCTCTCTGGTTCAAGTGATTCTCCTGTCTCAACCTCCCAAGTAGCTGGGATTATAGGCCTGTGCCACCACGCCCGACTAATTTTTGTATTTTAGAGTACATCAGAGGGTATTTTTATTATTTTGTATTTGTAGAGATGGGGTTTCACCATGTTGGCCAGCCTGGTCTCAAAGTCCTGACCTCAGGTGATCTACCTGACTGACTCAGCCTCCCAAAGTGCTGGGATTATAGGTGTGAGCCACCATGGCTGGCCTGTTTTTAGTTTTTTAAGTTAGACACTGAGATTATTGATTACAGATCATTCTTTCATGGTATATGTGTTCAATAGTATAAATTGCAGCCAAGCACTCCTTTTGCTGCATTCTGCATGTTTTGATAAGTTCTATTTTTATTTAATTCAAAATAATTTTTAATATCTCTTGAGACTTTTCTCCTCCATGCATCGTTTAGAAGTTCAGTATTTAATCTACAAATATTTATGGGTTTTCAAGCTATCTTTCTGTTAGTGATTCTGAATCTGAGAACATTCTCTTTTTTTTTTTTCTTTTTTGGAGGACAGAGTCTTGCTCTGCGCCCAGGCTGGAGTGCAGTGGTGCAATCTCATCTCACTGCAAGGCTCTGACTCCCAGGTTCACGCCATTCTCCTGCCTTAGCCTCCCGAGTAGCTGGGACAACAGGCGCCCGCCACCTCGCCCGGCTAATTTTTTGTATTTTTAGTACAGACAGGGTTTCACCGTGCTATCCAGGATGGTCTCGATCTCCTGATGTGATCTGCCCGCCTCGGCCTCCCAAAGTGCTGGGATTACAAGCGTGAGCCACCGCGCCCAGCCTGTATTCTCTAGTCTTTTAAATTTGCTAGGAAGTATTTTATTTACCAGAATGTGAAGTATCTTGGTGAATATTCCATGTGAACTTGAGAAGAATGTATATTCTGCTGTTGCTGAATGAATTGTTTTGGTTTTCAGTTAAGTCCAGTAGTTTTGATAGTGCTGTTCAATTTAGTTATGTCCTTCCTGATTTCTGCCTGCTGGATCTCTAAATTAATGATGGGGGTTGTTGAAGTAAACAGCTGCACCAGTGCGTTCCTGTGTTTCTTCCTGCAGTTGCATTAGTTTTCCCCTCATGTATTTTGCCACTCTGTGCTTTATGTACATATACAGTAAGGATTACCTTGTCTTCTCGGTGAATTGATCCCTTCATCAGTATGTAATGCCCTTCTATCACTGATATTTTCATGCTATGAAGTCAGCTTTTTCTGAAATTAATAAGGCTATGCCAGCTTTTTAAAAATTAGTGTTGGCCAGGTGTGGTGGTTCACGCTTGTAATCCCAGCACTTTGGGAAGCCAAGGTGAGCACATCACGAGGTCAGGAGTTTAAGACCAGCCTATCCAACATGATGACACCCCGTCTCTACTAAAAATACAAAAATTGGCCAGGCACGGTGGCTCATGCTTGAATCCCAGCACTTTGGGGGGCTGAGGCAGGCAGATCGCCTGAAGTCAGGAGTTTGAGACCAGCCTGGCCAACATGGTGAAACCCTGTCTCTACTAAAAATACAAAAAATTAG
>NW_012117265.1:606186-624448 GCF_000951035.1 Colobus angolensis palliatus
AAAAAAAAAACTAGCCGGGCGTGGTGGTGCGCGCCTGTAATCCCAGATACACAGGGGACTGAGGCAGGAGAATCGCTTGAACCTGGGAGGTGGAAGTTGCATCTACCACTGCCCTCCAGCCTGGGTGACAGAGTGAGACTCTGTCTCAAAATAATAATAATAATGATTAGTGTTAGCATGGTATATCTTTCTCTATTCCTTTATTTTTAATGTATCTTTGTTATTTATTTATTTATTTATTTATTGAGATGGAGTCTGGCTCTGTCGCCCAGGCTGGAGTGCAGTGGCCGGATCTCAGCTCACTGCAAATTCTGCCTCCCGGGTTCACGCCATTCTCCTGCCTCAGCCTCTCGAGTAGCTGGGACTACAGGCGCCCTCCACCTCGCCCGGCTAGTTTTTTGTATTTTTTTTTAGTAGAGATGGGGTTTCACCATGTTAGCCAGGATGGTCTCTATCTCCTGACCTCATGATCCGCCCGTCTTGGCCTCCCAAAGTGCTGGGATTACAGGCTTGAGCCACTGCGCCCGGCCCTTTGTGATATATTTAAAGTGGATTTGGGCTGGGCGGAGCGTGCAGTGAGCTGAGATCCGGCCACTGCACTCCAGCCTGGGCGACAGAGCGAGACTCCGTCTCAAAAATAAATAAATAAAATAAAGTGGATTTGTTGGCCTAGGCATGGTGGCTCACACCTGCAATCCCAGCACTTTGGGAGGCTGAGGCAGGATGATTGTTTGAGGCCAGGAGTTTGAGACAAGCCTGGGCAACATAGTGAGAGCCCATCTCTATAAAAAGAAACAACAAAATTATCGAGGGATGGTAGTGCACACCTGTGGTTCCAGCTACTCAGAGGCTGAGGTGAGAGAATCCTTTGAGCCCAGGAGTTTGAGGTTACAGTTACCTGTCATCCTACAACTGCGCTCCAGCCTGGGCGACAGAGCATGACCCTATCTCTAAAAAACAAAAGAAAGTTAAAAAAAAAAAAAAGTGGATTTCTTGCGGACAACATATAGTAGGTATTCTTTTTTCTTTTATTTTTCTTTTCTTTTTTTTGAGATGGAGTTTTACTCTTGTTGCCCAGGCTGGAGAGCAATGGCATGATCTCGCCTCACTGCAACCTCTCCCTCCCAAGTTCAAGTGATTCTCCTGCCTCGTGAGTAACTGGGATTACAGGCATGTGCCACCACGCGTGGCTAATTTTGTATTTTTAGTAGAGACGGGGTTTCTCCATTTTGGTCAGGCTGGTCTCAAACTCCTGACCTCAAGAGGTCCTCCTGCCTCGGCCTTCCAAAGTGCTGGGATTACGGGCACGAGCCACACCTGGCCAGGTATTCTCTTTTATCCACTATGACAGTATCAGTGAGCTGAGATTGTGTCACTGCAGTCCAGCCTAGGCAACAGAGTAAAAAAAAGAAAAATGAAAAAGAAAAGAAAGAAATTTCTGGTCTGATAATTCCAGCATCTCTTTTATATCTCAGTCTGGTTCTGGTGCCTACACTGTCTCTTCAAACTGTCTAAGTCTTTTAATATATCTTGTAATGTCTGTTGAAATCTGGGCATGGTGTTGAAAAGGAACTGAGGTAAAGAAACTTTAAATGTGAGGGTTTAGGTTTATCCTGTTGATTTTAGGCTGTGTTTACTATTTTCAGTAGCTGTAGGTGTCAATAGATAAAATTGCCTTTGTTGTCCCTGGTTTTCTGTGTTCTGTCATTTTTAGGGTTCTCTAGATATTTCTTTAATTGTGAAACATGCAGAAAGAAATAGTAGAATATTGTTTCATTGTATTCTACTGTTTTATTTTAAATTTTATTTTATTTTTTGAGATGGAGTCTCGCTCTGTCGCCTAGGCTGGAGTTCAGGGACGCAATATTGGCTCATTGCAACCTCTGCCTCCCGGGTTTAAGTGATTCTCCTCCCTCAGCTTCCCAAGTAGCTGGGATTACAGGTGTCCACCACACCCGGTGAATTTGTGTATTTTTAGTAGAAATGGAGTTTTGCTATGTTGGCTAGGCTGATCTCAAACTCCTGACCTCAAGTGATCTGCCTGCCCCCCACCTCCCAAAGTGCTGGGATTACAGGCGTGAGCCACCACACCCGGCCTGGTCTACTGTTTTATAATAAAAACCCAGGCCAGGAGTGGTGACTCATTCCTGTAATCCTAGCACTTTGGGAGGCCGAGGTGGGCAGATTGCTTGAGGTAGGAGTTCGAGACCAGCCTGGCCAACATGAAGAAACACCTTGTCCCTACTAAAAATACAAAAATTAGCTGGGTGTGGTTGCGCATGCCTGTAATCCCAGCTACTCGGTTGGCTGAGGCAGGAGAACTGCTTGAATGCCGAAGGCAGCTGTTGCAGTGAACCAAGATTGCGCCGCTCCACTCCAGCCTGAGTGACAGAGTGAGACTGGGACTCAAACTAAAAACAAAACTCTAATGACACACTGTTACCAGTGACTGGAGTGGAAACATGATATAATCCTATGAATCATCTGTCTTCTGGTGAACCTGTGCCCCTGAGCCATGATATTCCGTGCTATGATAAAAAAGACATTTGGTCTTTTGTGTGTGGTTCCTAGTACAGAGTTCCTAAATCTCTTGGAATTTCATGAGTGATAAGGGTAATAGGAGCCTCTTTTGTTGTAAATAAATGACTACTGGAACACCTACCTAACTTCAGGGTGGGTATTGATGTCCAGAAAGACTCCCAGTCTTGATCTTCCTCTAGCCCTAGCCCCCAAAGTCGGGGGAGAGAAAAAGGGCTGGAGGTTTAGTGTTTGGACTCCTGACTTCAAGTGATCCACCCGCCTCTGCCTCCCAAAGTGCTGGGATTACAGGCATGAGCTCTCCTGTCCAGCCTTTGACTGCTCACAGCTTTAAAATCTCATTCCTCAGTTTCCACTGTGTACCCCACATATAGATGTGGTAGGAAGAACGCCTGGGTCACCCTCATTTGGTGCTGGTGACAGAGCCAATTCACATCAGCCTCCACTTATATGCTTGAACTCACACTAGCCCACTCCCTAATGTCAATAAAAATCCCCAGCCAGGCTCCTTTTCTTACTCTCTGAAGCCGTTTCACATGCTTAAAAGCCTACACAGCTTTGCCTAAGATCTCAAGCATGTGAGTAATAAATGTGAGTAACCCCTTTCATGAGTACAGGGGTTTTATAGAGGTCTCAGTTGCTGTGTTTTCTTTCCAATAACCTCCTAGACCCATGAAATGAGACAGAAAGGAAAAACTGAACGTATGGTAAATATTACACAAACACATTGAAATTAATACTTCTGCAAAAGAATATTTGCATTCAGCCAGCTGGATTTGCATGGTTCTAATGGCTTGGGGTCCTTCAGGGCAACATGGCGAGTGACTTCTGGCTTTCCACAGACTTCCTGATGTCTCATGTTGTTTATGAAAAATAAAAATGACTGGGCGCGGTGGCTCACGCCTGTAATCCCAGCACTTTGGGAGGCCGAGGAGGCGGATCACAAGGTCAGGAGATCGAGACCAGCCTGGCTAACAGGGCGAAACCCCGTCTCTACTAAAAATACAAAAATTAGCCAGGTGTGGTGGCGGTCGCCTGTAGTCCCAGCTACTCGGGAGGCTGAGGCAGCAGAATGGCGTGAACCTGGGAGGCAGAGCTTGCAGTGAGCTGAGATTGTGCCACTGCACTCCAGCCTGGGCTACAGAGTGAGACTCTGTCTAAAAAAAAATAAAAATAGTTAATTAAAAAAAAAGAAAAAAGTATACAGTTTTTAATCCTCAATGGGAGATATGCAACTTATAGTCTAAAGGGTGTATTCATTTACAAAAATCTCATCCAGATTTGACCCCAAGTTTCATGAAATGCTGAGTGATATGGTGTGTAATAAGGTAGAAAATGAGTTTTTCTCACAAGGAATTGATGATCTTATAATTTGTTTCATTTGTATAGCATTTTTCTCATATCTCTAAGGTGGTCTTGGGTCTGCATTTAAAGAACAATAAGGTGGCCAGGCGCAGTGGCTCATGCCTGTAATCCCAGGACTTTGGGAGGCCGAGGGGGCAAATCAAGAGGTCAGGAGATCAAGACCATCCTGGCTAACATGGTGAAACCCCATCTCTACTAAAAATACAAAAAATTAGCCGGGCGTGATGGCACACCCCTGTAGTCCCAGCTACTCGGGAGGCTGGGACAGGATAATCACTTGAACCCAGGAGGCAGAGGTTGCAGTGAGATCGTGCCACTGCACTCCAGCCTGGGCGACAGAGCGAGACTCCATCTCAAAAAAAAAATAAAAATAAATAAATAAATAAGGCTTCAAGTGATCACAGTTAAAATACAGAAATAATTTTTGTATGTTCATGATAGTGTTAAATTTATGAGGAAGTGAGTGTGGAAAGAGAATTCTGACAACAAAGTCATATCACTGAACCGAGACTACAGGATTATATGGAATTTCTCAGGAATTCTGAGAATGGATCCTCACTACTGCCAATCTCACCCCTCCTCCTATACACACATGGGGGATGTTTTAGGACTCCATCTCCCTTGAGGATGTGGCTGTGAACTTCACCCTGGAGGAGTGGGCTTTGCTGGATCCTGGCCAGAGGAATATCTACAGAGATGTGATGCGGGCAACCTTCAAGAACCTGGCCTGCATAGGTAAGGGTGACTTAATTTCTCTACTTAATTAAGGAGAGAACAAGTGTTTCTTGCACAACAACTGTGTTCCAAGATTTAAAATGTGGGAAAGGGCTGGGCACGGTGGCTCGCACCTGTAATTCCAGCTCTTTGGGAGGCCAAGGTGGGCGGATTACGAGGTCAGGAGTCTGAGACCAGCCTGACCAACATGGTGAAACCCCGTCTCTATTAAAAGTATAAAAATTAGCCGGGCGTGGTGGTGCGCGCCTGTAATCCCAGCACTTTGGGAGGCCAAGACGGGCGGATCACGAGGTCAGGAGATCGAGACCATCCTGGCTAACACGGTGAAACTCCATCTCTACTAAAAATGCAAAAACCAGCTGGGCGAGGTGGCGGGCGCCTGTAGTCCCAGCTACTCGGGAGGCTGAGGCAGGAGAATGGCGTAAACCCGGGAGGCGGAGCTTGCAGTGAGCTGAGATCCGGCCACTGCACTCCAGTGGGTAGGGAATACTTTAGTAAGTAAACCAGACATGGTCATAGCTAATCATGGATCTTAGAGTGTTATAATTTTCTATCATTTCTAATAATTTAAAATGGGTTCTCTGGGCTTGTATTTTAGGGGAAAAATGGAAAGATCAGGATATTGAAGACGACCCCAAAAACCAAGGAAGAAAGCTAAGGTGAGTTGCATTCACGAGTAATTAGCCCCTGAGAGAATCTTACTATTTCGTAAATTTCAAAAGCCAAGGAAGCAAAACAATAAGTACAGTTTCAAGTTTATTTATTCTTAGAAAATTTTTACTGAAGACGTTTCATTGAAAGTGTCATGGGCTGGGCAAGGTAGCTAATACCTCTAATCCCAGCATTTGGGAGGTGAAGGCTGGAGAATTGCTTGGGGCCAGGAGTTCAACATCAGCCTGGTCAACAGAGAGAAAACCTGTCTCTACAGAAAAAAAAAAAAGTCGTAGATGTTCAGGGTGTCAAAAGAAATCATTATGAAACAGTATTTTAAAATCCTGGCTGGATGTGGTGTCTCATGCATGTAATCCCAGCCCTTTGGGAGGCCGAGGCAGGTGGATCACCTGAGGTCAGGAGTTCAAGACCAGCCTGACCAACATGGAGAAACCCTGTTTCTACTAAAAAAAAAAATACAAAATTAGCGGGGTGTGGTGGTACATGCCTGTAATCCCAGCTACTTGGAAGGCTGAGGCAGGAGAATCTCTTTAACCCAGGAGGCAGAGGTCACGGTGAGCTGAGATCACACCGTTGTACTCCAGCCTGGACAGCAAGAGCAAAACTCCATCTTAAAAAAAAAAAAAGGCCAGATGTGGTGGCTCAGCGCTTTGGGAGGCTGAGGCAGGCGGATCATGAGGTTGGGAGATCGAGACCAGCATGGCTAACACGGTGAAACCCCATCTCTACTAAAAAGACAAAAAAATTAGTTGGGTGTGGTGATGGGCGCCTGTAGTCCCAGCTACTTGGGAAGGTGAGGCAGGAGGATGGCGTGAACCTGGGAGGCGGAGCTTGCAGTAAGCCAAGATCGTGCCACTGCACTCCAGCCTGGGTGACAGAGCAAGACTCCATCTCAAAAAAAAAAAAAAAAAATCTTGACTATTTTGATAATAGCTATGGTCACCGCCTGTTCTAGAGTAT
The DNA here is from genome assembly GCF_000951035.1 of Colobus angolensis palliatus. NCBI lineage: Eukaryota > Metazoa > Chordata > Mammalia > Primates > Cercopithecidae > Colobus > Colobus angolensis. The sequence continues at coordinate 612,457 of NW_012117265.1, forward strand.
TGAGTATATTAGCTTTCAAACAATTTAGACAGGGCAGATAACATAGAGTTTCTCTGAAAATATTTAAAATGTAATTCTGGTACTTGCTAATAAATATAAGATCATTAATACAAAACTATTAATAATGTGGTACTCATTTTTTACAGCAGTCCTACGGTTGAAACACTCTGTGAAAATAAAGATGATCATCCGTGTGAAAAAAGCACTAGCCCGATTCCTGATCTTCATACGAACCTGGAAACTCCTACTGGATTAAAACCATGTGACTGCAGTGTGTGTGGGGAAGTCTTCATGCATCAAGTCTCCCTTAATAGACACATGAGGTCTCACACTGAACAGAAACCAAATGAGTATCACGAATATGGAGAGAAGCCACATAAATGTAAAGAATGTGGGAAAACCTTCACTCGCAGCTCCAGTATCCGAACCCATGAAAGAATTCATACTGGAGAGAAACCCTATGAATGTAAGGAATGTGGCAAAGCTTTCGCATTTCTCTTTTCCTTTCGAAACCATATAAGAATTCATACTGGAGAGACACCCTATGAATGTAAGGAATGTGGGAAGGCATTCAGATATCTTACTGCTCTTCGGCGCCATGAAAAAAATCACACTGGAGAGAAACCCTACAAATGTAAACAATGTGGAAAAGCCTTTATCTATTACCAGCCTTTTCTAACCCACGAGAGGACTCACACCGGAGAGAAACCTTATGAATGTAAGCAGTGTGGGAAAGCCTTCAGTTGTCCCACGTACTTACGGAGTCATGAGAAAACTCATACTGGAGAGAAACCTTTTGTCTGTAGGGAATGTGGGAGAGCCTTCTTTTCTCACTCAAGCCTTCGAAAACACGTGAAAACCCACACCGGAGTTCAACCTTATACATGTAAGAAATGTGGGGAAGCCTTCAAGTCGTCTAGTTCCTGTCAAGTGCATGAAAGAACTCATTTTGGAGAAAAACCCTATGAGTGTAAACAATGTGGTAAAGCCTTCAATTCTTCAAGTTACCTTCAATTGCACGAAAGAGTTCACACTGGCGAGAAAACTTACGAATGTAAAGAATGTGGTAAAGCCTTTCTGTATTCCACTCACTTTCGAATCCATGAAAGAACCCATACTAGAGAGAAACCCTACGAATGCAAACAGTGTGGTCGGGTCTTCATTTACTTCAGTCACCTTCGAAGGCACGAAAGAAGTCACACTGGAGTGAAACCATGTGAGTGTAAGCAGTGTGGCAAAGCTTTCACTTGTTTAAATTCCCTGAAAGTACACAAAAGAATTCATACTGGAGAAAGACCCTTTCAATGTAGACAGTGTGGTAAAGCCTTCAGTTACTCAAAGTCTCTGCACGTGCACGAAAGGACTCATACTAGACAGAAGCCGTAAAAAAGTAAACAGTGTGGCAATGCTGTCAGCTCTATTAGTTCCTTTTGGATATATGAGAGTACTTACGCTGGAGAGAAATTCAAGGAATATAAACGGTGTGATTAAGCCTTCAGTTGTCCTAATTCACTTTGAAGACATGACTCATGCGGCAATGAAATATTTGACAAATATGGGAGGCACTTCCACTCTCCTGTAGGATTCCAAATATGCGAATGGACTCCATGGACAGAAACCCTATGAATGTAAGGAGTGTGGGAAAGCCTTCACTTCACAGAATCTTTTAAAGACACCTGAGAATATATACTGAGAGAAACTGTAAGGAAAATTCTTTATCCATCCCATCTTTTGTGGGTTTTTTTTTTTTTTTTTTGAGATGGAGTTTTGCTCTTGTTGCCCAGGCTGGAGTGCAGTGGTGTGATCTCAGGTCACTGCATCCTCTGCCCCCGGGTTCAAGCGATTCTCCTGCCTCAGCCTCCTGAGAAGCTGGGATTACAGGCATGCGCCACCACACCTGTCTAATTTTGTGATTTTAGTAGAGATGGGGTTTCTCCATGTTGGTCGGGCTGGTTTTGAACGCCCGACTTCAGGTGATCTGCCCGCCTTGGCCTCCCAAAGTGCTGTGATTATAGGCGTGAGCCACAGCTCCCAGCCTTTTTTTGTTTGTCTGTTTTTTGAGATAGAGTCTCACTCTGTCGCCCCAGGCTGGAGTGCAGTGGTGTGATCCTGGCTTACTGCAACCTTTGCCTCTTGGGTTCAAGCAATTCTTCTGCCTCAGCCTTCCAAGTAGCTGGGATTACAGGTGCCCACCACCATGCCCAGCTAATTTTTATATTTTTAGTACAGACAGTGTTTCACCATGTTGACCAGGCTGATCTTAAACTCTTGACCTCAAATGATCCACCCACCTTGGCCTCCCAAAGTGTTGGGATTACAGGTGTGAGCCACCACGCCTAGCCCCAGTTCATTTTACTTTTTTTTTTTTCTTTTGAGATGGAGTCTCACTCTGTTGTCCAGGCTGGAGTGCAGTGGCATGATTTCAGCTCACTGCAACCTCTGCCTCCCAGGTCAAAACGCTCTTCCTGCCTCAGGCCCCGCTAGTAGCTGGGATTACAGGCACATGCCACCACGCCCAACAAATTTTTATATTTTTAGTAGAGATGGGGTTTTACCACGTTGGCCAGGCTGGTCTTGAACTCCTGACCTCAGGTAAATCCACCTGCCTTGGCCTCCCAAAGTGCTGGGATTACAGGCATGAGCCACTACACCTGGCCCCCAGTTCATTTTAAAACCATGAAACCACCCACGCTGGAGAGCAGCCTCCTTTAATGTGAGCAATATGGGAACATCTTCAATTACATGTGCAACCATTGTCGAGATTCTTCGTAGGAAGAATTAAAGGAATGGGGAAGAAGGACTTGGGTCCCAGCAGGCCTTTTGTGGCATCCAGTCAGAAGTTAGGAAACACCCTCTAGGGCAGGGCTGCCCTCAGCTCACACACATGACTGGATAGAAGTGAGAAGACTCCCAGAATCTGCCTTTAAGTTTCCATCACTGTCCTCGGGTCAGACTGTGGGAGTGTTGTGCTTCTAACCTTACAGTTCTCCCCAAGTGGGATATGCCTATGGACATCCTAATTCACAGACATTGTCACATCGCATTATTCCAGGGCTGTTTTGAGGTCATCTCCAGCTCCATTTCCCATCTCAAACCTACACTTTGGATACTTACTGGGAAACATGTTCAAAACTTCACATCTAAATTTCTCTGTGGCAACCCCAGGTGGCTCTGAGGTGAGAGGGCTGAAGAAGCAGAAACGGTGTCATGGGACATATGCCCCTTGACCACACAGCATCCACTCTCCTGCAATTACCAGCCCTGTACCAACCACCACAGTCAGAATAATCTCAAAACTGCTAGTGGAGTCACAGAGACGCACTCTGCCACGTCTTAGCTGTAGGACACTCAAAATGCTTACCTCCCCTAACTTGCTTTCCCCATTTTCTGGCACATTCTACCCTGAGATGTTCCGCGGCATATGCATGGACGGTGCTCCGGCCTTCTCACGTCAGTGCATGTCACATGCATCCTGCTCCAGGACTGGTTTCCTAGCCTCCCACTAAGAGTAGCACCTGGCTGTTTTTGGAAAAGGACGCACGCTGCAGAGCTCCAGCTCTGTTGTATATGGGAGGTGCTGGCGTCGGTTCACAAGCCATGGAACTACCTTGCTTCACATCATATGGCAAGGTGAACTCAACTCCCAATAAACTGCTTGCTGGAGCCACCAAATTCTCCCTTTTCTGAATTGCACAGGCATGATAGGTGTCGGGTCTGCCCTTTGTTGGGGTCAGTCCACCCTTTTCTTAGAGAGCAAGTCAGTGCGTTCTAGAAGGGAGGTGGCGTTGAGGGAAACCAGGTCGCCATCTACCCTCGTAACAACTTACAGTCTCCCTGGGTCCCAGAAGTGATCTTTCTGTCGCTTGAAGACCTGTAGTCGGAACTCTTTAGGCCTCTGGCCTCCACCCTCCTCCAACAGCAGGGATGGGTCAGGTGGCAGCATCCAACACCATGGTGAAGATACTAGGGTCCAGAGGCTGACTGGAGCAAGGTTTGCTGGCAGCTGAGGCCTCAGTGGAAGTGATGGCTACTGTGGAGATGCAGTGGAGGACCCAGTGGCTGAATCAGGAGATACACACCTTTGCTTCTCTCACCAGGAACATCTATGGTAGTTTGAGGGGTTGGAACATTATTACTCAACCCATTTCAGGTCCTTATTTTCGCATTCTTGGGCTGCCATGTTGTGCTTTTGTAGAGACATGATTATTGTACTGTGGGAGGTCGGAAAGTTTGAGATTCCTTCACTGTCAGAATGGGCTCAAGGAACCATCTTTTGTGATACGTGTTGGGGAGCTAAGGGGTATCTCTGCTACATGGAATGAGAGTGAGAACATTCACTTTCTGAACAAGTATATGTGGGTCTGTGATGACGTTTGTGTAAAATCCATTTGTGTATGTGTCCGTGTGAGTCCTAATATTCAGTAAATATTTTCCTCTGTGTAACACTCTCTAATAGGTGTAGTTAACAAAGCTGTGCTAATATCTCTGTCCCCTTGATCCTGGCATTCTGGAAGACAAGAAAGCAAGCGAGAATATATATGGCACTGTGGTGGTTATTCCTGAGGAGCCAGAGAAACCTGGAGAAGAGATCAGAACACCTGGGGTCCTTCTGTCTGGGAGCATCTTTTAGTATCTGGGCTGTTACATCTGTGGGTTTGTGAGTTTGTGTTTGTCCACCTGTATGTACAGTGACAAAGTGTGTGGTTTTTGTATATTTGTCTAGAGGGCTGTGTGTATATGTATATTTTCAAGTATGGAATGCCTTTTTTTTTTTTTTTTCTTTTTTGAGATGGAGTCTGTTGCCAGGCTAGAGTGCAGTGGCGTGATCTTGGCTCACTGCAACCTCCACTTCTCGGGTTCAAGCAATTCTCCTGCCTCAGCCTCCCGAGTAGCTGGGACTATAAGTGTGTGCCACCACACCCAGCTAAATGTTTTTGTATTTTTAGTAGCGATGGGGTTTCACCATATTGGCCAGGATGGTCTCAATCTCCTGAACTTGTGATCCACCCGCCTCAGTCTCCCAAAGTGCTGGGATTACAGGTGTGAGCCACTGCACCTGGCTGGGTTTTTTTTGGAGGGGGGTTGTTTGTTGGTTAGTTTTTTGAGATGGAGTCTCGCTCTGTCACCAAGCTGGACTGCAGTGGCATGATCTCAGCTCACTGCAATCTCTGCCTCCCAGGTTCAAGCAATTCTCCTGTTTCAGCCTCCTGAGTAGCTGGGATTACAGGCGTGTGCCACCACGCTCAGCTAGTTTTTTTATATTTAGTAGAGATGAGGTTTCACCATGTTGGCCAGGATGGTCTCAATCTCCTGACCTTGTGATCCGTCCACCTCGGCCTCCCAAAATGCTGGGATTACAGGCTTGAGCCACCAGGCCCAGCTGGAATGCTTGTATTTTCTTGCCTGATTTCCCTGGGAGCACCCCCCCTTAACATTGAATGGAGCTGGTGAGAGCAAACATCCTTGTTTCTGATATTAGATATTAAAAATACGGTTTTTCACCATCAAAAGATTTTGTTGAGTTTTCCATATATGCTTTGTAGCAAGTTGAGTAAATTCTATTCCTAGTTTATTGAGGGTTTTTAATCATAAATGGGTATTATGTCAGATGCTTTTTTGCATTGATCGAGACTGTCATTTTTCCATCATTTCCTAATGTGGTGTATTCCACTGATCAGTTTCCATATGGCGAACCATCCTTACATTCCAGGGGATAAATCTCACTTGGTTATATTGCATAATGCTTTGAATATATTGCTTTATATGCTTTTCTGACATTTATTTCAAGATTTTTGCATCAGTACTCACAAGGAACAGGAATGCCATCTTCCTTGCTCTCACGCCATGTCACACTTGCTTGAGAGCCCTGCATTGTTCTCCCTGAGACCTCATTTTTGTAATAAGCCTTTTCATATTCTCGGTGTGTATGTGCACCACATAGCCATCAGTGTCAACATCCAAAGCACACCTCTTCAGGCAACCACAACAGCTGGCACTGTCAGCAGGATGTCTAGATGTTGGTCACCACGCAATGTTTCAGCCTTCCCTTTCTCTCAGGTGCTAACCTGCTCTGCTACCTGGTGGCCAGCATGCTCCTTTGAGCTGCTGCTAGTTGCTGCTCTGTGTTCCATTGTTGAGGCCGAACAAACTTCTGTTCCAGATTTAGCCAACCAAAGATGGCAGTTTCTATGTCTTTTTTTTTTTTCTTTTTTTTTTTGAGATGGAGTCTCGCTCTGTTGCCCAGGCTGGAGTGCAGTGGCCGGATCTCAGCTCACAGCAAGCTCCGCCTCCCGGGTTTACACCATTCTGCCTCAACCTCCCGAGTAGCTGGGACTACGGGCGCCCGCCACCTCGCCCAGCTAGTTTTTTGTATTTTTTAGTAGAGACGGGGTTTCACCGTGTTAGCCAGGATGGTCTCGATCTCCTGACCTCGTGATCCGCCCGTCTCGGCCTCCCAAACTGTCCCTTTGCCACTAGTACTGCTGCTGCCTGTCCTCTTAACCACTGTGGGGGGTCCAAAACTAGCTGTAACCAAGAATCTATATATGGGAACTGATCTGGGTACCCTGACTTACAGGTTACCCTGTGCCATACCTTTGAGATAAAGGACCTGTCCAGGCTTCCTTCTGATGGCCAACCCAGCTCTAATGCTGGCCAGTCTATCTCACACAAAGTTCTAAGTTTTCCTGGTGTCATGGTGACTCCATAGTCTCCCTTAAATCCCTTTTTGAAATTTTTCGACATAGTTCCTAGTGGGATGGGTTTACTTTGTGACCCATGTTTCCTCGAGACAAAACACCATGCTCACACCACACGCACACCATAAAACAAAGAACGGGTAAAAAGGGCACACACACACTTTTACAGTTTATGCCAAACCAGTATCAAAACCAAAATCAGAGTATCCAGAAATCTAAGCCAGGTCAAAACCAAAACCAAAGCATCAAGCAATCCAAGTCAAGTCAAAAACAAAAACCAAAGTGCCGGTACAGGCGCACAGTGGGTGATCAGGCCATGCTTCCACTAAAATGGAGTAGGAAAGTTCCCAAGACCAATCCTGTCAAGCAATTCAAACCAAGTCAAAACCAAAACCAAAGTGTGGATAAAGGCACGCTGTGGGTGATCAGGCCACGCTTCCACTCAAATGGAGTGGGCAAGTTCCCAAGACTGGTCCTGTCAAGTAATTCAAGTCAAAACCAAAACCCAAACCGAAGTGCCCATAAAGACACACCATGGATGATCAGGCCACGCTTCGACTCAAACGGAGTGGGCAAGTTTCAAAGACTAGTGTTACCAAGTTTTAGATGTCCAGACTCGCGGTATTCAGCCACGGGGGCCTGTCACACACTGCTCTGGCGAGGCGTCCCACGGGGCAAATGCCTACCCGGGAGGGCTCTCAGGATCCGCATCACTCGGGCTGGTCGGAGTCCCCTCTAGGGATGTTCCACAGGGCAGGGTTAAGCCGCCTAAGGATCTGCCTTGACCATCGGCCAATCACCTGGCTTCCCGGTCAGGGAACCAAGAAATGTAGCCGGATGAGCTACAGACAAAACTCCTCAGATACCGAGTTGAAGAAGGAAGGGGTTTATTTGGCTGAGGGCATCGGCAAGACTCCTGTCTCAAGAGCCAAGCTTTCCGAGTGAGCAATTCCTGTCCATTTTAAGGGCTCACAACTCGGAGTGTGTGTGAGAGGGTCGTGATTGAGCAAGCGGCGGGTACAGGACGGGGGGCTGCATGCACCGGTAATTAGGTCGGAACAAAACAGGATAGGGATTTTCACAGTGCATTTCTATACAATGTCTGTAATCTATAGATAACTGATTAGGTCAGGATGGCCCAGGGTGTGGCGCTGGGCTGTCTGCCTGTGGATTTCATTTCTGCCTTTAGTTTTTACTTCTTCTTTCTTTGGAGGCAGAAATTGGGCGTAAGACGATATGAGGGGTGGTCTCCTCCCTTAGTTTCACCATTTGGCCAGGTTGGTCTCGAACTCCTGACCTCAGGTGATTCGCCCACCTCGGCCTCTCAAAGTGCTGGCGTGAGCCATCGCGCCTGGCCAGGAATGTGGATTCTGAGAAGCTGCAGAGCTGTGAAAAGCAGGAGATCCATCTGCAGATGTGGTTGGGTGGGGGCGGAGGGTTCTGTCTTTTCTGAGGTTGTACCTTTGGCGCCTGGTGCCATTTTCTGGGCAGTGTTTTGGTTTTAGCATTCATGGGGTCGCTGGGGTCAGGCTGTAATTTGCATACATGAGGAAAAGCTGTGAAGGTCAAGTTCAGTGAAAGACTTGTTTGCCTTGTCCCCCGGAGAAAAGGTTTGGGAACGTGACAGTTTATTTAGGTCACAACTTTACAATGACTGCAGGTGAGAGTTTCCTGCTGGTAAAAATGAAGGGTTTTGAAGGAAGGAGTGTTTCCACATTGCGAGGAGGGGACTGGAGGGCACCTTAAGCTCCTGAAGTTGAATTCTTAAGTGTCTCTGTCTCATCACCAGGTTCTGATCCACACTGGGGTTCCATTTCAGCAGTTAGAGTCGGCTCCCAAGCTTGGGATTTTTTTTTTTTTTTTAGTCTTGCTCTGTCCCCCAGGCTGGAGTGCAATGGCGCTATCTCGGGTCACTGCAACCTCCCACTCCCGGGTTCAAGCGATTCTCCTACCTCAGCTTCCCGAGATGCTGGGATTACAGGCGCCTACTACTACGCCTGGCTAATTTTTGTATTTTTAGTAGAGATGGGGTTTCACCATGTTAGTTAGGCTGGTCTTGAACTCCTGACCTTAAGCACTCTTCTCGCCTCGGCCTCCCAAAGTGCCGGATTACAGGCGTGAGCCACTGCATCCGGCGCTTGGGAATATTTTTAACCTTATGATTGTGGGTTTTCCTTGTGAACTGCGGGTGAAGCAGACTGCTTGTCTGAGGTAGTTCAAGTGTTTGCTTTACTTCTCTTGGTTTCTCTCTCTTTTTTTGAGATGGAGTCTTGCTCTGTCGCCCAGGCTGGAGTGCAGTGGCGCCATCTCGGCTCACTGCAAGCTCCGCCTCTCGGGTTCACACCATTCTCCTGCCTCAGCCTCTGGAGTAGTTGGGACTACAGGCGCCCGCCACCACGCCCGGCTACTTTTTTTGTATTTTTAGTAGAGACGGGGTTTCACCGTGTTAGCCAGAATGGTCTCGATTTCCTGACCTCGTGATCCGCCCGCCTCGGCCTCCCAAAGTGCTGGGATTACAGGCGTGAGCCACCGCGCCCGACCTTTTCTTGGTTTCTTTACAGATGATCGCTGTCATAAAAACTCCAGTTTTTCCTATGCATTTAATAATTTTATTTCTTTGTCGGTTTTAATTTTCTTGCCTGAAAGAAGCAAGCCCTCCCTCCCTCCTGTTACACTGTGGTCCGGCCTGGCCTGGGCGGGCCTCCTACTCTGAGGCCAGCGGATGGCTCCACTGGACGCCGAGTCTGTCATTCCCTGTGCACACTTGTGACTCTGTGTCCGGGAGGAAAAAGCAGGAAGGGTACCCTGAGTGCAGAAACACGCCAGCGTCAGTTCTGCAGAGTCTGAAACACTTTCTGCTTAAACGCAAATATTCTCCCCGGCACAGAAGGTTACAGAGGGAGGAAGCCCCGCCTACGAAGGGCAGTGGCCAAGACCCTGTCAATCTGTCTTTGCTCAGCCACATATCGCATTGCTTCTCCTGTCACTCAGTGCCAAGGGGGCAGGACTTGGAGCATCACCCAACCAGGGGCTGTGGGGCGGGGACCTGCAAACCATCCAATCAGGAACTCTGAAAGGGGGGACGGGGGGCAACGTTCAACAACTCCGCGGGGTCTTCCTGTTTCGCGTCCGCGGCGTTTGGGTTCCGGTCTCAGCTTCTCCAGTGGCCCGGGTGGCTCCACCGCACCGTCTGGCGTGCTGGGACCTGCACAGGCCGGAGAGAGCCGTAGGCAGGACCCCGGAACACCCTGGAAGCCAGGAAATGGTGCGTGTGCGGGGCCGGGCGTCTGGAGACTGGGGGAGGGGCTTGTGGGAACCGGCCGGAACCGGCTGTGGAAGGTCCCTGGCCTCCCTGCAGCGACTCCAGGGTCTGAGACTCGAGTTCCCGGGCGCAGCTCGGCCCTCTGTCCCCTCGGCCACAAGGTGGGGCTGGGCCATAGCTGGTACCCCGGGCGTCCTGTCCCGTCCCTGCGCGGCGACTGCGGCCCCGGCCCGGGAGCCCTTTCTGGGCAGCTCTGCACCCGCAGCCCCGCCTCTCCCCCGATTGTGCTGGGACACGGGAGGGTCACAAGGAGGAATCCCGTCTCGGGTGTAGGGTTCGTGCATGGGAGGAGCTGTGGGCTGTGGGCTTCCAAGTCCATCCTTTTTTTTCCGCCGGGGGACTGTCTCCCTCCGAGTCTTCCAAACGTACTGGAAAAAGAGTCTCAAACCTACGACTCCCGTTTTTTTAAGCCTAGCTTTTTCTAGGGCTGGGAATAAATGCCTAAATTTCAGGTTCCTTCTCCGCATTCCCAAAGGTGACCCCTCCCCAAATCACAACATTATCGACTGGTTTTGTTCTACATTTCAGACACTGTATTTTAGTTGTTTATAGTTCCTTTCACCATCCTATTTTGAAAGGATTTGTTTTCTGTTTGTGGATTATTTATTTATTTTGAGACAAGAGTTTCTCTCTGTCACCCAAACTGGAGTGCAGTGGGAAGATCTCAGCTCACTGCAACCTCCGCCTCCCGGGTTCAAGCAATTCTCTTGCCTCAGCCTCCCGAGTAGCTGGGATTACAGGCATGCGCCACCAAGACCAGCTACTTTTTGTATTTTTTGTAGAGACTGGGTTTCGCCATGTTGGCCAGGTTGCTCTCAAACTCCAGACCTCAGGTGATCCGCTCGCCTCGGCCTCCCAAAGTGCTGGGATTACAGGCGTGAGCCACTGCGCTCGGCCTCCTGTTTGTGTGCTTGTAACCTGAGAGGGAAGCAGAGAATAAGAACCTGACACTCTGCAGTGGAACATTTTTGTGCTGTCCCTCCTTTTATCTTTCCTAAGCCCCCATGCCTAATCAGAATGTCTTTGGGTGGAGTTTCGCCTTTGGAAACTTTAAACGGTGATGTGGCCCGTTATCTTTTCCTGGCCCTGATTTTCAGAACTGCCTGGACCTGACCCAGGATACCCACAGCTGCCACTTCTCTTGGAGGATCTAGTGATTATCAACGCCTGGGTCACTCCTCCCAGGGGACAGCTTCAGGTGTAGGGGTGGGGCCTCTTACGGGAGCAGCTGGATGCCCTGAGGTGGGAGGAGTCTCCCAGTATCCCCTTCCTCTGAAAAGTTTACCCTTTGGGACACTCAGTTTTTCTTCCTCAACCCCAGTTTCCATTCCTTAGGGACACATTGATGGTTAGCCAATCTTAGGCTGTTACTGAGAGGAAAAGACACATGATTACTGACCTCTGGATTGTTTAAGTCATGAAGGGAGAAAAACTATCTCAAAGGAGAAGGAAAACCCACTCCATTGAAATGGTACAAAAGCCTGAAAGTTAAAATGCGCTTGGGGCAGACTGAGCGGGGCACAATTCACTGTCTTCGGGGAGGTTGGTCACTGAGCACTCAGTGAGCCAGGATGGGGCTGGGGAGATGTCCTAGGTGATAGGGTGACCTCACCTGACACTGGAGTCAGGTAAATGTCTGTATTCCAGGTCAGCACTGCCTCTCCCTGGGTTTGTAAACCCTTAAAAAGATGTGTTCGCTTATTTGATCCTGTTTTTCATTAAATGTAAAATGTATTTCATCAGTAGTGCTTGAAAGACAAGACAAAATGTTTACAAAGAGGCAGAAAGTAGATTTGAGGAAAAACAATTATCTAGTTTTACATTCAAGTTGTTAAAAATTCTTATTTATGTGTAGTCCCAGCTACTGGGGAGGCTGAGGCAGGACAATGGTGTGAACCCGGGAGGCGCAGCTTGCAGTGAGCCGAGATCGTGCCCCTGCACTCCAGCCTGGGCGACAGAGCGAGACTCCGTC
>NW_012117265.1:624570-627842 GCF_000951035.1 Colobus angolensis palliatus
GGCTCACTGCAAACTCCACCTCCCAGGTTCACGCCATTCACCTGCCTCCGCCTGACGAGTAGCCGGGACTACAGGCGTCGGCCACTACACCCAACTAATTTTTTTTGTATTTTTAGTGGAGACGGGGTTTCACCGTGTTAGCCAGGATGGTCTCGGTCTCCTGACCTCATGATCCACCCGCCTTGGCCTCCCAAAGTGCTGGGATTACAGGCGTGAGCCACCGTGGCCAGCCGCCTGTCTGGCTTTCTTATGGGTAAAATAAAGGACATCTAAATTAGTAATAGGAAGGAATTTTTTTTCCCCTCCAGTATCCTGCTTCTCTGGAACACCAAGGGCCGCGGTGGCGGAGAGTGTTTTAATCATAGCTATTCTCTAGGATTATAGAGCTTGGGTAAAATGCAACATTGTCAGCAGTTTGGTTTTGTATCCACAGAGTTGGTTTAGTCAGAGTGTAATTTCTGCAAATATCTATGAGCGTCAGACTTAGAGAAAGACACCTTTGGTTTCTTTCTGCTGGAGAAAAGGTTTATGAATTAAGAGTGTATTTGCTTCTGTGGTGTAATAAATATGTTTGGTGTTTGTCTGCAGTTCCTGGGACAGGGATCTTAAAAACCCTTGGAATTTCCTAAGCGAATGAGGTGACTGTGGAACCCCTGGATACTTTCAGAGTGGAGACTGGTGACCAGAAAGACCAAACCCATGACTAGAGGGCTGTCACTTTAACCTCCAGTCCCTACCTCAGGAAAGAGTGGAGACTGGAGATTGAGTTATGTAACAGTTTTTGAGCAAAGACATTCGGAGAGTACTTCCAGGTTGATGAGGACATTGATGTGCTGGAAGGGTGGTGCACTCTAAGATGAGGAGCGTAGCCTCTCCACTCCTCTTTCCCTGCCATTTTTCAGCTCTTATTTGCCTGTTCCTGAGTTATACTTAAGTAATATGTTTTGTTGAGTTCTTTGAATAGTTTTAGCAAATTGTTGAACCCGAGGACGAGATTATGGGAGCTCATGATTTGTACACAGTTGTTCAGAAGTGTGGGTGGCCCTGTGGCTTGTGACTGGCATGCGAACGGGCATGTTGGGAGACTGAGCCCTGAACTTGTAGGGTCTGTCCTAATTCTGAGTGGTGTCAGAACTGAACTCTTAGACACCTAGCTGGTGTTAGAACTCGTCGGTGTTTACACTTTTGGTGTCACAGAAAAGACACCAGAGGTCAGAACTTTCAACTGACTCCAGGTAAAACATATGGTCACTGGTGAGAATTGAGACCATGAGTCACATCATGAGGAGAGGAGAGTAGGGTGTGTGGAGCTCCCAGAATGTTTCCCTCACTCATTTCTTTCTTTCTTTTTTTTTTTTGAGATGGAATTTCGCTCTCGTTGCCCAGGCTGGAGTGCAGTGGTGCGATCTTGGCTCACCGCAACCTCTGCCTACTGGATTCAAGCGATTCTCCTACCTCAACCTCTCGAGTAGCTGGGATTACAGACATGCACCACCACGTCTGGCTAATTTTTTGTGTTTTTAGTAGAGACGGGGGGTTTCTCCATGTTGGCCAGGCTGGCCTCGAACTCGGTGATTCGCACGCCTTGGCCTCCCAAATTGCTGGGATTACATGCGTGAGCCACCGCACCCGGCTCCCTCACTCATTTCTTAGGAGTGGGCCACATCTTCACATGAATGGTCCTCAGGCTTGTTGAACCTTCTGAATGTGGGTTTCCTTGTGAACTGTGGGTGAAACAGGCTGCTAGGTAGTAGATCCCAGAGAGAAAGGATAGTTCTCCTTGCAGGCCAACAGGAAGAGGATGGCTGTTTAGGACTGACACACACCTAACCAGGGAACAAGACAGAGGAATCTGGACAGATGCCTTTATTGGAGACTCTGGGAGTTCTTGTTGGTGAGTTTAGAGCAAGCAGATGGGAATTCCATGGAGTCACATGGTGACTGAGAGGTGGTCCCTGCAGCCTCTCTGTGCATTCCTTGTGTGGGGTCAATTGGATGATTTCTAGCAGTTTGTATCTAGCCGTCTCATGGGGAGGTGGTCACAGGGAGGTGGCTGTGTAAGGCAGGTGACTGGATGGACCACATGGAGGAAATGGGAGGAGGCGTAGAACTGGAAACTGTATTAAGGGTGACTAAGCTCTGCTTCTGGTATGAGAAAGTTAAAGCCATATTCACAGTGGCTTCTGAGGTAACATATAATTTTAAGAATTCATTGCAATAGACAGCTCTACACTGAATTCACAATATTGTGTGGAGATGATGGACAGAAGATGGGTTATCCCTGCACCTGGGGTTTAACTGTCCATCGTTTCTATCCCTGATTGACCATACCTGCCCTGTCATAGGTTCGCATACCTTACCTAGATGCCCTGGTTTCAGAATTCCCCGTATTTCTTTGGTCTGTCTCTCTGCTACTGCCATAATGTCCTAATTATTTCATAACCCTGATGTACGGTTGAGAAAGTGCTATACTGTCTTAGGCACCTGGGCCTGCTGTAATACATTGCCATAGGCTGGGCGGCGTAAACAATACACGTTGAGTTTTCGCAGTTCTGGAGGCTGGGAGGTCCAAGTCCAAGGTGCTGGCAGATATAGTATCTGGTAAGGGCCTGCTTTGAGGTTTTCAGATCATCATCTCTCATTGTATCCTCACAAGGCAGAGGAGAGAGGAAGCAAGCTGTCTCCCGTCATTTTTTCTAAGGGTGCTAATCCCGTTTATGAGGGCACCAGCCTCATGATCTCGAATCCCGATGATCTCCCAAAGATGCCACTTCCTAATACAACAACATTAGGAGTTAGAATTTCAGTATATGAATTTTGGGAGGGACACACAGATTCAGGCTGTAACATTTCCTGTACAAAGTCTTTGCTGTTTTTAGATATTTGAGTTCTATTTCAGTTTTTTAAAATTTTTTATTGTTTTGAGACAGAGTCTTGCTTTGTTGTCCAGTCTGGAGTGCAGTGGTACGATCTTGGCTCACCACAACCTCTACCTCCTGGGTTCAAGTGATTGTCTTGCCTCAGCCTCACGAGTAGCTGGGACTACAGGTGTGCCACCATGCCTGGCTAATTTTTTGTATTTTTAGTAGAGATGGGGTTTCATTGTGTTGGCTAGGCTGGTCTCGAACTCCTGACCTCGTGATCCACCTGCCTTGGCCTCCCAAAGTGCTGGGATTACAGGCATGAGCCAGCGCACCCAGCTAGTTCAGTTTTTTAGAAGTGGTCTTCTTTTCTCCTCTCCTCTCCCCTCCCCTCCCTTCCCCTCCCCTCCC
>NW_012117265.1:628022-629349 GCF_000951035.1 Colobus angolensis palliatus
TGATCTCAGCTCACTGCAACCTCCGCCTCCTGGGTTCAAGTGATTCTCCTGCCTCAGCCTCCCGAGTAGCTGGGATTACAGGCGCACCCCACCACGCCTGACTAATGTTTTGTATTTTTAGTAGAGACAGGATTTCACCATTTAGGCCAGGCTGGTCTTGAATTCCTGACCTTGGGTGATCCACCCGCCTCAGCCTCCCAAAATGCTGGGATTACAGGCATGAACCACCACGCCCGGCCCCTTCTTTTCTTTTTTGAGGCAGAGTTTCCCTCTTGTTGCCCAGGCTGGAGTACAATGGCATGATATTGACTCACTGCAACCTCTGTCTCCAGGGGTTCAAGTGATTCTCCTGCCTCAGCCTCCCAAGTAACTGGGATTACAGGATGTGCCACCATGCCCTGCTAATTTTGTATTTTTAGTAGTGACAGGGTTTCACTATGTTGGTCAGGCTGGTGTCGAACTCCTGACCTCAGGTGATTCATCCACCTTGGCCTCCCAAAGTGCTGGGATTACAGGCGGGAGCTGCTGCACCTGTCCCTTTTTTCTTTCTTTTCCTTCCTTTCTTTCCTTTTTTCTTTTGTTTATTTATTTCTTCCTTTCCCTTTCTTTCCCTCCTTTCTTCCTTGAGATGGTCTCTCTCTGTCACCAGGTGTGATCTGCACTTTCGTGATCATAGCTCACTGCAGCCTACAACTCTTGGGTTCAAGCGATCCTCCTGCCTCAACCTCCTGAGTAGCTGGGACTACAGACATATGCCATCACGCCCAGCTAATTTTTAATTTTTAGTAGAGTTGAGGTCTCATTATGTTGCCTAGGCTGATCTTGAACTCCTGGCTTCAAGTGATCCTACTATTTTGGCCTCCCAGAATGCTGGGATTCCATGTGTGTGCCTGGCCTAGAAGTAGTTCCTAAACCTGTTTTTTTTTTTTTTTTTCTTTTTTTTGAGACAGAGTCTCACTCTGTTAACCAGGCTGGAATGTAGTGCCTTGATCTTCGCTCACTGTAACCTCTGCCTACCTGGTTCAAGCGATTCTTGTGCCTCAGCCTCCCCAGTAGCTGGGACTACAGGCACCCGCCACCATGCCTGGCTAATTTTATATTTTTAGTAGAGACGGGATTTTACCGTGTTAGCCAGGCTGGTCTCAAACACCTGACCTCAGGTGATCTACCTGCCTTAGCCTCCCAAAGTGCTGGGATTACAGGCGTGAGCCACTACGCCTGGCAAGAAATAGCATTTCTTTCTTTCTTTTTTTTTTTGAGACGGAGTCTTGCTCTGTCGCCCGGGCTGGAGTGCAGTGGCCGGATCTCAGCTCACTGCAAGCTCCGC
>NW_012117265.1:631128-631507 GCF_000951035.1 Colobus angolensis palliatus
TGCGCCCAGCTGTTTTTGTTTTTTTTGAGAGAGGGTCTCATCCCCGTCACCCAGGGTAGAGTGTAGTGGTGCAATTGTGGCTCACTGCAGCCTAGACTTCCTGGGCTCACGTGATCCTCCTACCTTGAGCCTCTTTAGTAGCTGAAACTACAGGTGCACGTCACCGTGCCCAGCTAATTTTTGTGTTTCTTTTTTTTTGTAGAGACAGGATTTTGCCACATTGCCGAGGCTGGGGCTATGCTGTCTTCCTTCTTTCCTTCCTTCCTTCCTTCCTTCCTTCCTTTCCTTCCTTTCCTTCCTTTCCTTCCTTTCCTTCCTTTCCTTCCTTTCCTTCCTTTCCTTCCTTTTCTTCCTTTCCTTCCTTCCTTCCTTTTTTTCT
>NW_012117265.1:637343-639331 GCF_000951035.1 Colobus angolensis palliatus
TAGAGATGAGTTTCTTTTTTCGATTTTTTTTTTTTGAGATGGAGTCTCGCATTGTCACCCAGGCTGGAGTGCAGTGGTGCGATCTCAGCTCACTGCAAGCTCCGCCTCCCAGGTTCACGCCCTTCTCCTGCCTCAGCCTCCCGATTAGCTGGGACTACAGGCAGCCGCCACCACGCCCGGCTAATTTTTAAAACTATTTTTAACAGGGACGGGGTTTCACCATGTTAGCCAGGATGGTCTCCATCTCCTGACCTTGTGATCCACCCGCCTCGGCCTCCCAAAGTGCTGGGATTACAGGCATGAGCCACTGTGCCCAGCCAGCTTTCTGTTTTACACAATCATGAATCTTCCCTGAAATGTTAATTTATTTGCTTTTTTAGTTCATAGTTTACAGAAAAATTTAGGAGCTATTACAGAGCGCCTTCTGCCTGCCTTCGCGGTTTTTTTTGTTTGTTTGTTTGGTTTTTTTAAACGGAGTCTCGCTCTGTCACCCAGGCTGGAGTGTGGTGGTGCGATCTCAGTTCACTGCAATGTCTGCCTCCTGGATTCAAGTGATTCTCCTGCCTCAGCCTCCAGCGTAGCTGGGAGTATAGGTGCCACCACATCCAGCTAATTTTTTTTTTTGTATTTTTTTAGTAGAGACCAGCCTGGGCAACATGGCAAGACCCTGTCTCTATGAAACAAACAAGTAAATAAATAAGTGGACCTTGTGGCTTGTGCCTATAGTCCCAGCTACTCCAGAGGCTGAGGCGGGAGGATCCACTTGAACCTAGGTGCTCCAGGCTGCAGTGAGCTGTTGTACCACTGTACAATCCTAGCTTAGTCAATGTTGCCTGGGCGACAGAGCTAGACCCTGTCTCAAAAAAAAAAACAGTTGCTTTAAAGGTATCATGCTCTCACACATTTCAGAGTTCTCCAGGGACACGTGCAAAGACTGATTGGAAAGAAATACCCTTCTGGTATAAAGTGTACACTTGACAGTTTTAATTTTAGATGACTTCCTGCCAGCAAATTCTGGTCTACTGTAGTCCTCTTGGTCCAGCCACCCCCGAATAACCCCTTTTGATCATTTTTTGTGCATCCTGTCACTGTTTACATAAAAACAAGTGACTGGGAATGTATATTTTTCTTTCCTGCCTTTGTTATAGTAATGAGTAGTCAGACTCCGGTGTTTAATGTTTGTTTGCCAAGTGCTAAAACCTCACCCTCCCCTTCTACCCTTGCGCCCACACCTGGACCAGCTTTCAAGGAAGCCTGGGGTTCTGTCTTCTGGTGTCTGTCCATGGAACTGTCATCCAGCCCCAACCCCAACACAGTAAATACCCAGGCCAGGCAGCTTCCTCTGCTCTCTCAAACCATTTCACACCTGCTTGATGGGCCTGCCCTACTCTCCCCAGACACCTCAATCACGTGAGAGTAATAAGCCTTTTTATGCCCTCTCAGCCTGTGTGAGACACTCTGTCATCTGTGTCAACGTCAGAACCACATCTCTGCAGTCGGTGCTGTGAAGATGTCTGGACATTAACCACCACGTGGAGGGGTCTGTCTCCACTGGCTCCTCTGCTCTGCTGCCTGACATTGGGCATGCACCTTGAGCTTCTGCTTCTTAGGGAACTCCTGCTTTGAACTGTCCTGCTCTGTTTTTATTGTATTGTTGAGATCCAGCAAGTCTGGGTCTGTAATCAGCCCGAGTTGGCAGTTTGATAATTCCTTGACATTTAGGAAGGGAATATAGGATTGGGGCCCTCCTTAAGGTGGTCGTGGATTGTGTGTCTTGGTCTGGACCCGTGTCTTTTAGGACGAAGCTGTGAGTGCTGTTGTATTCTGGTCCCCTCTATAGAGTGCTGACTGTTATCTGAAAGAACAGTTACTATTTTAATTAAAAAAATTTTTTGGGGCCAGGCGCAGTGGCTCAAGCCTGTAATCCCAGCACTTTGGGAGGCCGAGATGGGCGGATCACGAGGTCAGGAGATCGAGACCATCCTGGC
>NW_012117265.1:640296-642751 GCF_000951035.1 Colobus angolensis palliatus
GGGAGGCTGAGGCAGGAGAATGGTGTGAACCCGGGAGGCAGAGCTTGCAGTGAGCCGAGATTGCGCCACTGCATTCTAGTCTGGGTGACAGAGCAAGACTGCGTCTCAAAACAAAATAATATCAGAGGGCTGCCAGGACCCTTAAGTGCTGCTGCTGCCACTGCCTTTGCCTCTGTCACCACAAGGATCCTTACTCTTGGTGTTATAGGGGACAACATCCAGATATACCCCTGTGGCACAGGAAAGGGAGTACTTCAAACCCAAGTTAATCCTGGAGTCCTTTAAACTTTGTAAAACCATCGCTGCCTTGGAGGAGGTCCATGACCCTGAGGATACAGATGTAAGGCTCTGTGTGGGGAGAAAACATGCAAATACTAGGGTAGACAGGACAGCTCCTTTTGCCATCCCTGATGCATATCTAAAGACAGACAAAACCAACAACCAAAGAAGGAAGCAAAGGGAAAAATGAGTACTGAAACAAAGGTTCACAATTTTACCCAATTGGAAATCCAAATACACTAAAGATGTTTACACAGCAAAAAAGATAAAAGGGAGCTACATGGTACTTATGCTTCTCTTCCGCAGCAGGGTAGGTTTTTTTTTTTTAGAAAAAACCTCTGTGCCCAGGTTGGAGTGCAGTGGCGCGATCTCGGCTCTCTACAACCTCCCATCTCCCGGGTTCAAGGAGTCCTCCTGCCTCAGCCTCCCGAGTAGCTGGGATTACAGCCATCTGCCACCATGCCTGGCTAATTTTTGTATTTTTAGTAGAGACGGGGTGTCACCATGTTGGCCAGGCTGGTCTCGAACTCCTGACCTCAAGTGATCCACCTGCCTTTGCTTCCCAAAGTGCTGGCATTACAGGGGTGAACCATCACACCCGGCCCACAAGGTAGGTTCTGAATTAATATCTGCTGTAATGTGCTCATTAATCTTTCAAGCTGTTAACGTAAAGTGCAAATTACACTTATACCTGGTGATCCCACTAAATTTAAGCAAGGTAAATCCTGTAATCTGAGTAATGAATATAAAATAGAGGATAAACAGATATGCCTTGTCTTAACCATCGGAGTTATTTGCCTTGTTTCAATTAACCATGGTCAAAGTACCCATTGTCCTATACCCTGTACTAAGCAGGGTTACTCTAAAATGATAAAAAATAAATCAAGTCTTTGACTGTTACAAAGTGGCTTGGCAAGATAGAATTTCATGGACCTTTATCCCCAGTTAAACAAGTTACTGTGGCCCAGTATAAATTAGATGATTGAAAATAATTATTAGAGTAATTGAGTGAACAGCAGTAGGGAGTTTGCATGGATGACATTACCACACGCGTACCTGAGGCAGCCAGTGAAGAGTTGCTGCTTTTCATCACTTAATTGGGAAGTCTGTGATGTACAGATCCAAGGGTTAGCCTGCTTGACCAAACATGAGGCAGTCATCTTAACACTGGCCAAAAATGGGTTCCATCTGCTCTAAGGTTTACAGACTGTAGCAGTTGTGTAAGACTTTCCTGTTTGTGGTAAGATACCTCTGAGTATCTCTTATGTTAGATACCTAAAATAGAAATCAAGGTAATACATGTCTTTTTTTTTTTTTTTTTGAGTTGGAGTTTTGCTCTTGTTGCCCAGGCTGGAGTGCAATGGCACGATCTCAGCTCACCGCAACCTCTGCCTTCTGGGTTCAAGCTATTCTCCTGCCTCAGCCTCCCAAGTAGCTGGAATTACAGGCATGCGCTGCCATGCCCAGCTAATTTTGTATTTTTAGTAGAGACAAGTTTTCATCATGTTGGTCAGGCTGGTCTCAAACTCCTGACCTCAGGTGATCCACCTGCCTCAGCCTCCCAAAGTGTTGGGATTACAGGCGTGAGCCACCGTGCCTGGCCAATACATGTCTTATATGAAGTCCACAATACAAGGATACTCATCTATGTCCGAGTTCCAGACAGCACTGATGGTAACCAAGGCCCCAGTTTAACTTCTCAGAATATACAGTGCTGGGCTCCTAAACAAGGCATTGGGTGGAACTTTCTCTTCTCTTCCCAGTCTCAGGCTGAAGACCTCATTCATCACCATAATGGCTTACTAAAATAAGTTCAAATCAGTTGCATGAGTTATGATATGGGCCAGGCGTGGTGGCTAATGCCTGCCATGTCAACACTTTGGTAGGCCAAGGTAGGCAGATTGCTTGAGCCCAAGAGTTTGAGACCAGCCTCGGCAACATGACAAAACCCCGTCTCTACAAAAATTACAGAAATTTGCTGGGCATAGTGGCATGCACCTGTAGTCCCAGCTCCTTGGGAGGCTGAGGTGGAAAGATCACTTGAGCCTTGGAGGTCGAGGCTGCAGTGAGCTATAATCAGTCCACTGCACTCCAATCTGGGTGACAAAATGAGACCCTGTCTCGGGCCGGACGCGGTGGCTCAAGCCTGTAATTCCAGCACTTTGGGAGGCCGAGA
>NW_012117265.1:643747-644120 GCF_000951035.1 Colobus angolensis palliatus
CCGCCCAGCCAGTTTGCCTTATTTTTTATATATTGTATTACTGTGGTACATTTATTACAATTGACGAACCAATATGGATGCATCAATGTTCACATTTTACATTAGAGTTGACTCTATTGTATGTTCATTGGATTTTGACAGTGTTTAATGACATGTGTCTGTTATTTCTGTTAGGGTAGTTTCACTGCCCTAAAAATCACCTATAGTTCATACATTCATTCATCTGTCCTTTGCATCCTGAAATCCCTTACAACCAAAGACTTTTTCATGTCCCATAGTTTTGTCTTTTGCAGAATATCTTATAGTTGTTAATATATTGTATATGGCCTTTTTAGATTGGATTCTATCACTTAGTAACATACTTTTTTTTTTC
>NW_012117265.1:644525-656095 GCF_000951035.1 Colobus angolensis palliatus
CAGGATGGTCTCGATCTCCTGACCTCGTGATCCGCCCGTCTCGGCCTCCCAAAGTGCTGGGATTACAGGCTTGAGCCACCGCGCCCGGCCCCAGTGATGTACTTTTAAATTTCCTCTATGTCTTATCATGGCTTGATATATTCTTTTTATCCATATGATTATATTTAATGCAGATTGTTTGTTTATGAAGAATATGTTTGTTAACTCTAAATTCTAGAAATTATGAGTAAGTCTCCCATAAACATCCATGTACAGGTTTTTGTGTGAACATGTTTTCAACTTATTTTGGTAAATACCAAGGAACATGATTGTTAGGTCATATGTTGAGTATGTTTAGTTTAGTTTAGTTTTTTTTTTTTTTTTTTGAGATGGAGTCTCGCTGTGTCGCCCAGGCTGGAGTGCAGTGGCTGGATCTCAGCTCACTGCAAGCTCCCTCGGGTTTATGCCATTCTCCTGCCTCAGCCTGCCAAGTAGCTGGGACTGCAGGCATCCGCCACCACGCCCGGCTAGTTTTTTGTTTCATGGTTGAGATGGGGTTTCAACCGTGTTTGCCAGAATAGTCTCGATCTCCTGACCTCGTGACCCGCCTGTCTCGGCCTCCCAAAGTGCTGGGATTACAGGCTTGAGCCACTGCACCCGGCCTAGTTCTGTTTTGAGGCAGAGTTTTGCTCTGTCGTCCAGGCTGGAGTACAATGGCAAGATCTTGGCTTACTGCAACCTCCACCTCCCGGGCTCAGACAGTTGTCCTGCTTCCGCCTCTGAAGTAGCTGGGATTACATGCATGTGCCACCACGCCCAGCTAATTTTGTGTCTAGTAGAGACAGGGTTTCATCATGTTGGCCAGGCGGATCTCGAACTCCTGACCTCAGGTGATCCACTTGCCTCGGCCTCCCAAAGTGCTGGGATTACAGGCATGAGCCACTGTGCCTGGCTGAGTAGGTTTAGTTTTACAAGAAACTGACCATCTTCCAAAATAGGTGTACCATTTTCCATTCCTACAAGTAACAAATGAGGGTTCCTATTGCTTTACATCTTTGCCATCATTTGGTGTTCTCAGTGTTTTAAATTGTAGCCATTCTAATAAGGGTTGTGTTAGTCTTTAATTTTTTAAATTTGTAATTCCACAGTGACAAAATGTGCATGTTTGCATATTTTTATATGCCATCTCTATATTTTATATAATTATGTCTTATGCAGCAAAGACAATTTCCTCTCAATCAGTTTTTTATTTCCTCTGTCTTATTGCTTACCTAGGACTTTAAGGATGTTGTTGAATAGCAGTGGTGAGAGAAGACATTCCTACCCTGTTTCTGATCTTGTCTAGAAAGCGTCTAGTTTCTCACTGTTAAGTGTGATGTTAGCTGCAGACTCCTCATTGATGTTCTTTCTGAGGCGGAAGTTCCCCTCTTTTCCCAGTTTGCCACCATGAGCGGATGGTAGATTTTGTCAAATGTTTTTTATTTTTTACTCTTGTCTCCTTTCATTTCTAACCTTAGTAATTTCTTTTTTGTTACCATGACTAGAGGTTTATCAATTATATTGGTGTTCTCCAATAACCAACTTACGGTTTTTTTGTTTTGTTTTTTTTAAATCTCTGTTGATTTCCTACCATTTCATTGACTTCTGCAAGTATTCTTTCTGTGTGCTTACTTGGGTTTAATTTGCTCTCTTGTTTTTCTGTTTTCCTGAAGTAGACTCTTTGTGTTTTTTTTTTTTTTTTGGAGGCAGCGGCTTGCTGTGTCACCCAGGTTGGAGTGCAGTGGCATGAACTTGGCTCACTGTAAGCTCTGTCTCCCAGGTTCAAGTGATTCTTGTATCTCAGCCTACTGAGTAGCTGGGATTACAGGCATGCGCCACCACGCCCAGCTAATTTTTGTATTTTTAGTAGAGACGGGGTTTTACCATGTTGTCCTGGCTGGTCTCCAACTCCTTGCCTCAAGTAATCTGCCCTCCTTGGCCTCCCAAATTTGCTGGGATTACAGGTGTGAGCCACTGCACCCAGCCCGAAGTAGACTCTTAGATGATGAATTATAAACCCTTGTTCTTTCCTGGTGTAGGCGTTCAATGCTGTAAATATTCCTCTGTGTACTGATTTTGCTGCATACCATAATTTCTGATAAGTTTTGTTTTCATTTTCATTTTAAGTCAAAATAATTTTTGATTTCTCATAAGACTACTTTGATCCATGTGTTTATTTAGAATTGTGTCGTTTAATCTCTAAGGATTTGAGGGAGTTGGTAACTATCTTTCTGTTACTGATTTCTAGATGAATGACTCACATGATTTTTTTTTTTTTAATTTTTCAAATTTATTTAGGTGTATTTTATGCCCCAGTATTTGGTTTATTTTTGTGAATATTCCTGTGAACTTGAGAAGAATTTGTGTTTTGCTGTTGTTTGATGAAGTGTTCATGCATTTCAATTAAATCCAGTTGTTTGATGGTGCTGTTTACTTCGCTGTGTTCTTTCAGATTTTCTGCCTGTTGGATCTCTTAATTACTGCTGGAGGGGTGCTGCAGTCTCCAACTATACAAGTAGATTAGTGTATTTCTCTTTGCAGTTCTATCTGTTGTATTTTGCCACATGTATTTTGCCACTCTTGTTATGCAAACACACACTAAGGGTTGTCAGGTCTTCTTGGCATGTTGAGTCCTTTATCATTATGTGATGCTCTCTTATATCTCTTTATTTATTTTAAAATTTTAATTTAATTTTTTTTAGAGACAGAGTCTCACTCTGTCACCCAGGCTGGAGTGCAGTGGTGTGATCATACAGCTCTTTGCAGCCTTGAACTCCTGGGCTCCAGCAATCCTCCTGCCTCAGCTTCCCAAGTAGCTTACTACACGTGTGATACCACAACTGGTTAATTAAAACAATTTCTAAAAAATTTTTTTGTATAGATGAAGGTCTCGCTGTTTCCCAGGCTGGAGTGCAGTGTCTATTCACAATAAATTATAGTGCATTATATCTTTGAACTGCTGGGCTCAGGCGATCCTCCATCTCAGCCTCCTAAGTAGCTGGGACCATAGGCATGCCCCACTGCACCTGGCTTATCTCTGTGTTTTTTCCTTTCTCTGAAGTGTACTTTGTGATATTAAGATAGCTATGTCATGTTTCTTTTAATTAATGTTAGCATTTTATATGTTTCTCTATCCCTTTACTTTTAATACGTGTGTCTTTTTTTTTTTTTTTTTTTTTGACGAGGGGTCCCTCTGTCGCCCGGGCTGGAGTGCAGTGGCCGGATCTCAGCTCACTGCAAGCTCCGCCTCCCGGGTTTACGCCATTCTCCTGCCTCAGCCTCCCGAGTAGCTGGGACTACAGGCGCCCGCCGCCTCGCCCGGCTAGTTTTTTGTATTTTTTAGTAGAGACGGGGTTTCATCTCGATCTCCTGACCTCGTGATCCGCCCGTCTCGGCCTCCCAAAGTACTGGGATTACAGGCTTGAGCCACCGTGCCCGGCCTAATACGTGTGTCTTTGTATTTAAAGTGGTTTCCTTTTAGCCAACATACTATGTTTTTAAAATCCACTATAACAGTATCTGTCTTCTAATTATATTTGGACCATTGACATTCAAAGTGATTATCAGTAGTTGTATTAATATCTACTGTATTTTTTACTTTTTTCTATTAGTTGCCCTTGCTTTTTTTTTTTTTGTCTTGTCTCTGACCTTCCTTCTTGGGCTTTAATTGAGCATTTTACCTGGAGGTGACGTATTCTGTAATCATATGATTTGTTAGTGAGTCTTTGGTCCTGGCTGGGGTTGTGGCCTGCTGTGGTATTGTAAGAAAGATACGTGGTCTTTTCTCCCCAGTGCCTACCATGGCTCTCCTATGTTCTTTTTTTTTTTTTTTTTTTGAGTCTTGCTCTGTCACCCAGGCTGGAATGCAGTGGCACCATCTCGGCTCCCTGCACCTTCCGCTTCCCGGGTTCAAGTGATTCTCCTGCCTCAGCCTCCCAGGTAGCTGGGATAACAGATGCGTATTACTGTGCCTGGCTAATTTTTGTATTTTTAGTAGAGACGAGGTTTCACCATGTTTCCCAGGCCAGACTCAAACTCCTGACTCAAATGATCCTGACTCAGGTGAACTGAAGTGATCTTCCCGCCTCAGCCTCCCAAAGTGTTGGGATTACAGGCATGAGCCACCGTGCCAGGCCAGTGTTCAGAATTCTTGTTAAAGGTTAGGGAAGCTATCGTGTTCTTCAGAAGACTTTGACCATTATCAGATATTCGTTATTCCTGCTACATTCAGAGAAGGACTTTTTGTTGACTTTTCCACAGTCTTTAGGGGATTTATAGAATTTAAAAAATATTTTGTGAGAGGTTATCTTGAGGACATTTCATTCTTTCTGAGAACCCATCTTTCCAGTCAGGTGTGGTGGTTCACACCTGTAGTCCCAGAACTTTGGGAGGCTGAGGCAGGAATTTGAGATCAGCTTGAGCAACAAAGTAAGACCCCATCTTTACAAAAAATTTAAAAATTAGCTAGGCGTGGTGTCTTGTGACCATAGTCCTAGCTACTTGGGAGGCTCGGGAGAGAGGATCACATGAGCCCAGGAGATGAAGGCTTCAGTGAGCTATGATCATGCCACTGCACTCCAGTGTGGATGACCAAGCAAGTTCCCGTTTCTAAGAAAACCAAAAGAACCCATCTTTCCCCTTATTTTATTTTGCCTTGACATTACACAATGTAATACCACATAGTGACTGGTCAGAATCATTTCCTCTTGAAATTTGAGAAAGAGGATTTTATGTTCTTTTGGAGAAAAGCACTGCTGATCCCTTCGTGTGTTTTATAATCATGGTCAAATTCGCCATCAAACCATCTGGACTTGAATGAAATCCCTCAGAAATTGCAACTCTTAACCTGTTCCTCAAGGTTAGCAAGGCATAGGGTACCTTGTTATGTATCTGCCAGAAAAAACTCTTCTGGCATTTTGTCTTCTTAGTATGTGTGCATTTAAGGTAAAAATAGGTGGGAAACTGTCCTTGACGTTCATGACTATGGGGATTTTGCTGGGTGAGGGGGTGCTGCCTAAGTTGCCATACCTTCTTCCTCATACCCGAGTCATATCTTCCCAATAGCTTCCTAGTCTAGTGAAATAGGATAGAGTCCAAGGAATCAGTGAGTCTATAACAAATATTATACATGCAGGTTAAAATGAATACTTTTACGAAGAAATATTTTCATGATCTGTCTATGTCTAATGGCTTGGAATCCTTCAGGAAAGTATGGTCAGCTGGATTTTGTCAGCAGGTGGATTTCTGTGGGCCTTCTGGCCTCTCATGTTTGATGAAGGGAACAGAAGAAAATGGTTCCACTTCTTCAGTGTGTATTTATTTATTCATGGAAACCTTTTTCAGGTTTTATCCTGTGTTTCTTTTTCTTTTTCTTTTTAGACAGAGTTTTGCTCTTGTCGCCCAGACTGGAGTGTAGTTGCGGCTCACCGCAACCTCCACCTCCTGGGCTCAAGCGATTCTCTTTCCTCAGTCTCCCAAGTAGCTGGTATTACAGGCGCCCACCACCATGCCTGGGGAATTTTTTTTATTTTTAGTAGAGACAGGGTTTTGCCATGTTGGGCTGGCTGGTTTCAAACTCCTGATCTCAGGCAATCCGCCTGCCTCTGCCTCCTAAAGTGCTGGTATTACAGGCATGAGCCACTGCGCCTGGCCTACCCTGTGTTTCATGGAATGCTGATTGGTGTGAGATATGAAAGGAAATGGAAGTTTTTTCCAGAAGGAATGATGA
This sequence comes from Colobus angolensis palliatus, assembly GCF_000951035.1. Lineage (NCBI taxonomy): Eukaryota > Metazoa > Chordata > Mammalia > Primates > Cercopithecidae > Colobus > Colobus angolensis. The sequence continues at coordinate 650,272 of NW_012117265.1, forward strand.
TCTTAAATTTTGTTTTGAGACAGAGTCTCTCTCTGTCCTCCAGGCTGGAGTGCAATGGCACAATCTCTGCTCACTGCAACCTCTGTCTCCCAGGTTCATGCTGTTCTCCTGTCTCAGCCCCCGAGTAGCTGGGATTACAGGCGCGCGCCACCACGCCTGGCTAATTTTTTTGTATTTTTAGTAGAGACGGGGTTTCACCATGTTGATCAGGCTGGCCTCAAACTCCTGACCTCGTGATCTGCTTGCTTCGGCCTCCCAAAGTGCTGGGATTACAGGCCTGAGCCACCGGGCCCGGCCAAAATTTATTTTCTTTGTATAGCATTTTATTTGTTTCTCCAAGGTGAACTGGATCCTACCATTAGAGACCAATAAAACTTGTAGTGACTACAGTAAAAATATAGAGACCAGTTGCATGTTTTCACGGGGTAATTAAATTTATGAGAAAGTGAATGTAGACAGAATTCTGACAACCATATTTATTTGTCATAAAATAAATGTTTGGAGACCGCCACATCATTTGTCAACTTTTTTGTTGTTTGTTTTTTGTTTGTTTGTTTGAGACGGGGTCTCTCTCTGTCACCCAGGCTGAAGTGCAGTGGCGTGATCTCGGTTCACTGCAACCTCCGCCTCCCTCGTTTAAGCAATTCCCCTCCCTCAGCCTCCTGAGTAACTGAGATTACAGGCATACGCCACCATGCCCAGCTAATTAGTGTATTTTTAGTAGAGATGGGGTTTCACCATGTTGACCAGGCTGGCCTCAAGCTCCTGATCTCAGGTGATCTGCCTGCCTTGGCCTCCCAAAGTGCTGGGATTACAGGCGTGAGCCACCGCACCTAGCCGTTTGTGAACTTTTATGAATTGGGTTTACATCCCTGTACTGTCATCTCATTCTTTCTCCTGTGTTGCATATTTGGGATGTTTTAGGACTCAGTGGCCTCTGAGGATGTGGCTGTCAACTTCACACTTGAGGAGTGGGCTTTGCTGGATCCTTCCCAGAAGAAACTCTACAGAGATGTGATGCGGGAAACCTTTAGAAACCTGGCCTGTGTAGGTAAGGATGACATCATTCTTTCTCTTAGTCAATTAGAGAAGAAGTGTTTCTTGCTCTTTAATGCATGTTTCATGCTGCTTCATGTTTCCCATTTTAGGAAAAAAATGGGAAGACCAGAGCATTGAAGATTGGTACAAAAATCAGGGGAGAATTTTAAGGTAATTTGCACTGACAAGAGAAAGCAATGTCCCCTTCTTAGCATGTCATGAAATTTTATTTTATTTTATTTTGTTTTATTTTTTTGAGACAGAGTCTCGCTCTGTCGCCTGGGCTGGAGTGCAGTGGCCGGATCTCAGCTCACTGCAAGCTCCGCCTCCCGGGTTACGCCATTCTCCTGCCTCAGCCTCCCGAGTAGCTAGGACTACAGGCGCCAGCCACCTCGCCCGGCTAGCTTTTTGTATTTTTTAGTAGAGACGGGGTTTCACGGTGTTAGCCAGGATGGTCTCGAACTCCTGACCTCGTGATCCTCCCGTCTCGGCCTCCCAAAGTGCTGGGATTACGGGCTTGAGCCACTGTGCCCGGCCATGAAATTTTAAAAATAAGGAAACAAACCAGTAAGCCCAGCTTCAAATTTATTTATTCCTACAACTTTTTCACCATAAAAAGAAAAAGTGTGACATAGATGTTTAGTGTTGCAAAATCATTCACTTGGAAATAGTATTAAGAAACTGTATATATGAATATCACTTTTTTGATAATAGCTACTGTCGAGCCCTCTTGCAGAGCATTCCGTCTCTTCACTTTCAAACAATTCATACAGGCCTGAAAACCTACCCTTTCCCCGATTATGGTAAAAATGTAAGTCGAAAAACTATTAATAAATATAAAGTCACAAGCCATTAAATCATGCTTTCTGTTTTTTCCAGCAATCACATGGAAGAGGGACTCAGTGAAAGTAAAGAGTATGATCAGTGTGGAGAAGCCTTCAGTCAGATTCTCAATCTTAATCTGAACAAGAAAATTCCTACTATAGTAAGACCATGTGAATGTAGTTTGTGTGGGAAAGTCTTCATGCATCATTCATCCCTTAGTAGACACATCAGATCTCACCTTGGACACAAACCTTATGACTATCAGGAATATGGAGAGAAACCATACAAGTGTAAGCAGTGTGGGAAAGCCTTCAGTTCTTGTCAATCCTTTCGAAGACATGAAAGAACTCACACTGGTGAGAAACCCTATGCATGTCCGGAATGCGGGAAAGCCTTCATTTCTCTCCCAAGTGTTCGAAGGCACATGATTAAGCACACTGGAGATGGACCATATAAATGTCAGGAATGTGGGAAAGCCTTTGACCGCCCCAGTTTATTTCAAATACATGAAAGAACGCACACTGGAGAGAAACCCTATGAATGTCAGGAATGTGCAAAAGCTTTCATTTCTCTCCCAAGTTTTCAGAGACACATGATTAGGCACACTGGAGATGGACCTTATAAATGTCAGGAATGTGGAAAAGCCTTTGACCGCCCCAGTTTATTTCGAATACATGAAAGAACTCATACTGGAGAGAAACCCCATGAATGTAAACAGTGTGGGAAGGCCTTCATTTCTTTCACAAATTTTCAGAGTCATATGATTAGGCACACTGGGGATGGACCTTATAAATGTAAAGTATGTGGGAGAGCCTTTATTTTTCCCAGTTACGTTCGAAAGCATGAAAGAACTCATACTGGGGAGAAACCCTATGAATGTAATAAATGTGGTAAAACCTTCAGTTCTTCCAGTAATGTTCGAACACATGAAAGGACTCACACTGGAGAGAAGCCCTATGAATGTAAGGAATGCGGGAAAGCCTTCATTTCTCTCCCAAGCGTTCGAAGACACATGATAAAGCACACTGGAGATGGACCTTATAAATGTCAGGTATGCGGTAGAGCCTTTGACTGTCCCAGTTCATTTCAAATACATGAAAGAACTCACACTGGAGAGAAACCCTATGAATGTCAGGTATGTGGGAAAGCCTTCATTTCTCTTAAAAGGATTAGAAAACATATGATACTGCACACTGGAGATGGACCTTATAAATGTCAGGTATGTGGTAAAGCCTTTGACTGTCCTAGTTCTGTCCGAACACATGAAAGAACTCATACTGGAGAAAAACCCTATGAATGTAAAGAATGTGGGAAAGCCTTCAATTATGCCAGTTCCATTAGAATACATGAAAGAACTCATACCGGAGAAAAACCCTATGAATGTAAGCAGTGTGGGAAAACGTTCAGTTATTCCAGTTCCTTTCAGAGACATGAAAGAGCTCATAATGGAGATAAACCTTATGTAAGGAATGTGGGAAAGCTTTCATTTATCACACAACCTTCGAATACCTGTGAAAATGCATAGTGGAGGACAGTTCTACAAGTATCTACATATCCAAAGAATATGGAAAGTCTTCAGTTTGCTTTCTGGGTTTCAGACTTGTTTGGGAGCTCACCCCTCTCTCCTGTTTCTCACTTTTGGAATAGGAATGTCTATCCTATGCCTGTCTCATATTTTGGAAATACACAACGAGTTTGGTTTTCACAGGTTCAGAGCTGAAGAAGGATTTTGCCTCAGCATGAACTGAATCTCATCCATATCTGAGTTTGTGATATTGAGATGACACTTTGGAGTTTGAGTTTAAGCATTAGGCTTCATGCTGGAATTAACTGAGACTTTTGAGGCCTTTAGGATGAGATGAATATATTTTACATATGATGACATGGATTTTGGGGGCCGGAGGTGTAATGTTTTGGCTGAGTGTATGCCCCCTCAGATTAATATGTTGAAACCTTACCCCCACCCCCATCCCCGTATTGTGATGGTATTTGGAGGCCCTGTCTCTGGTGGTTTTTAGGATTGGAGGACATCATGAAGAGGGAGGCCTCGTAATTGGGATTAGTTTCCTGATATGAGTCCCTAGAGGGCTAGCTTTGCCCTTCACCATGAGAGGGTACAGTGAGAAGATAGCTATCTTTGAACCAGGAAGCAGGCCCTTACCAGACATGGGCTCTGCCAGTGCCTTGATATTGGACTTCCCAGCCTCCCAAACCATGAGAAATAAATGTTTGTTGATGAATTAAGCTTTCCAATTTATGGTATTTTGTTTTAGCAACTCAAGCTAAGACACAATCCAATTTTAAAATGGAGGAAAGGACTTGAATAGACATTTCTCCAAAGAAGATATCCAGATGGCCAATAAGCACGTAACAATGCTCAACATCATTGGTTGTTAGGGAAATACAAATCGAACTCAAGACATACATACCATCTCATTAGGATTAGTAGTATCAAAGATGGAAAACAATACTGACAAGGATGTGGAATGTTTGAGAACCTTGTGCACTATCACTGGGAATGTACAATGGTATAAGCCTGCTGAAAACAGTATGGCAGATCCCCAGATTAAAATGTAGAAATGACATATGATCAGCATTTCCATTTCTGGGAAAATAAAAAGATTGAAAGCAAACTCTCAAATAGGTTGTGCACCTGTGTACATAGCATCATTCACAACAGGTAAACTCTGGAAACTACTCAGGTTTTCATCAGATGAATAAACAAAAGGAAGTTTATACATACAAGAGAATATTGCTGAACCTTAGGAAGGACGTTTTCACATATGCTGCAAGATGAATCTTGACATGCTAAGTGAAATGGGCCATTCATACAAAGACAATACTATATGATTCTACTTATATCAGGTATCTAGAGTAGTCATATTGATAGAAAAAGTACAATACCGTTTGCCATGGGTTAGGGAAATTGGATAATGGATATTTAATGGGCATAGCGTTTAAATTTTGCAAAATAAAAAGGGTTCTAGAGATGGATGGTGGTGATGGTTGCACACTAGTATGAATGTTCTTAATGGCACTGAACTGCACACTTAAAATTATGATGGTGAATTTTATGTATGTTTTACACACAAAAAAGGGAAAAAAGGCTACAGTACTGCACAGACCTTGTGGGACCTTTAGGGTACCAAGATACTCTAGGTCTCTCTCTCTGTCGCCCAAGCTGGAGTGCAGTGGCGAGATCTTGGCTCACTGCACCGTCTGCCTCCCGGGTTCAAGTGATTCTCATGCTTCAGCCTCTTGAGTAGCTGGGATTACAAGTGCGCACCACCACACCCAGCTAATTTTTGTATTTTTAGTAGAGATGGGGTTTCGCCATGTTGGCCAGGCTGGTCTTGAACTGCTGATCTCAAGTGATCTGCCCGCTTCGGCCTCCCATAGTGCCGGGGTTACAGGCGTGAGTCACTGTGCCTATTCTCTAGGTCTCTTTCCTACTTGTTCTCAGCACTGTTTTTTTTTCTGTTTTTCTACCCATGAGGGACCTGTCCCTACACAGTCCATTAGTAGGCATTTAGATGTGATACCCAGGGTTGACTCCCCTGTCTCCTGCCCCCTTCACTGTACACCTGGACCCCATTCCCAGAGCCAGGGCCTATGATAACCACCTCCGTTTATTGAGGATGGATAATTTTAATTTCCTCTGCACACTATTCACAGACATATATATCAAATATATATCTGATAAGCAAATAGAAATTTTTTTCTCAGAAACAGATCTTTAAGAAAATGAGGCCGGGCACGGTGGCTCAAGCCTGTAATCCCAGCACTTTGGGAGGCTGAGACGGGTGGATCACGAGGTGAGGAGATCGAGACCATCCTGGCTAACCCGGTGAAACCCCGTCTCTACTAAAAAATACAAAAAACTAGCCGGGCGAGATGGCGGGCGCCTGTCTGTAGTCCCAGCTACTCGGGAGGCTGAGGCAGGAATTTGAGATCAGCTTGA
>NW_012117265.1:657556-660911 GCF_000951035.1 Colobus angolensis palliatus
CATCCTGGCCTACATGTTGAAACCCCGTCTTTATTAAAAATATAAAAATTAGCTGGGCGTGGTGGTACATGTCTGTAATTCCAGCTACTTGGGAGGCTGAGACAGGAGAATCGCCTGAACCCGGGAAGTGGAAGTTGCAGTGGGCTGAGATCACGCCGCTGCACTCCAGCCTGCATGATAGAGTGAGACCCTGTCTCAAAGAAAAGCAAAACGAAACACTGTAGACAATACTGTCAAGCACGTCACTGTGCACCACCTGTGGGTTGGCTTTTTACATTTTACCTGTCTACTGATGCCCCAGCATGGCCACAGCCTGAACTGCAGCACCCTCCTGCGGATCCCCCTTTTTTTGGTGAACAAGAAAATGCTGCTTCTAGTCCCCTTGATACTAGGTCTGCGTGGAGCACAGAGAAAGATGAATCCAAGGCCGGGCGCGGTGGCTCAAGCCTGTAATCCAGCACTTTGGGAGGCCGAGACCATCCTGGCTAATACAGTGAAACCCCTTCTCTACTAAAAAATACAACAAAAATAAAAACTAGCCGGGCGACGAGGCGGGCGCCTGTAGTCCCAGCTACTCGGGAGGCTGAGACAGGAGAATGGCGTAAACCCGGGAGGCGGAGCTTGCAGTGAGCTGAGATCCGGCCAGTGCACTCCAGCCTGGGCAGCAGAGCAAGACTCCGTCTCAAAAAAAAAAAGATGAATCCGGCCAGAGACTGCCCCAGAGTAACTCCCAGAGGCAAGATGAGTGAGATACACTGGGATTGAGATGTTTGGTGTGATCTTGTGTCTATTTTTGCTTTTGTTGCCTGTGTGTTTGAGTTCTTATCCACAAAATCCTTGCACAGACGAGGTCATGTAGAATTTTCCTTTATGTTTTCTTTTAGTAGTTTCAAAGTCTTACATGTAAGTCCGTAATCCATTTTGAGTGAATTGTTATATATGGTGAAAGATGGGGGTCCAGTTTCAATTTTCTGCATGTTGATAATCCAGTTTTCTCATCACCATTCATTGAAGAGACTGCCCTTTCTCCAATCTGTGTTTTTGGCACCTTCGTCAAAAATCATTGGTAAGTGTGTGGATTTATTTCTGATTTCTCTATTATGTTCCGTTGTTCTGTTTGTCTATGTTTATGTTAGTAAGGTGCTTTTTTTTTTTGAGACGGAGTCTTGCTCTGTTGCCCAGGCTGGAGTGCAGTGGCCCGATCTCAGCTCACTTGCAAGCTCTCCCAGGTTTACACCATTCTCCTGCCTCAGCCTCCCGAGTAGCTGGGACTACAGGCGCCCGCCACCGCGCCTGGCTAGTTTTTTGTATTTTTGTAGTAGAGACGGGGTTTCACCGTGTTAGCCAGGATGGTCTCGATCTCCTGCCTCAGCTTCCCAAGTAGCTGGGATTACAGGCTTGAGCCACCGCGCCTGGCCAGTACAGTGCTGTTTTGGTTACTTTTTTTGTAGTCTATTAAGAAGTCAGACTCAAGATTGCTTTGGCTATTTTTGTGGTTCTATATGAATTTTAGGATAATTTTTTCGATTTCTGTGAAGTATGGCTTTCATATTTTGATAGGGATCACACTTGAATCTGTAAATTGCTTTGGGTGGTATGGATATTCGAAGAATATTCTAAGCTGGGCATGGTGGCTCACATCTGTATTCCCAGCACTTTGGCAGGCTGAGGCAGAAGGATCACTTGAGCCCAGTAGTTTGAGACAGCCTAGGAAACATAGTGAGACCTCATGTCTACAATAAATTTTTAGAAAATTAGCTGGGCGTGGTAGTGTGTGCCTGTAGTCCCAGCTGAGGCAGCAAGGTCACTTGAGACTGGAAGATCAAGGCTGCAGTGAGCTGTGATCACAGCACTGCACGCCAACCTGGGTGACAGAGTGAGATCGTGTCTCAAAAAAAAAAAAGAAAAAGAAAAAAATTTAGTTCTTTCAGTCCATAAACACAGAATATCTTCCCATTTATTTGTGTACTCTTCGATTTATTTCACCAGGATTTTATAGTTTTCATCGTAGAGCTCTTTCACCTCTGGTTATATTTATTGCTAAATATTTTGTTTTTGTAGCTATCATATATGGGATTGGTTTCTTGATTCCTTTTTCTAATAGTTTGCTGTTGGCGTATAGAAGCACTCAGCCTTCCAAGTAACTGGGACTACAGGCATCCACCACCACACCCGGCTAATTTTTTTTTTTTTTTTTTTGTATTTTTAGTAGAGATGGGGTTTTTCACCATATTGGCCAGGCTGGGACCACTACTGATTTTTATGTGTTGATTTTCATATCCTGCAACTTTGCTGAATTTGTTTTAGTTCTAGCAATTTTTTGGTGGTGTGTTTAGGGTTTTCTACATGTACAATCTTGTCTGCAAAAATATAATTTTACTTCTTCTTTCCAATTTGGATGGCTTTTCTCCTTCCTTCCCTCCCTTCCTCTTTTGTTCTTTTTGGTCTAATAATTCTGATTAGGGCTTCCAGTACAACGCTGAATAGAAGTGATAGGAGTGCTTATCTTATTCCAGATCTTAGAGAGAAAGCTTTCCATTTTTTTCCTGTTCAGTATGATGTTTGCTGTGGGTTTGTCATATAAAGCTTTTACTATGTTGAGATATGTTCCTTCTATACGTAATTCGTTGTGAGTTTTTTTTTTCCCCTTGAGACGGAGTCTCACTGTGTCACCAGGCTGCAGTGCAGTGGTGCAATCTTGGCTCACAGCAACCTCCACCTTCTGGTTTCAAGTGATCCTCCTGCCTCAGCCTCCCGAGTAGTTGGGACTACAGGTGTGCGCCACCATGCCCAGCTAATTTTTTGTATTTTTAGTAGAGATGGGGTTTCACCATGTTGGCCAGGATGGTCTTGATCTCTTGACCTCATAATCCACCGGCCTTGGCCTCCCACAATGCTGAGATTACAGGTGTGAGCCACCGTGCCCAGTGTGTTATGAAGTTTTTTTTTTTTTTTTTTTTGTATTTTTAGTAGAGATGGGGTTTCACCGTGTTAGCCAGGATGGTGTCAATCTCCTGACCTCGGGATCCACCCACCTCGGCCTCCCAAAGTGCTGGGATTACAGGCATGAGCCACCATGCCTGGCCTGTTGTGAGTTTTTATCATGAATTATATGGAATGTTATTGAATCATTTTCTGCATATATTGAAATGATATTTTTTTCTTGTTGATTCTGTTACTGTGATGTATCACGTTTATTGGTTTCCATATGTTGAAGTATCCCTACACCCATGAGATGCATCCCACTTGGTCAGGGTGAATGGTCTTTTCAGTGTGCTGTTGAATTCAGTTTGCATGTATTTTGTCGATAATTTTTTTTTTTTTTTTTTTTTTTGAGATGGAGTCTCGCTCTGTT
>NW_012117265.1:665473-667937 GCF_000951035.1 Colobus angolensis palliatus
TTGCTCTGTCACCCAGGCTGGAGTGCAGTGGTGCGATCTCGGCTCACTGCAGCCTACGCCTCCCAGGTTCAAGCAATTCTCCTGCCTCAGCCTCCCGTTAACCTCATTACTTATTAGATTGTTCAGATTTTCCATTTCATCATGACTCAATTTTGATAGGTTGTACGTGCCCAGGAACTTATCCCTTTCTTCTAGGTTTTCCAATTCGTTGGCGTGTAGTTGTTCATAATAGTCTGTTTTATAATTCGTTATATTTCTTTAGTATTAAGTTGCAGTGACCCCGTTTTTTGTTGTTTTTTTTGAGACAGAGTCTCACTCTCTTGCTCAGGCTGGAGTGCAGTGGTGCAATCTCTGCTCACTGCAACCTCCCCCTCCCGGGTTCAAGTGATTCTCCTGTCTCAGCTTCTGGAGTAGCTGGGATTACAGGCATGCGCCACCATGGCCAGCTAATTTTCTGTATTTTTAGTAGAGATGGGGTTTTACCACGTTGGCCAGGCTTGTCTCAAACTCCTGACCTCAAGTGATCCACCCTCCTCTAAAGTGTTGGGATTATAGGCATGAGCCACCACACCCAGCCGACTCTTTTTCACCTCTGATTTTATTTTTTTGAATTTGCTATTTTTATCTAGTGAGTCAGAGCTTTGTTGATTTTATCTTTTTTTAAAAAAAACTCTTCATTTTGTTGATCTTTCTTTTTTTTCTTTTTTTTTTTGAGACAGAGTCTCGCTCTGTCACCCAGGCTGGAGTGCAGTGGCGCGATCTCAGCTTACTGTAACCTCCGCCTCCTGGGTTCAAATGATTCTCCAGCCTCAGCCTCATGAATAGCTGGGACTACAGGCACATGCCACCATGCCTGGCTTTTTTTTTTTTTTTTAAATGTATTTTTAGTAGACACGGGGTTTCACTGTGTTAGCCAGGATGGTCTTGATATCCTGACCTTGTGATCTGCCTGCCTTGGCCTCCCAAAGTGCTGGGATTACAGTCGTGAGCCACTGTGCCTGGTCTCATATTGTTTTTTAGTCTCTCTTTCATTTTTTACAGCAAACACTACTGCCTCACCAGTGTGGTTGCCCAAATGATTTATGATGTTAATAAGCTATAGCAACTCAAAGATATCTTGTGCTAATCATGAGAATCACTCTGTATCCTGCCAACTACACCAAGTGTTCTAATTTAGGATCTTTAAAATTAGGATCTTTCAATGATTACGAGAGACATAAGACGGAAATAAAGATTTTATTACTTACAGGTCCTGGAGGATACACAGCACACATGGAGGCCACACACACAGAAGTCAGGGACCACATGGAGAGAGAGGGAGAAATGGATGAATCCATGGGGTCAGTACCTTTATTAGAGTCCAGGGTGTTATTGAAAGTTTCCCTCTAGGGGTATGGCTGGGCGCGGTGGCTCACGCGTGTAATCCCAGTACTTTGGGAGGCGGAGGTAGGCGGGTCATGAGGTCGGGAGATCAAGACCATCCTGGCTAACATGGTGAAACCCCATCTCCATTAAAAATACAAAAAATTATCCGGGTGTGGTGGCGGGCACCTGTAGTCCCAGCTACTTGGGAGGCTGAGGCAGGAGAATTGCTTGAACCTGGGAGGCAGAGCTTGCAGTGAGCCGAGATCGCGCCACTGCACTCCAGCCTGGGCGACAGAGCTAGACTCCGTCTCCAAAAAAAAAAAAAAGAAAATGAGAAGAAAGTAGCAGCATATAGTGTCTAGAAAAGGTGGGAGAGAACTTCTTAGGTATGGGAAGTTTATATAATAGGTAATATGTAACTATTGACCACTAATTCTGTACCTGGGGTAAAAGTGTTGTTCAAGAAATGGAGAGCCAGGCCTGGTGTGGTGGCTCACACCTGTAATCCCAGCACTTTGGGAGGCTGAGGCAGGCAGATCACTTAAGGCCAGGAGTTCAAGACCAGCCTCGCCAACATAGCGAAACCCCATCTCCACTAAAAATAGAAAAATTAGCTGGGTACGGTGGTGCACACCTGTAATCCCAGCTACTCAGGAGGCTGTGGCAAGAGAATTGCTTGAACCTGGGAGGCAGAGGTTACAGTGAGCTGAGATCATGCCACTGCACTCCAGCCAGTGTGACAGAGAAAGACTCCATCTCAAAAAAGAAAAAGCAGTGGAGAAATAAGAAGTCACTGCTTGCACAATAAAGAAATAAATGGGCTGGGCACGGTGGCTCATGCCTGTAATCCCAGCACTTTGGGAGGCCGAGGCAGGTGGATCACGAGGTCAGGAGATCGAGACCAGCCTGGCCAGCATGGAGAAACCCCATCTCTACTAAAAATACAAAAAATTAGGCGGGCATGGTGGTGCGCGCCTGTAATCCCAGCTACTTGGGAGGCTGAGGCAGGAGAATTGCTTGAACCTGGCAGGCGGAGGTTGCAGTGAGCCAGGATCACGCCACTGCACTCTAGCCTGGGTGACAGAGTGGGACTCCATCT
>NW_012117265.1:667987-675454 GCF_000951035.1 Colobus angolensis palliatus
GGCAGAGGTTGTGGTGAGCCGAGATCATGCCATTGCAGTCCAGCCTGGGCAAAAAGAGCAAAACTCTGTCTCAAAATAAAATAAAATAAAAATAATTAGCTACAAGTTTTGAGAGTCAGTGAAGTCCAACCATGGTTCACAGGGTTAATCACTTTCTTAACCTATGAAAAGTTAAATCAGCCAGGCACAGTGGCTCACGCCTGTAATCCCTTTGGGAGACTGAGTCAGGAGAATTGCTTTAATTGAGGAGTTTGAGACCAGCCTGGGCAATATAGTGAGACCTCATTTCTACAAAAAATTTAAATATTAGCCAAGCATGTTGGTGCACACCTGTCGTCCCAGCTACTCAGGAGGCTGGGGTGGAAGGATCGCTTGAGCCCGGGAGGTGGAGGTTGCAGTGAGTCAAGATTAAGCATGGGTGACAGACCAAGACCCTTTCTCAAAAACAAACAAAAAAGGTAAATCATGTAAATAAAAGCAAATTGAACATGTAATCTTCATGTCTTTCATTGCATATAGTCCCCCAGAAAACTGGTTTGAGTCATTTTCCAGAAAGAGTGTCAGTGGAACTCCTTGTAGTGACTCCAACCTGAGGCCAGTCTGGAGCCTGCAAAGGGAGGGAAATGGAATTCCCCATGTGGCTTTCTGGGCAGCCTGCTGTCTCTGTAGGTGGCCTCCAGTTGCTCAGAACAGCTACAGGAGTGCAGATTCTGAGAAGCAGAGCCCTGGAAAGCAAAAGATTTGTGTGATGACATGCTTGTGGTGTTCTGTCTTTTATCAGGCTGTGATTATTTTCTGGGCAGTGTGTTTTGGCATACATAGGGTCACTGTGGTCCAACTGTAATTTGTATATATGAAGTAAATCTGGGATGGTCAGGCTCGGATAAAGACTCATTTTGGTTGCCTCCTGGAGAAAGGATGTATGTAGTTGATAGTTTATGTAGGTTAGAACCTTAAACTGACTCCAGGTAAGAGTCTCCTGCAGGTGTAAATGAAGGTCTTGAAGGAGACAGCTTTTCCACACTGTGTGGAGGGTACATGAGGGCATGTTGAGCTTCCAGAGTTAAATCCTTAGGTTTCCCTACCTCATCAGGAGGGTCTGATCGACTCTGGGCATCCATTTTAGTAGTCAGAGTTGACTCCCAAGATTATGTTAAACCTGAATGCAGGTTTTCCATGTGAACGGTGGGTGAGAAAGGCTGCTTACCTGAGCTAGTTCAAATGTTTGCTTTCCTTTTGATTGCCTTACGGAATAATGCTGCCATATAACTATGCATTTAATAATTTTTCCATGCCTTTATTTTATTCCCATGTTGGCATGTTTTTTTTTGTTGTTGTTGTTTTTGTTTGTTTTTTTCTGGACTGAAAATGAGTAGACTGAGAGATAAGGTGAGAGAATGGCTTGGCCATGGCACCAACTGGCCCATCCCAAATTCCTGATCCCTGAAGGACATCAGGCCCTCCCCGCTGTTCCAGTATGGCCTGGTTTGGACTCGGCTTCCCTCTTGCTCTGAGGGAAGGAGATGTCCCCGTTGGACACTGAGTCTGTAATTCCTTGTGCACATCTGTGACCTGGAAGAGGCAGAAAGGGCCCACCGAGTACAGGAAAAGGCCAGTAGTAGCTCTGGAAACCTTGTGGACGATTGTGTTGATGCCTCCAGCAGACCCTGGTTTGGTTGCCAGGAGGAAGCTGGGCTTGCTATTGGCTGCGGCTACAGTTTATCAATCCGGCTCCCTTCTGCCACCTATTAGATGACTTCTATGACGCAGGGGGTGGAGCCCGAATCTATCCAATCAGCGGCGCTGGGGCGTGCTCTGAACAGTCCAATCAGGTGCGCTGCCAGGATGCCTGGGCAACGGTCAACAAGTCGGCGGCGCAGGTCATTTCTGCTGAGGACGCCACAGGTGGCGCCGCTGCAGCCTCTCTCGTGCTGTGACCAGCTCTGACCAAAGGAGGCGTAGCGTAGTAAGGAAGCCAGGTCACCTGAAAGCCAGGATACGGTGCGTGTGCGGGGCCTGGAGTCCCTAGACTTGGAGGAGGGGCTGGTTGGAATCGGCCGGATCCAGCTGTGGAAGGACCCGGGCCTCCCCGCGGCGACTTCGGGGTCTGGGACTTGAGTCCCCCTGCTCCGGACGCCTCGGCTGCAAGGTGGGTCTGGGCCGGCAGCGGGGACCCCGGGCGGGCGTCCTGTCCCGTCCGTGCGTGGCGCCTGCAGCCCCAGCCCCGCACCCGCAGCCCCGCGTCTCTCCAGATTGTGCCAGGGTCACCGGAGAGTCATGGGGGGAATCCCGCCTCGGGTGTGGGGTTTGTGTGGGAGGAGCTGTGGCCTCTGGGATCCTCAGTCCCTCATCTTTCCCTGGGGTACTGGTCTCCCTCCAGGTCTTCTAAACGTGTGGGAAGCAGGGTCCCAAAGACACGACCCCGGCCCTCATACAGGGGCTGGGAATAAATTCCTCCCTGCATTTCCAAAGACCAGCTTTCCCTCCCCAATTCACAACTTTATCAGGTTTTTGTCCGTCATTCTACATTTCCAACAAATACAGTATTGGAATTGCTTATTCCTTTTTCCCTATAAAACAAAGGATATCGTTGGCTTTTTGTTTGTTTGTTTGAGACGGAGTCTCGCTCTGTCGCCAGGCTGGAGTGCAGTGGTGCGATCTCAGCTCACTGCAACCTCTGCTTCTTGGGTTCAAGCGATTCTCCTGCCTCAGCTTCCCAAGTAGCTGGGATTACAGGCGTGTGCCACCACGCCCAGCTATTTTTTTGTATTTTTAGTAGAGATGGGGTTTCACCATTTTGGTCAGGATGGTGTCGATCTCTTAACCTCGTGATCTGGCCACCTCAGCCTCACAAAGTGCTGGAATTACAGGCGTGAGCCACCACATCCAGTCAACTTTATCAGCTTTTTGTCCTTCATTCTACATTTCCAACAAACACGGTATTAGAATTGTTTATTCATTTTTCCCTACGAAGCAATGGATGGCTCTTTTTGAGAGATTTGTTTTCTCTTTGTGGACTTTTCCTCTGAGAGGAAAGCAGAGAGTAAGCACCTGGCACTCTCCCATAAAAAAACCTTTGTGCCTCTCCTTTCATCTTCCCTAGGCACAGACAGCTTATCAGAATGTCTTTGAGTTGAGGTTCCTTTTTGGAAACTTGACGGGGTGATATGTCCTCAGTCCACCCTCCATCCTTCCCTGGTTCTGGATTTCAGAACTGCTCAGGATGTCCACAGCTGCCAAGTCTCTTGGAGGATCTAGTGAATTATGGGCTCCTGGGTTATCTTCTCAGAGATGGGGTTGGGGCCTCTCCGGGGAGCAGCTGGATGCCCTGGGCTGGAAAGAGTCTCCTGGTATTCCCCTCAAATAAATAGCGAACCCCTGGGGCACTCAGCTTTTCTTCCCCAACCCCAGTTTCCATTCCTTTGGGGATACTTGGGGTCACCTAATCATTTGCTGGTGTTGAGGGGTATTGATTCTTGCCTTCTGGATTCTCTCAGACTACAGAAGGGAGAAAAACTATACTGAAAGTCAAGAAAAAACCCACCCAAGCATGGCAGTGCAAGAAAACTGAAAAGCAAAATGCATTTTGGGTACATGGGGGTGTACAATGCATTGTCTTTTCTTGGGATGGTGGTCACTGGGCACTTCGTTGAGGGTGAGGGGGTGTCCCATATGACAGGATGACCTGACCTGACACTTGAGTCAGACATATCTGTGTTCTAGGTCAGCACTACCTCTCCCTGGGTTCATCACCTTGAAAAGGTTTGTTCAGCTGGGCACTGTGGCTCATGCCTGTAATCCCAGCACTTTGGGAGGCCAAGGCGGGAGGATCACCTGAAGTCAGGAGTTCGAGACCAACCTGACCAACATGGAGAAACCCCATTTCTACTAAAAATAGAAAATTAGCCGGGCGTGGTGGCACATGCCTGTAATCCCAGCTACTCGGGAGGCTGAAGCAGGAGAATCACTTGAACCTGGGAGGCAGAGGTTGTGGTGAGCCAAGATCATGCCATTGAGCTCCAGCCTGGGCAACAAGAGCAAAACTCCATCTCAAAAAACAAAGAAAAAGAAAAGGTTTGTTTGTTTATTTGATCCCATTTTTCATTAAATGTAAAGTGTATGTTATCAATAAAGCTTAAAAGATATTTACAAAGAGGCAAGAAAGAGAATTTCAGAAAAAAAATTGTCTCATGTTTCACTTATTAATGATTCTTTTTGACCTTTTTTCCTTCCCCAGAAGAAAGTGTTTGTTTTTCAAGTCTGTTCTTTCCTTTTGGGTGATTTCAAGTGGAATTCCAGGACTTATCCTTGGCAATGCTACCAGGGAATAGAATTAGGGAAAAATCTCCTATTATGCCTACATTAAAATGAATACAGTTCCCTAAAGAATTGTGGTAAATTTGTGAATTACAAAGATTCACCAGAACATCAATTCTTCTCCTTTACAGGGTGGAGAATTTGTTACAGTGGTTAATTTTGTTCTGTTTCCTATTTTCCAGAATTTGGAGATTAATGCTAAATCCTATGGGATGGGAGTTGGCAACACCAAGAAGGTATTCAAATATGATTGTTGACTAACTTGTCATGGAAATAATAATTAAATGACAGTAATTAAATGGCATCCTTATTGTCTGAAAGGGATAGATACTTGCGCTTTTCCTGTTGAGCTGTAAAGTACAAATGCCTTTCTATCTCTTTTCCTCCTGGAGACATACACAATGAGTCTGAGTGATTTTGCTGGGTTCTTTGAACACTGGATATTTTCTCCATTAAAAGTAAGTGGGCCGGACACCCACATTGAGTCACACCTGTAATCCCAGCACTTTGGCAGGCCAGTGCCGGAGGATCACATGAGGGCAAGAGTTTGAGACCAGACTAGGCAACATAGCGAGACCCCATCTCTACTAAAAATATAAAATTAGCTGGATGTGGGGGCAAGCACCTGTGATCCCAGCTACTCTGGAGGCTGAGGTGGGAGGATCACTTGAGCCTGGGAGATTGAGCTCAGTGAGCTAGGATCATGCCACTGCACTCCAGCCTTGGTAAAAGAGCAAGACCCTGTCTCAAAAAATAAAATAAGTGAGTACCTGACACAGCCTTCAGCACATCTCCCCTGGGCAGCTCGACGGCCGTTCTGTGCATATCCCTTCTTGGTTTACAGGCAGGAAAACAGGAGGTCTCAGGGAATGACTTTAGAGGGTTGTGGTTCTCAAGCTTCAGGGTCCATCAGAATCTCCTGGAGAGCTTGACCAAGGCAGGCTGCTTCCTCACCCCCCCGTCCCCGCCCCCGCCCCCACTCACCACCATTTTAGAGCTTCTGACTTAGAGTTCCAGGTGAGCCTGAGACTTTTCATTTCTAGCAAAGCATCCAGGTACTGCTGCCGCTGGTCCAAGGACCACACTCTGAGAACCATTGGTCTAGCTCCTGACTTGGCATCAGAATCCCTCTGCAACCTTCCTCACAGGGATGCTGCAGCCACTTCTGCACCTGGTCGCTAGAGGGCATCAGGCCCTCACCGCCATCCCGGCACTCCAGCCCATTCCTACCTCTGCCTTGTTTACGGACCAGCCAGATCAGACTTGCCAGAAAGGAACCAACTAGGAAATCTCAGGATTTAAAAAAAGAAGGAAAGAGAGAGAGAAAGAAAGAAAAGAAATCCCAGAATAAGAGGTTTATGTCAAAATGTTTATAAGAGAAAAGATACAGGTAGCCAAATTGACTCCTAATCAATGAAGACATAGCCATTTACCACGTTCTTGGTCTCCATCATGAAAACTGCTTGCCTGCCAAGCTTACTGCCTGAACCACTTTCTGATACAAGACTTGAGAATGTAGCACCTGATAGAAATGAAGGACAGAAGAGTTACAGAGGAGGGAAAAGGAGTCTAGGACAGAGTGAAGAATATGTGGACATAATTCAACCTGCTCACAGTACACATGGGAAGACTGTGTTTCAGACAAAATTAATCCAAAATTAGCCAGGAGTGGTGGCATGCGCCTGTAATTCCAGCTACTCGGGAGGCTGAGGCAGGAGAATCGCTTGAACCCGGGCGGTGGAGGTTGAAGTGAGCCAAGAACACGCCATTGCACTCCAGCCTGGGCAACAAGAGTGATACTCCATCTCAAAATAAATAAATAAATAAATAAATAAATAAATAAATAAATAAATAAATAATCATTAGCTCACGGTCCCAGAGCTAGTACGTGGCAAATCCAGGATTTGATACCAGAATTTTTTTTGGTATCTGGGTATTTTTTTGGTATCTGGTGACAGGTCTCCCTCTGTCACCCAGGCTGTAGCGCAGTGGTGAGATCATAGCTCACTCAAACCACCACTCCATTACCACTTAGAGTTTAGGACAACATCAGGGAAGACCTGCCATGCCTTCCAATCTTGCCATGGTCTGGTCCTCACTGTGAGAATCAGAGCTTGCCTCTGCAGAGCTCTGTTCCTTTCTCCTGCTCTCATGAGATGCACCTGTTTATAAAGCAACAGACTCCTTATTATACACAGCAGATGCAAGGGAAGGAATCAACCCTTTTGGGGGGCACAGCTACCTATTAAGAGGTGAACTTCCTCTCTCCTGTCTCTGGCTGGAAGAGGGCGGCTTCCTTTTTTCCATACCCTGCTTCCCACCCTGTAGGGAGAGAGCAATGGCCAAGCACAGGCTCTGAAATCAGGCTGCTCTGGTTTGAATCCAAGCCCCACCACTGACTGACCCTGTGACCTTGCCTCTCCATGCCTCTGTTTCCTCACATATAAAATAGGTGATAATTATACCCACCTCATAGGGTTGCTGTGAAGACTGAATTAGAGCACTGAGTGTTAGCTATTACTATCTTCCACAATTACTATCTTTCAGATCAAGATCCCCTTGGAATGGATACACTGACATTGTCGACGATTTAAAATGTTGCTTGTTTTACATGTTATCATATGGTCATAAGTTCTTTGATGGCAGGGAGCTTCTTAGTCCCTTGGGTTTTTTTTTTTTGTTGTTCTTTTGAGACAGAGTTTCACTCTTGTTGCCCAGGTTGGAGTGCAATGGTGTGATTTCAGCTCGGCTAACTGCAACCTCCGCCTCCTGGCTTCAAGTGATTCTCCTGCCTCAGCCTCCTAAGTAGCTGGAATTACAGGCGCGTACCACCATGCCCAGCTAATTTTGTATTTTTAGTAGAGATGGGGTTTCCTCCATGTTGGTCAGACTGGTCTCGAACTCCCAACCTCAGGTGATCCACCCGCCTTGGCCTCTCAAAGTGTTGGGATTATAGGCGTGAGCCCTTGTGCCCGACTGGGAGCTTATTAGTCTTTGTTCCCCAATAGTTAGACTGGTACCTGGCACATAGTAGATACCCCAATAAAAGCTTGTCGAGGCCGGGCGCGGTGGCTCAAGCCTGTAATCCCAGCACTTTGGGAGGCTGAGACGGGCGGATCACGAGGTCAGGAGATCGAGACCATCCTGGCT
>NW_012117265.1:675600-691365 GCF_000951035.1 Colobus angolensis palliatus
CAGTGTTTTTTTTTTTTTTTTTTTTTTAAAAAAAAAAAAAAAAAAAAAAAAACCACAAAACAAAACAAAAAAAGCTTGTCGAATAGAGAAAAAATGTGAGTACCCTTTAGTGGAGAGCAGAGGCCTTAGGCCAGTGACTCCAAACTAAGGCCAACCTTGAGCCTGTAAAGGGAGGTCACCGAAGGCCCGTTTAGTTCTTCCTGGTGAGACTCTTTCCTAGGGGATCCGTAGGCAGATGCAGTTGGGGGTGGGATCTGATGCCCTTTCTGTGGTTGTGATTGTTATTGCCCTGGGGCTGTTTCTAGACACCCTCAAATAAAATCCAGATTTAGGTAAGAAGTGATTTTATTTGAATGCAGTATTGTAGCGATAGGAGGAAAACACCAAGTATAATATTTGCAAGCATCTCGAAGGTTAGGTCAAGTTTTGTTTCATAGGGAGGAGCAAGCTAGATTAGTAATAAAGTGGGAGAGAGAGGGCAGGATGGAGGGGGACAAAATCAGATGCTAGATTAGAGAATATTTGATCCTGAGGTCGGCCTGTTCTTAGGAGGGGTCATAAAGGCAGGTTGTGGTGCTTGCTCAGGCTACTGAAGGTGGGTTGAAGTTCAGGGGCCTGGAAGAAGGAAAGAAACGTAACCAAAGTGTGGGTTCACAGATATTTTGTTTCAATTGATCAGTGAAGATAAAACTGTTCAGCTAATTGTTCATGAAGCAAAGAATGGGAATTTGGAGAGTCTTGTGTCTGGCCTTATACATAGGTACACAGGGACGTCATCTAAGTTGTAATGGGAATGGTGTTATTTTGTAGTAGCCTGCTTCTCTAGATCACAGAAGATGGTGGTAGTGGTGGGGTTTCCTTTACCAGGAGTACAGAACTTAGGTAAAATTCAGCATGGTCAGCAGTTTGGTTTTCCAGAGTTGATTTAGTCAGAGAGTAATTTGTGCAAAATGAGAACATCTGTAAGAGTCAGACACCTTTGGGTTCTGTCTGCTAAAGAAAAGGTTTATGAATTTAAGAGTTTATTTGCGGCTGGGCGTGGTGGCTCATGCCTGTAATCCCAGCACTTTGGGAGGCCGAGAGGGGTGGATCACCTGAGGTCGGGAGTTTGAGACCAGCCTGGCCAGCATGATGAAACCCCATCTCTACTAAAAATACAAAAAATTAGCAAGGCATGGTAGCAGGTGCCTGTAATCCCAGCTACTGGGGAGGCTAAGGCAGGAGAATCGCTTGACCCTGGGAGGCGGAGGTTGCTGTGAGCCAAAATTGCCTCATTGCACTCTATCTAGCCTGGACAACAAGAGCAAAACTCTGTCTAAAAAAAAAAAAAATTGTGGAAGCTGTAAGGAATGTGCAAGCTCCTTGTGGGGAGTAAGCAAGAGCTTGATCTTTGAGCTAAAGTCTTTACTGGGGCAAGGCATTACCCAATCAGGTGTATCTCTTGGAGTTCTGAGCCACTCGGGCAGAGCAGCTTCACACTCATTTTCTTTACAGAATCTTGCTGCCATATAATTACAGTTTGCTGAAGCATTTAAGAATTTTATTCCATGATTTGAGTGTAAGAGTTTTATTGTCTTGGTTGAAAATCTGGTTGGATTGAGTCATAAGGTCTGAAGAAGCAAAGAGAATTCTGGAAATAAAATACTTATGCTTAGTTTAAATAATAATATAGGCCAGGCGCAGTGGCTCACGCCTGTAATCCCAGCACTTTGGGAGGCTGAGGCTGGTGGATCACGAGGTCAGGAGTTTGAGACCAGCCTGGCCAATATAGAGAAACCGCATCTTTACTAAAAATACAAAAAATTAGCTGGGCATGGTGGCGGGCGCCTGTAATCCCAGCTACTCGGGAGTCTGAGGCAGGAGAATCACTTGAACCTGGGAGGCGGGGTTGCAGTGAGCCGAGATCGCACCACTGCACTGCAGCCTGAGCGACAGTGCGATTTGAAAATCAAATTTTCAAAGACCAACAAACTGAAAATCCTACAGACTCATACAGGGAATAAAATTACAAAGTGCTAAAGGAAACTGGAGTTAAAGTGCTGCAATATTCAACAGAAAAAGGAATCCAAAGGAAAGAAACACAAACATCGAATCAGCTCAGATAAGCAGCCTGCTTCTCCACAATTCAGAAGAAACACCAGCATCCAGAAGGTTAAACACATACCAAAGCTTGGAGTCCACACCCTCTCCCTATCGGGGTATAGTCCCTAGAGTGGAATAGTCCCTGGTGACAGCGAGCAGGGACACCTGAGCAGCCACAGGAGTGAACTCTGGGAGCAGAGAATGCCTCTTCCTACCGTTCTCGTGACGAAATTGTCAGCTGGATTCAGATGAAGGTTCTGACACAAATGAACTCCCAAAGTCATTAACACTCATGTCCAGGAGACAGAACTTGTAACGTTTACAGACTTTTGCAATATGGAAAAATTACCCCACAAGTGTACCCTATATTGTGAAAGCAAAACTCAAACCTAATGTCTAAAAGTAGACCCAAGGAAACTACAATTACAACCCTCCTGGTTCCCCTAAAACTGCATGTGCTCTGTAGCTTTTCTCTGTATAAAGAGCTCCTTCCTTGGTGGGTGTGAGCAAGTAGGACACCTGCAGGGAAGGCAGGAAGACCCATCTGGGCTTTCAGTGACCTCCCTTTATAGGCTCAAGAGTGGTCTTAGCTTGGAGTCACTAGTCTCTGGTTGCTGCTCCCCAGTCATGTGGCTTTCAACCACTATTGATGTTTATTTTTTTGAGACAGGGTCTTCCTCTGTCACCCAGGCTGTAGCGCAGTGGTGAGATCATAGCTCACTGCAGCCTCGACCTCCGGGGCTTGGGCTGAAGTGAGCCTCCCACCTCAGCCCCCTGAGTAAGCGCAGGCCATCATGCAGTTTATTTTTGTATTTTTAGTAGAGTTGGGGATTTTACTATGTTGGCCAGGTTGGTCTTGAACTCCTGACCTCAAATGATCCACCCACCTCGGCCTCCCAAAGTGCTGGGATTACAGGTGTGAGCCACCACGCCCGGCTGCAAAACGAGAACTTTGAAAGTTGCTTTTCTGGTAAAAGTTAAAGCAGAGGGGACTTTCCTTATCATGTTGGCTAAAACTGGCCTGTTAGGGATTTGACCATCATCTCTGTCTCTCCTGATAACTTGTAAGGTCATATAAACAATTTAGTTTCAGCTTGATAGCGAGGACTGTCCCCGTGGGTAACTCATTTTGGTTTGGTCTGTTGGGTCTAGTGCAGGAGCTCAGTCCAAACCAATGGCTTCCTACAAATTGTATTTAACAGGACGAATAAAAATATTGTGAACTGGGGAGGGAAAGCTTTATTTGGAATGAACGAAGGAATTGGCAAATTTAAGGATTTCCTGCCAGTCTTTGGAAGAGCTAGGCTGGAAAAGGGGGTCGTGGATTTGAGATCCTGTTTTCACACGTTTGTAAAATTAAGGGGCAAACTGGTCCCCCTGGGAAAAAGAAGAGACTGGGGACCCCCACGGACCACCGCTCCTCCCACGCACGAACCTCACACCGGAGCCGGGATTCCTTCTCTCCCATGACCCTCCCGTGATCCCCGCACAATCTTGGAAGAAGCGGGGCTAAGGGCGCAGAGATGCTCACAGAGGGCTCCGGGGCCGGGGCTGCAGTAGCCACGCAGGGACAGGACAGGACGCCCGGAATCCTGGCTGCTGGCCCAGCAGAACTGCGCCAGGGGAACTCGGGTCCACAGACCCAGGAGTGGCCGAGGGCAGGCCCGGTTCCCGCCGCAGCCGGTTCCGGCCAGCCCCTCCTCAGGTATCAGGATCCCAGGCCCCGCACATTCACCATTTCCCGGCTTCCGCGGTGTCCCCACGCCTTAACTACGACTCCCGCTGCCAGTGCGGGTCCCAGAGCGACAGAGGCTGCCGCAGAGCCACCTAGCGACCTCTAAGGCAGGAGAGACACGAACCAGAACGCGCGCAACCGTATCCACGCGCCTTTGTATAGGGCGGCCCCACCCACGGCTCCGGTGGCGTCTCCGATTGGACAGTTTGTGAGGTTCCACCCCCTGTTGCCTGAGTGACATCTCAACTGGAGGTCAGGTAGCTGAGCGATCCCGCTTCCGCTTTTGTCCCCGAACCTGCCTGACAGAGACATTTGCATTTTACCAGAACTTTATATGCTAGATATAAA
Organism: Colobus angolensis palliatus; assembly: GCF_000951035.1. Lineage (NCBI taxonomy): Eukaryota > Metazoa > Chordata > Mammalia > Primates > Cercopithecidae > Colobus > Colobus angolensis. The sequence continues at coordinate 679,766 of NW_012117265.1, forward strand.
AGCCCTCAGGCCGGACACTGGAGTTTACCTGAAGAACCTTCTGAATGGGGACATAGGTGTGCGCGCAAGGAATGCCAGACAGAGTTTCCAGATAAAGCGAATCCCTTGATGAGCAACTCTTTGAGGAGTAAATCCACAGCAAAAGTGCCCTGGAGGCAAGGCCATACTGGATCAGGAGAGTCAGATATTCTCCAGAGGACAGTGGCTTGGCATCATGCTGCCAGGACACTCAGAACTGTGACCCTGTAGGTTCACAGAGACCAGGCAATGTTTACATTTTTAATTTTAAGTTTTGTTGTGGGTACATAGTAGGTGTATATATTTATGGATTACATGAGATATTTTGATATAAGCTTGCAGTGCGTAATAATCACATCATGGTAAATGGGGAATCCATCAACTCAAGCGTTCATCCTTTGTGTTACAAATAGCCAATTATATTCTTAATTATTTTAAAATGTGCAACCAAATTATTTTTCCTATAATCACCCTGTTATGCTAGCAAATACCAGGTCTCATTCATTCTATTTTTTGTGGCCATTGACCGTCCTCACTTCCTCTTCCTCCCACCCCCGCACCTTTCCAGCCTCTGGTAACCATCCTTCTACTATCTCCATGAGTTTAATTGTTTTAATTTTTCCTCCCCAAAATAAGTGAGAACATGTGAAATTTGTCTTTCTGTGCCTGGCTTATTTCACTTAATATAATGACCTCCAATTCCCTCCAAATTGTTGCAAATGACAGGATCTCATTCTTTTTTATGGCTGAATAGTACTCCATTGTGTATTTGGAACATTTTTTTTTAATCCATTCATCTGTTGAGGGATACTTAGGTTTCTTCCAAATCTTGGCGATTGTGAATAATGCCGCAATAAACATAGGAGTGCAGATATCTCTTCAATACACGGATTTCTTTCTTTGGGGTATTTACCTAAAAGTGGGGTTGCTGGATCAAATGGCAGCTCTATTATTTTTGTGTGGAACCTCCAAACTGTTCTCCATAGTGGTTGTACTAATTTACGTTCCCCCCAACGGTGTACAAAGGTTCCCTTTTCTCCACATCCTCTCCAGCATTTGTTACTGCCTGACTTTTGGATAAAAGCCATTTTAACAGGGGTGAGATGATATCTCATTGTATAATAGTTTTGATTTGCATTTCTCTGATGATCAATGATGTTGGCCTTTTCATATAACTGTTTGCCATTTGCATGCCTTCTTTTGAGAAATGTCTTTTCATATCTTTTGCCCATTTTTAATCCGATTATTAGATTTTTTTCTTTTTTTTTTTTTGAGACGGAGTCTTGCTCTGCCACCCAGGCTGCAGTGCAGTGGCCGGATCTCAGCTCACTGCAAGCTCCGCCTCCTGGGTTCATGCCATTCTCCTGCCTCAGCCTCCGGAGTAGCTGGGACTACAGGCGCCCGCCACGTCGCCCGGCTAGTTTTTTGTATTTTTAGTAGAGACGGGGTTTCACCATGTTAGCCAGGATGGTCTCGATCTCCTGACCTCGTGATCCGCCCGTCTCGGCCTCCCAAAGTGCTGGGATTACAGGCTTGAGCCACCGCGCCCGGCCACTATTAGATTTTTTTCTACAGATTTTTTTGGAGCTCCTTATATATTCTGGGTTTTTTTTTTTTTTTAATTTTGTTTTTGTTTTTGTTTTTTTGAGATGGAGTTTCCCTATTGTTGCCCAGGCTGGAGTGCAGTGGTGCAATCTCAGCTCACCACAACCTCCGCCTCATGGGTTCAAGCGATTCTCCTGCTTCAGCCTCCGGAGTAGCTGGAATTGCAGGCATGCGCCACCACGCCCAGCTAATTTTGTATTTTTAGTAGAGACAGGGTATCTCCATGTTGGTCAGGCTGGTCTCAAACTCCTGACCACGTGATCCTCCTGCCTCAGCCTCCCAAAGTGCTGGGATTACAGGTGTGAGCCACTGCGCCCGGCCTATATTCTGGTTACTAATTCCTTGTCAGATGGGTAGTCTGCAAATATTTTCTCCCATTCTGTAGCTTGTCTTTTCACTTTGTTGTACAGAAGCTCTTTACTTAATATGACCCCTTTATCTATTTTTGCTTTGGTTGCCTGTGCTTGTAGGGTATTACTCAAGAAATCTTTGCCCAATCCAATGTTCTGGAGAATTTCCCTATATTTTCTTTTAGTAGTTTCATAGTTTAAGGTCTTAGATTTGAGTCTGTAACTGATCTTGATTTGCTTTTTGCATATGGTGAAAGAGAGGGGTCTGTTTCATTATTTTGCGTAGGGATATCCAGTTTTCCCAGTCTCTTTACTGAAAAGACTGTCCTTTTCCCAATGTATGTTCTTGGCACCTTTGTCAAAAATGAGTTCACCATAGATGTATGGATTTATTTCTGGCTTCTCTGTTCTGTTCCACTGATCTTTGTGTCTGTTTTTATTCCAGTACTATGCCATTATGGTTACTGTAGCTCTAAAGTTAGATAATATGATATATAGTCATATTTAAATAATTGAAAGTCAGGTAATATGATTCCTCCAGTTTTGTACTTTTTGCTTAGGATAGCTTGGCTATTCTGGTTCTTCTTTGGTTCCACAAACATCTTAGGATAGTTTTTTCTATTTCTGTGAAGAATGTCATTGGTATTTTGATTGGGATTGCATTAAATCTCTAGATTTCTTTAGTTAGTGTGGACATTTTAACAATAGTGATTCTTCCAATGCATGAACACGAGTATCTTTTCATTTTTTGTGTCCTCTTCAATTTCTTGCATCAATGTCTTATAGCTTTCATTGTAGGTATCTTTCACTTCTTTGGGTAAGTTAATTCCTAGGTATTTAATTTTATTTGTAGCTATTATAAATGGGATTATTTTAATGACTTCTTTTTAAAATTGTTTGCTGTTGGCATATAGAAATGCTACTGATTTTTGTATGTTGATTTTGTATCCTGGAACTTTACTGAATTGGGTTATCAGTTCTAATAGTTTTTTGGTGGAGTCTTTTTTATTTTTATTTTTTGAGACAGAGTCTCTGTCGCCCAGGCTGGAGTGCAGTAGTACGATCTCGGCTCACTGCAACCCCGCCTCCTGGGTTCAAGAGATTCTTCTGCCTCAGCCTCCGGAGTAGCTGGGAGTACAGGTGCACGTCACCATGCCCAGCTAATTTTTGTATTTTTAGTAGAGATGAGGTTTCACCATATTGACCAGGCTGGTCTCAAACTCCTGACCTTGTGATCCGCCTGCGTTGGCCTACCAAAGTGCTGGTTGGTGGAGTCTTTAGTTTTTTCCAGATATAGGATTGTATCATTTGCAAACAAGGATAATTTGCTTTCTTCCTTTCCAATTTGGATGCCCTTTATTTCTTTCTTTGGTCTGATTGCTCCAGCTAGTACTATGTTGAATAACAGTGGCAAAGTGGGCATCCTTGTTGTATTCTCGATCTTAAAGGAAAGGCTTTCAGTTTTTGCCTATCCAGTATGATACTAGCTATGGGTCTGTCATATATGGTGTTTTCTTTTTTGAAGTGCAGTGGTGCAATCTCGGCTACTGCAAGCTCTGCCTCCTGGGTTCACACCATTTTCCTGCCTCAGTGTCCCGAGTAGCTGGGACTACAGGTGCCCATCACCACACCCCGCTAATTTTTTGTATTTTTAGTAGAGACAGCATTGCACTATGTTAGCCAGGATAGTCTCGAACTCCTGACCTCAAATGATCCACCCACCTCGGCCTCCCAAAGTGCTGGGATTACGGGCATGAACCACCACGCCTGGCCCATATATGGGTTTTATTATGTTGAGGCATGTTCCTTCTGTACTCAGTTTTTTGAGGGTTTTTATCATGAAGAGATGTTGAATTTTATCGAATGCTTTTTGAGCATCCATTGAAATGATCGTATGGTTTTTGTCCTTCATTCTGTTGATATGATGTCTCACATTAATTGATTTGCATATGTTGAACCAATCCTGCACCCTGGGATAAATCCCATTTGGTCACAATACATTATATTTTTAACGTGTTGTTGGATTCAGTTTGCTAGCATTTTGTTGAGGATTTTTGCATCAACATTCATCAGTGATATTGGCCTATAGTTTTCTTTTTTTGGTGTGTCTTTGTCTGGTTTTGGCATCAGGGTAATAGCGGCCTTGTAGATTGAGTTTGGAAGTATTCTCTACTCCTATATCTGGGTGCTCCAGTGTTGGGTGCAAATATATTTACAATTTTTATATGCTCTTGCTGAATTGACCGGTTTATTATTATGTAGTAACCTTCTTTGAGAGACCAGGCAGTGTTTTTTTTTTTTTTTTTTTTTTCAAAAAAGCAAAACAAAAAGAACTGTGGCCCTTGTTTACAAACACAGACATTTAAAGTGACCTCATCCTATCCATTTTAACTTTTACTGTTGATGGTCTTGAGGCTTCCACACATCCCTTTCCCACCTCTACTCATTGAGGCTCTTTAGAAAAGGAATCACTATAACACCTGAGCACTTGACTTTGATGTGGAGTTTGAACTCTACAACCCTAGCCTGGGCACTGGGCTCTTCTCAAACCAACTACATGTATACTTTACATTGGAAGGAAATTGATTTTGGATCAGTATATATATGGAAGAAAATTTTGTAAATCATATCTGTGTGTGTGTGTCTGTGTGTGTGTGTGTATTCCATTGTATGGATAGGCCACATTTAGTTGATTCATTCATTCCTTGATGGACAATTGGGTTGGTTCCACCTTGGCTGCAGTGGGCGGATCACGTATGGTCAGTAGTTCAAGACCAGCCTGGCCAACATGGTGAAACCTGGTATCTACTAAAAATACAAAAATTAGCTAGAGCAGTGATGGGAACCTGTAGTCCCAGCTACTCAGGAGGCTGAGGCAGGAGAATTGCTTGAACCCAGGAGGCAGAGGTTGCAGTGAGCCAAGATTTTGCCACTGCACTTCAGCTTGGGCAACAGGGTGAGAGTCTGTCTCAAAAAAGAAGTGAAAATCAATTGGGAAGAGATCTAGGAATTTAACGAAGGTATAGTGTAAACTGTAGGCCTACTGGTTTTCGAGAGATAGCTGGAGAATAAGATTTTTTGGGCCAGGTATGGTGGCTCATGCCTGCAATCCCAGCACTTTGGGAGGCTGAGGCAGGTTGGTCACCTGAGGTCAGGAGTTCAAGCCTGGCCAACATGGTGAAACCCCATCTCTATTAAGAATACAAAAAAATTAGCCGGGCATGGTGGCAGGTGCTGGTAATCCCAGCTACTTGGGAAGCTGAGCCAGGAGAATCACTTGTACTTGGGAGGCAGAGGTTGCAGTGAGCCGAGACCCTGCCATTGCACTCCAGCCTGGGTAACAAGAGTGAAACTCCATCTCAAAAAAAAAAAAAAAAAAAAAAAAGATTTTCTTGGGGGAGGGAGAGGGGATCTGCAAAATGCCAAACACTGATTTAAGAAATTTTTTCTTTAAACTGGGCATGCTAGTGCACACCTGTAGACCCACTTACCTGGGAGGCTGAAGCAGTCCAGCCTGGGTAACATAACAGGACTACATCTTTTTTTTTCTTTTTTGAGACCAAGTCTCGCTCTGTCACCCAGGCTGGAGTGCAGTGGCACGATCTTGGCTCACTGCAAACTCTGCCTCCCGGGTTCATGCCATTCTCTTGCTCAGCCTCCCCAGTAGCTGGGACTACAGGCGCCCGCCACCACGCCCGGCTAGTTTTTTGCATTTTCGGTAGAGATGGAGTTTCACCGTGTTAGCCAGGATGGTCTCGGTCTCCTGACCTCATGATCTGCCTGCCTCGGCCTCCCAAAGTGCTGGGATTACAGGTGTGAGCCACCATGCCCGGCCCAGGACTACATCTTAAAAACAAAAACAAAAAACAGAGAAATGAACAGAGTCTGAGAAATATGCAGAACACTATTTAGTTCACCAATATGTGTGTAATAGAATTTCCCAAAGGAGAGGAGAAGAGTCTGGCAGCTCTTCAACTATTAAAGGCAGAATTACCATGTAACCCATCGATTCCACTCCTAAGTGTATTCCCAAGAGAAATGAAATCGTATGTCCACAGAAAAACTTGTACATGGATGTTTACAGCAACCTTATTAATAACAGCTAAAAGGTGGAAACAAACCAAATGCCTATTAATGGATGAATGGATAAACAAAATGGGCTATATCCATATGATGAAATATTGTTTCACTGTAAACAACAAATGAAGTATTGATACAAACTTCAATGTAAATGTCCCTTGAAACAGTTATGCTAAGTGAATGAAGTTAATCACAAAGAACACATAGTATATGATTCCATTCCAAGTCTAGAATGGGAAAGCTATATAGCAACCCAAAGTAAATTAATGGTTGCTTAGGACAGAGGCTTGGAGGAGGAAGATGAGAAGATAGGACAGTGACAGTCAAAGGCTACAGGGGTTTCCTTTTTTTTTTTTTCCTTCGTTCCTTCCTTCTTTCCTTCCTTCCTTCCTTCCTTCCTTCTTTCCTTCCTTCCTTTCCTCTTTCCCTCCTTCCCTCCTTCCCTCCTTCCTTCCTTCTGACAGAGTCTCACTCTGTCACCCAGGCTGGAATGCAGGATCACAGTTCACTGTAGCCTTGGCCTCCTGGGTTCAAACGATCCTCAGGCCTCAGCCTCCCCAGTAGCTGGGACTACAGGTGTGCACCACCATGCCCTGCTAATTTTTAAAAATTTTGTTAGAGATGTGGGGGAGGGGGGGTCTGACTGTGTTGCCCAGGCTGGTCTCAAACTCCTGGGCTCAAGCAGCCCTCCCACCTCAATTTCCTAAAGTGCTGGAACTACAGGTGTGAGCCATCGTGCTCAGCCCATTAGTAGTTTTGATCCAGTATCTTAAGTATATTGAGCTTCCTGGTACATGCCAAATTTACATAACCTTTTATGGTTTTTAAAATAATCTCAGTCAAAATAAGAATTAATTGCCTTATGGATATCATAGCCATTTACATTTCAAAGTTTTCTAGGGGCTGGGTGCGGTGCTTCACGCCTGTAATCCTAACACTTTGGGAGGTTGAGGACAGCAGATCACTTGAGCCCAGGAGTTCAAGATCAGCCTGGGCAAAATAGTGAGACCCTGTTTCTACAAAATAAAAAGAAAAAGAAAGAAATTAGTCAAGCATGGTGGCACGCGCCTGAGGTTCCAGCTACTCAGGTGGCTAAGGTGGGAGGATTGCTTGAGCCCAGAAGGTCGAGGCTGCAGTGAGCTCTGATTGCACCACTGCATTCCAGCCTGAGGGACAAAGGGGCCCTGTCTCAAAAACAACCACAAACCAAACAAACATAAAGGACCCACAAAAGTTCTCTAGGGACACAGTCAAAAACTGGTCCGAAATAAATATTCTTCCAGTGTTCAGTTTTACTGAACACATCTCATGGCTTTGGGTTGAACTGAAAACAATTCCTCACCGGGCATGGTGGTTCACGCCTGTAATCCCTTCACTTTGGGAAGCCAAGGAGGATCGCCTGAGCCCAGGAGTTTGAGAGTAGCCTGTGCAACATAGTGAGACCCGCCCCCCCACCGCTATCTCTACCAGAAAAAAAAAAAAAAAGAGGAACTCCTTCTCTCAGACTAAGGCTGTGGGGTCTAAACTTTCCACTAGAACAAAGTGTGGCGGGGGAGGGAAGGGGTGGGTGATGCTCTAAACCCTGTCAGTCGTCAAAGATTAAAACGTAGTCAGACTCTTTGTTAGGTATGATGAGGTCACTCTAAGTGTCTGTATTTGTAAACAAGAGTTAGAAACCCATGAATGACCTCGCAGCCTTATGCTAAGTCTGGGAGCATCTGACCCTCCCGCTCCAGTCTGGCATGGCCCGGGCGCCCTTTTTGCTGTGGACAAAGAGCCTCTCTTTATCTGGAAACTGAGCCTGGAATTTCCTGCGCTGTGCACGCTTGTGTCTCTGCGCTCAGAAGGAGCTGCAGGCAGACACCAGTGCCCGACCCCGGGTACGTTAACAAATTCTGCTTAGATGCAAATATCCGTGTCAGGGGAACAGATTCCTGACCCCGGACAAATGCCGGTTGCTTAGAGACGCGACTTCCCGATAAGCTGTCACTCAGGCAAGAAAGGCAGGTCCAAGAGTGCAACGTCCAATCAGGGCGCCGTCTGGAAGGCGGGCGGAGGGGACGCTGCGCAAACGGCGAGGACGTCTCTACGAGCCGCTGCGCGCCGCTATGGGGTCTCCTCACCCCAGAAGGGCCTCTCGGGTGGTGGTGGGAGCTATGCTGGCCGCGGGAGAAGTAGACAGGACACCAGGACATCCCAGAGTCTGGGAAATGGTGAGTGTGCGGGGCTGAGCGTCTTGAGATGGGGGAGAGGGGCGGGTTGGAAGCGGCCGGATCTGGCTGTGGTGGGACCCAGGCCTCCCCGCCGCTGTCTCCCGGGTCTGTGGACCCGAGTCCCCCTGGCGCAGCTCGGCCCTCGGTCTCTTTGGCCGCAGGGTGGGGCTGGGCCAGCAGCCGGGACCCCGGGCGTCCTGTCCAGTCCCTGCGCGGCTACTGCGGCCCCAGCCCCGGAGCCGTCTCTGGGTAGCTCCGAGCCCGCAGTCCCGCGTCTCCCCAGATTGTGCGGGGGCACGGGAGGGTCATGGGGGGAATCCTGCCTGGGTCGTGGGGTTCGTGCGTGGGAGGAGCAGTGTTGTCTGGGGTCCTCAGGCCCTCTTTTCTTCCCGAGGGAGGACTCGTTTCTCAAGGTTTCCAAGTGTATGGGAAGCCAGATCTCAAATCCACGACCCTGTCTTCCAGCCTGGTTCTTCCCAGAGCTGGGAATAAATCCCTAAATTTCTAGATCCCTTTCAAATGCCGGTGTCTTCTCTCCAGTTCATAACGTCGTTATTAACTGTCTTCTGTGGGGCATTTCAACCAGACGCAGTATTTTAATTATCCTTTTTGTACAGAGGAATGGATGGTTCTTTTTAAAAGATTTAATGTATGCTTTGGGTATTTAGATGAGAGGAAGACGGGGAGAAGGACCTGAAGCTACCTCGTGTAAAATGCTTGTGCCTCTCTTGCCAGTATCTCTCCTGGGACCTGACATCCTATGGGAACTCCTTTGGGTTGAGTCTCCTTTTTGGAAACTTTTCTGGGCGATCTGTCCTTTCCAGCGCAGCACTTCCCCTCCCTGGGCTTTTCACCTTGAAAAGATTTACTGACGTAATTGATTCTCAAAAAATGTAAAATATATGTAATTAGGAGACCTACAGCCTTGCCAACATGGCGAAACCCTGTCTCTACTAAAAATACAAAAAATTAGCCGGGCATGGTGGTGGACGTCTGTAATCCTGGCTACTCAGGAGGCTGAGGCAGGAGAATCGCTTGAACCCAGGAGGCAAAGGTTGCAGTTGAACTGAGATTGCGCCACTGCACTACAGTCTGGGCAACAGAGTGAGACTCTGTCTCAAAAAAAATAAAATAAAATAAAATAAAATAAACATTTAGAGTGGATGTAAAATATTTCCAAAGAGGAAGGAAAGAGATAGATTTCAGAAAATAGTAAAATACCAAGCCGGGAGCGGTGGCTCACGCCTGTAATCCTAGCACTTTGGGAGACTGAGTCAGGATCGCTTGAGCTCAGGAGTTCAAGACCAGGTGACATAGAGAGACCTCGTCTCTACTAGAAAAAAAAAAAAAAAATAGCTGTGCATAATGACCTGCACTTGTAGCCCCAGCTACTTGAGAGGCTGAGGCAGGAGGTTTGCTTGAGTCGGGGAGGTTGAGGCTGCCTTGAGCCTTGATTGTGCCAATGCACTCCAGGCTGAGCAAAGTCTCACACCTTGTCCCAAAAACAGCAAATAATAATAATAATAATAATAAAATATCCCAGTATTATATTGCATTTATTAAAAATTTTGTTTCTCTTTTTTTCTTCTGAGCATGTGTAGCAAGTTCTCAGGTCTGTTCTTTCCTTTTGGGTGATTTCACATGGAATTCCATTCTGGGCTCAAGTCATCCACCTGCCTCAGCCTCCCCTTTGATTTCTTCAAACACTGGGTTTGTCTCATTTAAATATCAGTAGTGGTCCAGGTCACTTGACTGGAGAGCAAAGAGGACTGGAGGACTGAGGTCAGTGACTCCAAGCTCTAAGTCTAACCCTTGGGTCGGCCAAGGGATGTAATCGAAGGCCCAGTTGTTCCTTCCTAGGGAGCCTCCCCTGCAGGTGTCCTACCTGCTCATACCTACTGTGGAAGGAGCCCTTTGTTTTTGTTTTTGTTTTTTGAGATGGAGTCTTGCTCTGTCGCCAGGCTGGAGTGCAGTGGCGCAATCTCGGGTCACCGCAACCTCTGCCTCCTGGGTTCAAGAGATTCTCCTGCCTCAGCCTCCCAAGTAGCTGGGACTACAGGCGCCCTCCATGACACCCGGCTAATTTTTTTGTTTTTTTTTTTGTATTTTTAGTAGAGATGGGATTTCACTACGTTGGCCAGGATGGTCTCGATTTCTTGACTTGGTGATCCACACACCTTGGCCTCCTAAAGTGCTGGGATTACAGGCGTGAGCCACCACGCCTGGCCTAAAGGAGCCCTTTATACTGAGAGAAGCTGCTGAGCACTGGAAAACTGGGGGTCTGAATGCACATTAGGGGATTGGCTGAATCGAGCGATGCCCTTCCTGAGGACATACTTGTGATTTCCTTGGGCCTCTTTTTAGACATTAGGTTTGAGTTTTGCGTCTGTTGCGTAGGTGCACTCACTGTAATTTTTCTATAGTGAGAAAGTCTGTAAAGGCCAGGAGATCTGCCTCCTGGACACGGGATGAATGAATTGGAGAGTTCATTTGGGTCAGAACCTTAATCTCAGTCCAGTTGAGAGTTTCCTCATGACAATTGAAGGGGCGATTTCACCATCACCTGGGGTGAGGGAGTGTGTGGAGCTCCCTTAGTTAATTCCTTTGGCTCCTCAGGTGCCCCTGCCCTCTGTCACCAAGGACTGTCTCACACTAAGGGTTGTTGCCCAACAGCAAGAATGTGGGCCCCAAGCTTGTGTATGTGTTTAGCGTTCTGAGTGTGGGTTTTCCTTCTGAATTGTGGGGAAGCAGGCTGCTAGTCTGAGCTGCCTTGAGAGAGAGAGAGAGAAGAGAGAGAGAGAGAGAGAGAGAGAGAGTGTGTGTGTGTGTGTGTGTGTGTGTGTGTGTGTGTGTGTGTGTGTTTTAGAGATGGGTTCTCACTTTGTTGGCCAGGCTGATCTCAAACTGCTGGCCTCAAACAGTCCTCCCACCTTGGCCTCCCAAAGTGCTGGGATTACAGGTGTGGTTTTCCTTCCTTTTCTTTTCTTTTCTTTCTTCCTTTTTTTTTTTTTGGTCAGAATCTTGCTCTGTCACCCAGACTAGAGTGCAGTGGTGTGATCATAGCTAACTGTAACCTCGAATACCTTTCTTGGCTCAAACAATCCTCCTACCTCAGCTTCCCAAGTACCTAGGACTACAGGTGTGCACTGTCACACATGGCTAATTTGTAAATTTTTTGTAGATCCTCACTGTTGTCCAGGCTAGTGTTTTTTTTTCCTTTGGATTCCTTTATTTGCTGACTATTACAGCAGCTGAATTCTAGTTTCTGTTAACACTTTTTTTTTTTTTTTTTTTTGAGACAAAGTCTCCCTCTGTTGCCCAGGCCAGAGCACAG
>NW_012117265.1:691652-692358 GCF_000951035.1 Colobus angolensis palliatus
CGAGATTTTATACTTAGACAATCATGTCACATGCGACAAAGACAGTGATATTTCTTCTTTCCTGTCTGTATCTCTTCTCTCCTCCCCTCCCCTCTCCTCTCCTCTCATTAGTTACACTTTTTTTTTTTTTTTTTTTTTGAGACAAAGTCTCCCTCTGTTGCCCAGGCCAGAGCACAGTAGTGCAATCTTAGCTTACTGCAGTCTCAACCTCCTGGGTGCAAGCGCTCCTCCCACGTCAGCCTCCTGAGTAGGTGGGACTACAAGCGTGCACCACCACACCTGGCTAATTTTTGTATTTTTTGTAGAGATCGGTTCCCACTTAGTTGCCCAGGCTGGTCTCAAACTCCTGACTTCAAGCTGTCCTCCTGCCATGGCCTCCCAGAGTGCTGGGATTACAGGCATGAGCCACTGCTCCTGGCCTAGATTTTACATTTAGATCTATGATCCATTTTGAGCCAGTTTTTGTTCAAGGTGTAACGTCTGTTTCTAGATTCGTATTTTTTTCATTGTGTTTTGCATGTGCATGTTCAGTTTTTCCAACACTGTTGACAAAGGCTATCTTTTTTCATTGAATTACCATTGGTCATTTGTTGAAAATCAGATGACTCATTGAGTCTATACTACACCAATGTGAGTGTAGTATAATTGACTTTTGTGTGTGTGTGTGTGTGTGTGTGTATATATATATATATATATATATTTTTTT
>NW_012117265.1:699618-702010 GCF_000951035.1 Colobus angolensis palliatus
GTTAGCCAGGATGGTCTCGATCTCCTGACCTTGTGATCCGCCCGTCTCAGCCTCCCAAAGTGCTGGGATTACAGGCTTGAGCCACCGCGCCTGGCTAAAAAGAGGAAGGTCTCTCTAACTCCAGTTTCTTATAAATGCATGTTGGATTTTGCCCATAACTTTTTCATTTTTATTTTTCCCACTTATATTTGTGATATTAGTAATTTCTGTTCTCTCTCTGTTTTTCAGTTAGCTTAACTGTACATTTATCAAATATATTGATCCTTTCAAAGAAACACCTTCGGTTTTGTTTAATTTCTCTTTTTACTGTTTCTTCTGTTGTGCGTTTACTTTGGGTTTAATTTGCTCATATTTTCTTGCTTTCCTAATGTAGATGCTTAGATTCTTTTTTCTTTTGGGACGGAGTCTGCTGTGTCTCCCATACTGGAGTGCAGTGACGCCATCTCGGCTTGGCTCACTGCAAGCTCTGCCTCCCAGATTCACACCATTCTCCTATCTCAGCCTCCTAAGTAGCTGGGACTACAGGCGCCCGCCACCACGGCCGGCTAATTTTTTGTATTTTTAGTAGAGACGGGGTTTCACCGTGTTAGCCAGGATGGTCTCGATCTCCTGACTTCGTGATCCACCCACCTCAGCCTCCTAAAGTGCTGGGAGTACAGGCGTGAGCCACCACGCCCGGCTAGATTCTTTTTTTATAGGCAGGATCTCACTCTGTTGCCCAGGCTGGAGTACAGTGCTGCAATCTCGGCTCACTGCAACCTCCGCATCCTGGGTTCAAGCGATTCTCCTGCTTCAGCCTCCCAAGTAGCTGGAATTATAGGTGTGAGCCACTGCGCCCGGCCCTGTTCATTTATTTTTACTTTGCATACTAGTTCATTTATATTGCACATGTCAGATATTTTTCTGCTGCTTTGTGGTTTGTCTTTTAACTTTCTTGATTTTAGTATATTTGAAGTTTTCAGTCTTGTCCTTTATGGCTTACTCTTACATGAGAAAATTCTCCCTACTCTTGCATTTCAAAAATATTGCCTGTGACTTTTGATAGAGTTTTAATTATATTCTTCACATTTAAATCTACATTAAATTGATTATTGTCTATGGAATAGAGCTAATGCAATGCTTTTTCCAATTAGATAAGACAAAATCTCTTCCAAAAGAAGAGACAGTTTGTCTCTTCTACATGTGTTAAAGTGTTAGTGATCTCTTCCATTCCCCTACAATGCTTGCTCTATCATTAATCAATTTTCCTTATAAATGCCAGTCCATTGAAGACACTTTCCCCCTCCCTTGTTCTGTTTATCTCTCTGCGTATCATGCTGTTAGGAGGGTTATAGTTTGAAGATCCTTGATACATACTAGGCAAGTATTTATGTTGCTCTTCAAAAGACTTTACCCATTGTTTGACATTTATTGTTCCTCTCAGGTTTGGAAAAGTAGTTTTTCTTGACTCCTAATAAGTCTGTTTTAGGGATTTGTAGAATTTTATAAAGATATCATTTGGGAGCAGTGGCATCTTGTTGACACTGAGTTTGTTCTAAGAACATGTACCAACTTTCACCTTAATTTAATTCTGCTTTGACATTACCCAATAACATTTTTTAAACTTAAGATCGTTAAATATCCTTCATTAGCCTTATTTAGTCATAGTTGGTGTGGAGGAAAGCAGATACAAGCCTTTAAATGTTCTTTCCTCATGTAATCACATGGAATGGGCTCAATTCCCCAAGCAACAAGTTGTGATATTATATATTGTCTGCTAGGGAAGCTCATTAGAGACCCAGTGCTCACAGTGCTTTTGGGGGGCTGATCAAGTAGGCATCCTCCTGGCATGTGAAAAAGTCCAGACTCTAAGAAGGAAAAAAGGAGTTCAGTATATACTCTATTGATTCTATAAACCATTTAAGCACACTAAGTCACTCTTTTTTTTTTTGAGACAGTCTCCCTCTGTCACCTAGGCTGGAGTGCAGTGGCATGATCTCGGCTCACTGCAAGCTCCACCTCCCAGGTTCATGCCATTCTCCTGCCTCAGCCTCCCGAATAGCTGGGACTACAGGCGCCCGCCACCACGCCCAGCTATTTTTTTGTATTTTTATTAGAGACAGGGTTTGACTGTGTTAGCCAGGATGGTGTCGATCTCCTGACCTTGTCTGTAATGCCAGCACTTTGGGAGGCCGAGGTGGGCGGATCATGAGGTCAGGAGATCGAGACCATCCTGGCTAACACGGTGAAACCCCATCTCTACTAAATATACAAAAAGTTAGCCAGGCCTGCTGGCGGGTGCCTGTAGTCCCAGCTACTGGGGAGGTTGAGGCAGGAGAATGGCGTGAACCCGGGAGGTGGAGGTTGCAGTGAGCCGAGATGGCGCCACTGCACTCCAGCCTGGGCAACAGAG
>NW_012117265.1:703569-704865 GCF_000951035.1 Colobus angolensis palliatus
AAAAAAAAAAAAAAAAAGAAACTCTATATTATGAGTTTTATTGTTTTGAGAATAGCTCTGGTCAAGTACTCTTCCTGAGCATTCATGACATACACTTCCCCTGAAAATGGCAAAAGTGTAATTCTACTACTTACTGATTGTGAAATAATAATTATAAAATTATTAATTTTAAAAAGCCACTAATTGTGTGTTTGTTTGTTTGTTTTCCTCACAGAAGTCATATGGTAGAGAGGCTCTGTGAAAGGAAAGAAGGTAGTCAGTTTGGAGAAACCATCAGTCAGACTCCAAATCCTAAACCAAACAAGAAAACTTTTACTAGAGTAAAACCATATGAATGTAGTGTGTGTGGAAAGGACTATATGTGTCATTCATCTCTTAATAGGCACATGAGATCTCATACTGAACATAGATCATACGAATATCACAAATATGGAGAGAAGTCATATGAATGTAAGGAATGTGGGAAAAGATTCAGCTTTCGAAGTTCATTTCGAATCCATGAAAGAACTCACACTGGAGAGAAACCCTATAAATGTAAGCAATGTGGTAAGGCTTTCAGTTGGCCCAGTTCCTTTCAAATACATGAAAGAACTCATACTGGAGAGAAACCTTATGAATGTAAGGAATGTGGGAAGGCCTTCATTTATCACACAACCTTTCGAGGACACATGAGAATGCACACAGGAGAGAAACCCTATAAATGTAAAGAATGTGGGAAAACATTCAGTCATCCCAGCTCTTTTCGAAATCATGAAAGAACTCACTCTGGAGAGAAACCCTATGAATGTAAACAATGTGGAAAAGCCTTCAGATATTACCAAACTTTTCAAATACATGAAAGGACTCACACTGGGGAAAAACCCTATCAGTGTAAGCAATGTGGTAAAGCTCTTAGTTGTCCCACATCCTTTCGAAGTCATGAAAGGATTCACACTGGAGAAAAACCCTATAAATGTAAAAAATGTGGCAAAGCCTTCAGTTTTCCTAGTTCCTTTAGAAAACATGAAAGAATTCATACAGGAGAGAAACCCTATGATTGTAAGGAATGTGGGAAAGCATTCATTTCTCTTCCAAGCTATCGAAGACATATGATAATGCACACTGGAAATGGACCTTATAAATGCAAGGAATGTGGGAAAGCCTTTGATTGTCCTAGTTCTTTTCAAATCCATGAACGAACTCACACTGGAGAGAAACCCTTTGAATGTAAACAGTGTGGTAAAGCCTTCAGTTGTTCCAGTTCCTTTCGAATGCATGAAAGAACTCACACTGGAGAGAAACCCCATGAATGTAAAC
>NW_012117265.1:705411-710477 GCF_000951035.1 Colobus angolensis palliatus
GGAGAGAAACCTTATGAGTGTAAACAATGTGGTAAGGCCTTCAGTTGTTCTAGTTCTGTTCGAATGCATGAAAGGACTCACACTGGAGAGAAACCCTATGAATGTAAACAATGTGATAAAGCCTTCAGTTGCTCACGTTCCTTTCGAATCCATGAACGAACTCACACTGGAGAGAAACCCTATGCGTGTCAACAATGTGGTAAAGCCTTCAAGTGTTCCCGTTCCTTTCGAATACATGAAAGAGTTCATAGCGGAGAGTAACCCTATGTATGTAAGCAATATGGCAAAGTTTTCAGTTGTCCTATTCCATTTTTTTTTCTTTTTTTTTGAGATGAAGTCTCACTCTGTCACCCCAGCTGGAGTACAGTAGTGCGATCTCAGCTCACTGCAACCTCTGTCTCCTGGGTTGAAGTGATTCTCCTGCCTCAGCTTCCTGAGTAGCTGGGACTACAGGTATGAACCACCATGCCCACCTAATTTTTGTGTTTTTAGTAGAGATGGGGTTTCACCACGTTGGCCAGGCTGGTCTCGAACTCCTGACCTCAGACAATCCGCCTGCCTTGGTCTCCCAAAGTGTTGGATTACAGGTGTGAGCCACCGCATCCGGCCCCCATTTCCTTTTGAAGATGTGAAATTATTCATATTTCAGAGAAACCCTATGACTATAAGACATGGGGATACCTTCAATTCTTTACATGTGAATACGAGAAAGCATTCATACTGGACAGGAAACCCTGCGAATGTAGGCAATGTGGGAAAACCTTCAATGGTCATGTGACCTTTTAAAGACCATGAGAAGGCATATGAAGTGTAAAGAATTTTCATATGCCCTATAAATATAAAGAATAACCTTAAAAATGTAAAGAATGTGGAAGACTCTATAATTGTAAAGAATATGGAAAAACCTTTATTTGTCTCAGTTTACTTGGAAGCCATGAACAAACTCACATTGGAAAGCGACTTCTTGAATATAGACATTGTGAGAAAGCCTTCAGTTGGCCCATATACTTATATGTGAGAATGCAGACTGGATAGAAATCCTATAAAAGTGAGAAATAACAATGTTTTCAATTTTAACAAATGCTCATGTGATATTCCCTTATGTGTGAAATTTCAATCTCGTTGAAACTCCCACTAGGGAGGTGTTGTATAAATGTAGATAATATGGGAAAGCCTGATGCAAATTAATTCATGTATATTGTTCTAGAAAATTCACATGACAGAAGTGTTATAAAATATATTGTCAGTTACTGATTCTTAAAGTGGATCTCTGAATTATGGATTTCTATTTCACAAAAGAACACTGAGATGAGATAATTCTGTAAGCTCTTATACAGTTGTACACAAGTTGAATTGATAGTATTTTTTCATTAAATCAGTTTCTGAACTTTTGTCTGTCCATATTGAAGTCTGTTAGATTCATGAGTGAATTGAAGTGTATTTGTAATAAGCTAGTAGTTTTGATTTTTATGTATTTTTTAGTTGTGCTGTAACGGGCCATCAAAAAATGACAATTTGGTGATCTTTAGGATTTCCTACTGGCCTTATGTGGCAGGTACTAGATATCATTATATGTATTTCATCTTTCTTTCTGACCAAAAGAAGCTTTTTTAGAGGAAGACAGAATGCCCTTTTTTCTATTTTTTATGCTAAAAAATAATCATAATAAATTTTTGAGTCTGCAAAGTTTATCATGCAGTATACTCTCTCATTGGAATTATTATTTTCATTTTCTGTTCTTTGCTATTTGTAATTCTTTCTGGCTGTGATTTGGATAACAGGCTTTGCATTAATAAGAGAGACCTGAGATAGAACCATATAACCTATAGCTGGAAATGGCTGTCCTGGATTGTGTTAACATGGGTGATGTTGTGACTTATGTTTTCTGTAATCTATCCTTTTATGGCTCCATGGTATAATGGACCAATAGCCTACTTGCAGGAGATATGGAAGGCAGAAGTAAAGAAAGCATTAGTCAGGTTTTATAGCCACTATATGTGGAGACAGATGGATGCATAGAGGCTTCAGGGACACCTGCTTCCACCACATTGTCCTGATCCTTTGCTCTGCCAGCTGAGAGTATTCTTAGAACCACCACTAACTGCTTGACTGCCATATTTGCCTGCCTCCCTCCCTCCTACCCTCCCAAGCTCCCTCCCTCCCTCCATTCCTTCCTTCTTTCTTTCCCTTTCTTTTCTTTCTTTTTCTGAGATGGAGTCTTGCTCTGTTGCCCAGGCTGAAGTGCAGTGGCATGATCTTGGCTCACTGCAACCTCTGCCTCCTGGGTTCAAGCAATTGTCCTGCCCTAGCCTCCCAAGTAGCTGGGATTACAGGTGCCCGCCACCAAAACCAGCTAAATTTTTTTGTATTTTTAGTAGAGACAGGGTTTCATCATGTTGGCCAGGCTGGTCTCAAACTCCTGACTTCATGATCCACCCACCTTGGCCTCCCAAAGTGCTAAGATTACAGGCGTGAACCACTGTGCATGGCCCCAGCTGCCATATTTTCAGAGATGTAGTTTTCCACAGATTGTCTTCAAAAGTTCTACTCAAAGATGCACTGCAGTTTGGATTTTCCTAGAAACTCTAATGTGTCCACCAGGCAACTATTTAGACTCTTAAGGTTGGGAATATTCTCTGATGCTCTGACTTACCTCATCTCTAGGTTGAATTTATCAAAGGTATTATTTATGTAATAAACACCATGTTTTGTTAACAGTACAAGTGACTGTGTTTCTGATTCCACCATGACAACTACAGTGATGCAGTCAAAAAGAACTACATGGGTGTTTGTCCCTCCACTGCATTGTGCATTGAATGCACTTACCCAGTCCTGCAGTGTAAGAATAAGCACCTTCCTAATATCAAGCAGATTGTCAGTGTTTCCTATTACAGTTGAATGTAATCTCTCAGTACATTTTCAATTTTGTTTCATTATATGTGATTAAAAACTATGTGTATGTTTTTGTTGAACAAAAGCTTCTGTAGATGTTTCTTAGAAATATTTAACTGTTTTCAAATAACTTGTATGCTATCACTTGTCTCTTGAATTTTCTGCAAGGATATATTAAAATATTCCACTGCAGTTATAGATTTTCAGATTAAGTTTTTAAGTTTACTGAGTTAATCTTCATATATTCTGAGTCAATATTGTGTGCATACAAGATGAAGTATTTTCCTTAGGAATTTTTTATTTTTTATTCTTAATATAGTTATGATTTTTTCCCAGAAAATCCATTTATCATGCATTCATAATACCAAAAACTTAAATCATGGTTGTTTCTGTGCCTTTTTTTCAAAGATCACCAGGATCACACCTGTAGTCAAGAGAGGCGTGTTAAGAATTGTAGTAATAAGAATGATAATAAACCATAAATGACTCTAGGGAGTATCAGTAAGAGGGTGCTCGGCCGGGCGCGGTGGCTCATGCCTGTAATCCAGCACTTTGGGAGGCTGAGGTGGGCGGATCACAAGGTCAGGAGTTCGAGACCAGCCTGGCCAACATGGTGAAACCCCGTCTCTACTAAAAAATGTATAAAAATTGGCCGGGCATGGTGGTGTGCACCTGTAATCCCAGCTACTTGAGAAGCTGAGGCAGAAGAATTGCTTGAACCCCAGGAGGTGGAGGTTGCAGTGAGCCAAGATCACGCCACTGTCCTCCATCCTGGGCCACAGAGCAAGACTCCATCTCAAAAAATAAAAATAAAAAAGAGGGTGCCCAAAAAGACTTCTTTTTGAATTTGGATTTTTGTTAGGTGACTTGGTTGCTAATCACCAAACTGAGGCACTCCTGTGTGTGTTGCATGCTGTGAGGTGAACTTAATTGTGTCACTGGTAATCATAATTCTTATCTAGAGGCAGGAAGAATGAAGTGGAGCTAAACCTAATTCGGAAGAAACCACTCACTTGGATTAGTGAGTATAGGGCAATTTTGGTCATTTTAATAGCTTCAACTCTGTTCTCTTTTACCATTTTTAGAGACATGGTTATTGTTTTTGTCTTTATCTGTCATGGTTGCTGAGTAGCTTTGTCTGGTGAAAGAAGTGTGACATTTTTCTCTTCAACAGGATAAGACTTGGCCTAACCTGCGTGTGAGGTCAGATCCTAGTCCTGTGGAACTGTTCTTAACCTTTTTTATTATCTAAACATGGAAATATTTCTTATGGTGTATTGGACAATGTTTTCCACAAAATATCTGAGTTAAAATATGTAAGTTCACTTAGTCTTTAGCAAACTATATAATACTTTTTTTTCTCCTTTGTGCACTAGCAGAGTCCGATAAGTGTAGATAAGTTTTCAGAGACCACAAACCTAGCAAGATGGAAAGACAGAATCACTGTTCAAATCAAGCCATGTTGCTCTTGATGCTCATTTTTTTATTTTTATTTTTTTTTATTTATTTATTTTTTTTGAGGCGGAGTCTCGCTCTGTCGCCTGGACTGGAGTGCAGTGGCCGTGGCCGGATCTCAGCTCACTGCAAGCTCCGCCTCCCGGGTTTACACCATTCTCCTGCCTCAGCTTCCCGAGTAGCTGGGACTACAGGCGCCCGCCACCTCGCCCGGCTAGTTTTTTGACTTTTTTAGTAGAGATGGGGTTTCACTGTGTTAGCCAGGATGGTCTCGATCTCCTGACCTCGTGATCCGCCCGTCTCGGCCTCCCAAAGTGCTGGGATTACAGGCTTGAGCCACCGTGCCCGGCGATGCTCATTTTTTTAACCTTTCTCATAGGCCTGGCACTGTAGTATCAAAGCTTACACAATTCAGCACAATGATCAAGACATTCCATGCTATGGATATAGAAACGTGAAACAAGTTCTTGCCTTCCTGATGCCTATAAATTTGGGAAAAGAGAGATGATTAATAAAAGGTAAGGGTTTGGTTTTTAGAAAGCAATTAAGATCTTTGAAGGAAATGAAATAACAACCAACCTGTGAGATTAATAGGGAAGCTACGGTTGTGTTGGATACCTTAGCTTTGGAGGGTAGGGACCACCATGAGTAAGAATGTTGTCATTGATCATTTATTTTCATTATCTAACATATCTTTTTTTTTTTTTTTTTTTTTTTTT
>NW_012117265.1:717567-719508 GCF_000951035.1 Colobus angolensis palliatus
GATGGTCTCGATCTCCTGACCTCGTGATCCGCCCGTCTCGGCCTCCCAAAGTGCTGGGATTACAGGCTTGAGCCACCGCGCCCGGCCAACCCTGTCTTAAAAAAAAAAAAAAAAAAAGATCATTTTCTGTGCCTTTTGGGATGATCCTATGATAATAGATCCCTTATTCTGTAAATATGGTATATTAATATATATTTATATGTGAGACCAACATTGCTTTTCTGAGCTCAATCCAATTTGGTCATGTTGTATAGGTCTTTTTTATATTGCTGGATTCAATTTGCTGGTATTTTTTTGGGCCTCTGCAGCTATATTCAAAAGAGGTATTTGTGAACCATTTTCTACTATAAGGTATAGCATTATCTAGGATAGCTTATAGTGTGTTTACATGTACATTTATAGATATATTTGTGTGTATAATATGTAATATATTGCATAATGATATATAATTATATATATTATACATAACTGGTATATGTTATGTATAACTAAAATATACAATTACTATTATGCTATACTGCATAATACAGTTTTATACTATTATAGCATAGTTATATAGTCTGTATCTCTTGTATAAGGGTTTTCAGATCCTTGCTAACCCACACATTATTCAAAGAAGTGAATCACATCCTCCCAGGGGAACTAAGGGTTAATTCACCCTTTTAATACTACAAAGCCTGTTTCCCACGGCCATGTTTGGGCCCTCTGCTCCCAAATGCATTTTCTTTGTGGATCTGCATGACTTATGGTACCCTCCTCATCTGGGCTGTGAATATACATGACTAATAAACTGTTGTCAGTTGCATTTGTCCAGTGATGGATATCATGTGTTAGGCTACCTAAATAGCCCTACGGCCCTAATTCCTCTCTCACTAATGGGGTGAGTGGGAGGCTATTGAAACATGCACATCCATGATACCCCATGGTCAGGCACTGATGAGGAAAGAAAAGAAGGTACATTTGGTATCAGTCCTTTCCAAAGCATGAGAGGATGTAACTCAACTGTTCTCCCAAAGCAAAACAAGTAGCCAGGGGGCCTACGTTGTTTTCTGTAGTACTGCTGCTTACCAGCATGTCAAAGGGATTATCTTGAGATCATAAGGCTGCTGGTCCCCACCAGGGTCTTAGACAAAATTACCTTATTGGATGTGGGTGCTAATCTCAGAAAGATTGAGTGGCAATCCCTGGAGTCAGAAGTGGTCCCATCCAATGTAGGTTGCTGGTGTTCTGAACTTTTCCCTATAATCACACAGATGGTCCATAACACAGGTGATCAGTCAGAACCAACCAACCTGACACTTGCAACTTTCTATGAATTCTGAGGGATTTTTTACAGAAAGAAAAGGGAAAAGCAATGATTAGGTGGCATGCTCAGGCCCATAAACCTAATGGCAGATAGAAGCAAATTTCTCCCACTTGATAAAGAACCTCTAAAAAGAAGCTGAAGCTAAGATCATACTTAATTTTGATATCTAGATGCTTTCCCACTAAGATCAGGAACAAGGTAAGGATGCCTCCTCTCACCACTGCTATTCATCATCATCCTAGATGTCCTCACTAATGGAATAAAACAAGAAATTTTTTCTTCAATTAATTGAAGTTCCTCTAATGCCTCTTTGGACAGGGAACATTTACTGTTTAAGTTAGAATCACCTCGTAAGGTAGAAAAGAGGTGAGACATAGCATAAGTAGGAATGCCAGCTGGGCGCAGTGGCTCAAGCCTGTAATCCCAGCACTTTGGGAGGCCGAGACGGGTGGATCACGAGGTCAGGAGATCCACACCATCCTGGCTAACACCGTGAAACCCCGTCTCTACTAAAAAAATACAAAAAACTAGCCAGGTGAAGTGGCAGGCGCCTGTAGTCCCAGCTACTCGGGAGGCTGAGGCAGGAGAATGGCGTAAACCCGGGAGGCGGAGCTTGCAGTGAGCTGAGATCTGGC
>NW_012117265.1:720383-742589 GCF_000951035.1 Colobus angolensis palliatus
GTATTTTTTAGTAGAGACGGGGTTTCACCGTGTTAGCCAGGATGGTCTCGATCTCCTGACCTCGTGATCCGCCCGTCTCGGCCTCCCAAAGTGCTTGAGCCACCGCGCCCGGCCCCCTGATTTATTCTTAATAACAAACACAGGAGAATTCCAAGGGGGAGAAAGTAGGCTCTATGTGTCCCTTTTGTAATTGTTGCTGCACTAATTCTTTTAAAGCCTCTAGCTTTTCCTGTTTCAGCGGCCATTGCTCCACCCAAACCAGTCTGGGAGTTAACCAAACTAGCAGAATGGGAGCCTGAGGCTCAGCAATGGCCGCTCCTAAAAATGATACCCTAATCCAGTTCAATCTGTTTGCCCTTTTAGTTCTAAAAGTTCTGGTTGGCCATTTTTATTTTTTTTTCCCAGTCCCTTCCCCAGGAGATATCCCATTTTCCTCATCATTTGTTTACTGTTATTATTATACTGATCCATAGGAATAGATATTTTAGTACCCCATTGTTGTCATAAGTCTCTGCCCCATAGATCGACAGGAATAGGTGTAATAATAGGTTGAATTGTCCCTACTTGGACATCCGGCCCTTGGCATGGCAAAATTAAAGAACTTTGAAAAATTCTGAGGCAGCCCCTACTCCAACAACACCAACGGATGCCTTTTGCTTAGGCCAATGCCGGGGCCATTGATTTAAACCAATAACAGAAACTTCAGCTCCAGTATCTACTAACCTTACAAAGTCCTTTCCTTGCATGGTTACTGTACAAATAAGTCTTTTATCAGACACTTGATTAACCCAATATACAGCTTTTCCTGCTGGATTCATACCAAAGCCTCCTTTTTTTTTTTTTTTCTTTTTACTGTGTTTTGTATAAGGCTTCCCAGTTTTGTATAAGGCAACAGTAACAACTGAACAATTCTTTCTCCTGGGGAAGCAGACCATGGAACTGAAGAACTAATAACTAATTGAATCTCTCCAGTATAATTAGAATCAATTATTTATGATTCAGTGAGTATAATTATTGATGATTCAGTGATTCAGAAGAGTACAGTGACACCTCTTAAATTTAAATTAGACCTTCCAAGCAATAGACCAACTGTTCCTGAGGGTAAAGGGCCCTGAACTTCCATGGGGACCTTCTCTGATGGCTCCCCAGGAAGTAAAGAGACAGAAATTGTGCTGCAGAGATCTATGGCAGCACCGCTGTGGCGGGGGACAACTATTGTACGTTTGTAAGGGCACTGACTGTGCCAGACACGCCTCGGTTTGTCTTGGGCCCCTCTTTCCATTTCCCAAAAGAGGTTGCCCATCTTTGCTAAATTTAGAATGACATTGATTTGCCCAGTGACTGCCCTTCTTACATCAGGGGCATACACTGGGACTTTTCTGTTGATTGATGGTAATAGTTTTTGCCTTTTGATTTCTGTTCTACATTCCTTTTTTGTGTGTCCAAATTGCCCACAATTAAAACAAGAGCCTGAGAAATGGGGCATGTTTTTTCCCACCTTTAGTCCAGCCACAGCTTGAGCCAAAAGAGTAGCCTTATGTAAATTTCCCCCAATGCCATCACAAGCCTTAATATACTCAGCCAAATGAGTCTTCCCTCTCATAGGTCTAATGAAAGAAGGATATTTTTTCCCTATAACATTTTTTTTCCATGCCTGTAGGCACACAGTGCGTAACTGAACAACGGCAACATTTTTCATTACTGCTTGATTGTCTAATCAGCCCCAATTAGGGCCCAAGCCCATTAACTGTTCAAAGGAAACAGGCACAGGCGGCTGTGCTTGTGTGTTTTCTCTTGCCTTGAGCGTCATCAGCCCACCAAGTTTTAAACTGCAAGTACTGAGATGGAGTGAGAACAGATTTTGTTAAAAGTATCCCAGTCATATGGTATTAATTTATTATCAAGAGCCACATTTTTTAGTAAAGCTTGTACAAAAGGAGAATTTGGCCCATATTGACTAATGGCTTGCTTGAATTCCTTTAACAACTTAAAAGGAAAGGTGGCCCAACTAGCTATATTCTATCCTCCTCGCTGGATTATAGTAATGGGAAATTGCCATGCTTTTAGGTCTCCTTCAGCTCTAGCCTTCTGAATAGAATTTTGTATAGCACCACCAATTGCTCCAGGCATTTTTTTTTTTTTTTTTGAGACGGAGTCTTGCTCTGTTGCCCAGGCTGGAGTGCAGTGGTGTGATCTCAGCTCGCTGCAAGCTCTGCCTCCCAGGTTCACGCCATTCTCCTGCCTCAGCCTCCCTAGCTGGGACTACAGGTGCCCGCCACCACGCCTGGCTAATTTTTTTTGTATTCGTAGTACAGACAGGGTTTCACCATGTTAGTCAGGATGGTCTTGATCGCCTGACCTTGTGATCCACCTGCCTTGGCCTCTCAATGCTCCAGGTTTTAATGTTGCAGCTACCGGAGCAGTAAGTTTTATAGCTAATACATCTTCTCACCCATTAGGAGGAGGAGGAGGTGGCCATTCACTTAATTCAGCAGGTGGAAAGCTAGTAAAATATATCTTTTTCAGTTTCCCTTTCTTTTCTTCAATTTCCTCTGGTTGTTGTTCCTCATATTCAGAATCTGAAGTTAATTTTTTGCACTTGTCTATCTACCTCTTCCTCATCTGAATTTGCCTCGTCATCTGTTTGAAATGGCTCAAGAGCTGCCTTTATCAATGCCCACACTGACCAAACAGAAACTGGAATTTTGGCTCCTTCTTTATATGCCTTTTTAAAATGTCTGCCAGTTCTTTCCCATTCATCTAGCTCCATTGTCCCTTGTTCTGGGAACCATGGCCAAAACTGCTCTACTGTACTAAAGAGTGTTAATAAATTCTGAGTACTAACTTTCACTACCCCTCTCCATAATAAATGCCTTAAGAAATTTAAATAAGCAGAATGTTTACTTTCATTCTGTCCCATTGTTATCCGGGTTCTTCCAAGTGCCCAGCTTACCTACCGAGCTTCTTTCAGTTGTCCTCAGGTGTCCTCTGACAATGCGTCTTCCGCTTCCGCATGCTCTAGTGTTCCTTCACCGGGGTGTTCATAGCCCCACGTTGGGTGCCTGAAATGTTGGGGTGATCAGACCCAACACCAGGCCATGGGGGGCTACAAACCAGCAGAGTCAAAGGAATGAGAAAAGACAAGTTAAGAGTGAGCATGCATAAGGTGGGTCCAGGGGGCCAACGCTGGTATGGAGGCTGTGAAGGCCTCGAGCTCTGGGAGCCCACACTGTTTATTGGTGATCAAACAAAGAAGCAGGTTGTGAGGACGTGGGGGTAAACAGGTGTGGGCGTGAGGACAGAAAGGTAGCGGTGCATCAAGTGTCTATGACGGTTTAGCATTTTCTTTGATGCACATAGAATGTGCTCTGCTGCTTGAGAAAATACAGAATATGTTTATGAGCCTGGGAGAGCAACCAACAAGTCTGTACACCTTCCAGAGGCTACGAGGGGTTTTATGCCCTGAGCCTTGGATTCCATCTAAGCCATGAGGGGTTTTATGCCCTGGGCTTGGATTTGTGGTGTGGCAGGGCAGCCCTCCACCCTTTGGCACAGAGCTTCATGT
Organism: Colobus angolensis palliatus; assembly: GCF_000951035.1. Classification (NCBI taxonomy): domain Eukaryota; kingdom Metazoa; phylum Chordata; class Mammalia; order Primates; family Cercopithecidae; genus Colobus; species Colobus angolensis. Next base: position 723,949 of record NW_012117265.1, read on the forward strand.
TCCAAAGGCCATGAAGGGTTTTAGACCCTGGATCCCAGACATCTTCCAAGACTCTTTTATATTAGGACAGACAAGTCAGTCCTGCCTCAGCTCTTCTACCAACAAGTAGAAAGCAAAACCAGGCTGAATTCAGCTGATGCCCACCCACAGTGGGAGCATTTAAATCAGCTCTAGTGGCTGGTAAGGTGGGCTTGACCTTCCTGCCCACTCTCTTAAGAAACTTGAGTTTTGGCCGGGTGCAGTAGCACATGCCTGTAATCCCAGCACTTTGGGAGGCCATGGCAGGCAGATCACCTGAGGTCAGGAGTTCAAGAACAGCCTGACCAACATGGAGAAACCTTGTCTCTATGAAAATTACAAAATTAGCTGGGTGTGGTGGTGCATGCCTGTAATCCCAGCTACCTGGGAGGCTGAGCCAGGGGAATAGCTTGAACCCAGGAGGCGGAGGTCGTGGTGAGCTGAGACTGCACCATTGCACTCCAGCCTGGGCAACAGGAGCAAAACTCCATCTCTAAATAAATAAATAAATAATCAGTTCTAGTCAGAGGGGAATCATCCATGCCAGTGGCTGGAACTTGAGTTCCAGTGAGCCTTACCACTGTGGGCTAAAATGCTCTGGAATCCTAAATAAACTTGAAGGCAGTCTAGGCCACAAGGACTGCAACTCTGAGGCAATTCCTAGTACTGAGCTGGTTCAGAGCCAGTGGACTTGGGGGGCATGCAACCTACTAAGACAACAGTTAGGGCAGCTAAGGGAGTGCTCATGCCACCCCTCTCCCAATTCCAGGCAGCACAGTTCACAGCTCCAAAAAAGGCCCCTTCCTTCTGCTTGAGGTGAGGAGAGGGAAGAGTAAAGAGAACTTTATCTTGCACTTTGAATACCAGCTCAGCCACAGGAGGATAGGGCACCAGTCATAGTCATTAGGTCCCCTTTGCAGGCCCTAGCTCCTGGATGACATTTCTAAACACACCCTGGGCTAGAAGGAAACCCACTGTCTTGAAGGAAAGGACTCAGTCCTGGAAGGACCCATCACCTGCTGACTGAAGAGTCCTTGGGCGCTGAATAACCAGCAGCAATACCCTGGTAGTACACCATAGGCCTTGGGTGAAACTCAGAACATTCTCAGCTGTGGTGGCTATGGGGAGAGACTCCTTCTGCTTGAAAAAAGTGGAGGGAAAAGCAAAAGGGACTTTTGCATGTTTGGTACCAGCTTGTCCACAGTGGGGCAGGCACCAAGCAGGCTGTTGGGATCCCTGATTCCAGACCTTGGATCTGGGATGGCATTTCTGGACCTTCCCTGAGCCAGAGTGGAGCCCACTGCACTGAAGGGTGAGTCCCAGGCCACGCAGCTTCACCACAAGCTGACTCAAGAGCCCTTGGTCTCTAAGAGAACATTGACAGTAGCCTGGCAGTACTCCCCATGGACCTGTGGTGGTGGTGGCCATGGGGTGAGGCTTCTCTGCCTGCGGAAAGGGGAGGGAAGAGTGGAAAGGACTGCATCTCATGATTTGAGTGCCAGCTCAGCCACGGTACAACTAGAACACCAGGTAGACTTCTGAGTTATTTTACTGCAGTCACTGGCTCCTGGATAGCACCTCTTGACCCACACAGGGCCTGGGGGAACCTGCCACCCTGAAGGGAAGGAAACAAGCCTGGCTGGTATTGCCACCTACTGGTTGTAGAGCCTCAGGGCCTTGAGCAAACACAGGTAGCCAGGTAGTGATTACAGCAGGCCTTGGTTAAGACCCAGTGCTGTGCTCACTTCAGGTCTGACCCGGCACAGTCTCAGTGATGGTGGCTACTGGGGTGCTTGTGTCACCCCAGCCCCAACTCCAGGTGGCTCAGAACACAGCAAGAGAGAGACACGCTGTTTGGAGTAAAGAGAAGAGAATCGGCCAGGCGCAGTGGCTCACACCTCTAATCCCAGTACTTTGGGAGGCTGAGGCAGATGTATCACCTGAGATCGGGAATTCGAGACCAACCTGACCAACATGGCGAAACCCCATCTCTACTAAAAATACAAAATTAGCTGGGTGTGGTGGTGCATGCCTGTAATCCCAGCTACTCAGGAGGCTGAGTCAGGAGAATCGCTTGAACTCGGGAGGTGGAGGTTGTGGTGAGCCGAGATCGTGCCATTGCACTCCAGCCTGGGCAACAAGAGTGAAACTCCATCTCAAAAAAAAAAAAAAAAAAAAGGAAAAAGAGAACAGAACAAGCATCTCTGCCTGGCAATCCAGAGAATTCTTCTGGATCTTATCAACGATAATCAAGGTAGTACCTCTAAGAGTCTGCAAGAACCACAGTGTTACTGGGCTTGGGATGCCCCCTAATGTAGAGATGCCTTAGATCACAAGACCTAAGTCCTTTCAAATATCTAAAAAGCTTTCCCAAGAAGGATGAGTACAAACAAGCCCAGACTGAGAAGACTACAATAAATACCTAACTCTTCAATGCTCAGACAGGGATAAATGTCCACAAGCATCAGAACCATCCAGGAAAACGTGACCTCACCAAATGAACTAAATAAGACACCAGAGACCAATCCTGGAGAAATGGAGATTTGTGACCTTTCAGGCAGAGAATGCAAAGTAGCTGTTTGAGGAAACTCAAAGAAATTTAAGATAACAGAGAGAAGGAATTCAGAATTCTATCAGATAAATATAATGAAGAGATTTAAATAATTTAAAAGAATCAAGGCCAAGCACAGTCATTGATGCCTTTAATCCCAGCACTTTGGAAAGCCGAGGTGAGTGGATCACCTGAGGTCAGGAGTTCCAGACCAGCCTGGACAACATGGTGAAACACCATCTCTACTAAAATACAAAAATTAGGCATGGTGATGCATATCTGTAATCCCAGCTACTTGGGAGGCTGAGGCATGAGAATTGCTTGAACCTGGGAGGCAGAGGTTGTGGTGAGCTGAGATCATGCCACTGCACTCCAGCCTGGGTGACAGAGTGAGACTTCATCTCAAAAAAAAAAAAAAAAAAAATCAAGCAGAAATTCTGGAGTTCAAAATGCAATTGACATACTGAAGAATGAATCAGAGTCTCTTAATAGCAGAATTGATCAAGCAGAGGAAATAATTACTGAGCCTGAAGACAGACTACTTGAAAATAGTCAGAGGAGGCAAAAGAAAAAAGAATAAAAAACATTGAAGCATGCCTACAGGATCTAGAACATAGCCTCAAAAGGGCAAATCTAAGAGTCATTGGCTTTAAAGAGGTGGTAGAGAAACAGATAGTAGTATAAAGTTCATTCAAAGGGATAATAACAGAGAACTTCCCAAACCTAAAGAAAGATATCAATATCCAACTACAAGAAGGTTATAGAACACCAAGCATATTTAACCTAAAGAAGACTACCTCAAGGCATTTAGTAATCAAACCCCCAAAGGTCAAGGATAAAGAAGGGCTTCTAAAAGCAGCAAGAGAAAAGAAACAAATAACAAACAATGGAGCTCCAATACAACTGGCAGAAGACTTTTCAGTAGAAACCTTACAAACCAGGAGGGCGTGGCATGACATATTTAAAGTGCTGAAAGAAAAAAATCTTTTACCCTTGAATAGCATATTCAGTGAAAATATCCTTCAAGCATGAAGGAAAAATAAAGGCTTTCCCAGACAAACAAAAGTTGAGGTTTAACACCAGTCCTGTTCTACAAGAAATACTAAAGGAAGTACATCAATCACCAAGAAAAGGATGTATAATAAGAAATCATCTGAAGATACAAAACTCACTGGTATTAGTAAGTACGCACACACAAAAATAATATTGTACGACAGGTGTGGTGGCTCACGCCTGTAATCCTAGCACTTTTGGAGGCTGAGGCAGGTGGATCACCTGAGGTCAGGAGTTTGAGAGCAGCTTGGCCAACATGGCAAAACCTTGTCTCTACTAAAAATACAAAAATTAGCCGGGCATGGTGATGTGTGCCTGTAATCCCAGCTACTAGGGGGGCTGAGGCAGGAGGATCACGTGAACCTTGGAGGCGGAGTTTGCAGAGAGCCGAGATCGTGCCACTGCACTCCAGCCTGGGTGACAGTGAGACTCTGTCTCAAAAAAAATAAAAATAAAAATAAATTGTAACACTGTAACTGTGGTGTGTAAATTATTCTTAAGTAGAAAGATTAAATGATGAACCAGTCCAAAATAATAACTACAACTTTTCAAAACACAGACAGTACAAACAATATATAAATAGAAACAAAAGTTAAAAAGCAGGGGTATAGGCTGGGCGCGGTGGCTCAAGCCTGTAATCCCAGCACTTTGGGAGGCCGAGAGGGGCGGATCACGAGGTCAGGAGATTGAGACCATCCTGGCTAACACGGTGAAACCCCGTCTCTACTAAAAAATTCAAAAAAAAAAACTAGCCGGGCGAGGTGGCGGGCGCCTGTAGTCCCAGCTACTCGGGAGGCTGAGGCAGGAGAATGGCTAAACCCGGGAGGCGGAGCTTGCAGTGAGCCAAGATGGTGCCACTGCACTCCAGCCTGGGCAACAAAGTGAGATTCCGTCTCAAAAAAAAAAAAAAAAAATTATGTGTTATAAGATAGTATTTGCAAAACCTCATGGTAACCTCAAGTCAAAAAATATACAACAGATACACAAAAAATAAAAAAATAAGAAGTTAAATCATACCACCAGAGAAAGTCACCTTCACTAAAAAGAAGACAGGATGGAAGGAAAGAAGGGAGAGAAGATGACGAAACAACCAGAAAACAAATAACAAAATTGGCAGGAGTAAGTTCTCACCAATAATAACACTGAATGTAAATGAACTAAACTATCCAATCAAAAGTGATAGAATGGCTAAATGGATTTAAAAGCAAGACCTAATGATCTGTTGCCTACAAGAAACACACTTCACCTATAAAGAAACCCACAGACTGGAAATAAAGGAATGGAAAAACATATTCCATGCCAGCGGAAACCAATAAAGAGCAGGTGTAGCAATACTTAGACAAAATATATTTCAAGACAAAAACTGTAAGAAAAGTCAAAGAAGGTCACTATGCAATTATAAAGGGGTCCATTCAGCAAGATGATGTGACAATTGTGAACATATATGCACCCAACATTGGAGCACTAAGATATAAAAAAAAATTATTAGATAAAAAGAGAGAGGGCTGGGGATGGTGGCTCATGCCCATAATCCCAGCACTTCGGGAAGCTAAGGCAGGTGGATCACCTGAGGCCAGCAGTTCAAGACCAGCCTGGCCAACATCGTGAGGCCCAGTTTCTACTAAAAAATTCAAAAATTAGACGGGTGTGGTGGCACGCACCTGTAATCCTAGCTGCTTGGGAGGCTGAGGCAGGAGAATTGCTTGAACCCAGGAGGCAGAGGTTGCTGTGAGCCTCCCACCATTGCACTCCAGCCTGGGCGACAGAGCAAGACTCCTTTTAGAGAAAAACAAAAAAGTATAATTGTTTTGTCAGCCGTGTCCAGTAGGAAGAAGCAGGAGGTCCTATTGAGTACAGGCAGAAAATTCCGCTGAAGTGCAAATATCCCCCTGGAGGATTCAGATCACAGTGCAGGGATGAAGCCCGCCCTGCCAAGGGCTGTGTCAGGAACTTGTTCATCCGGCTCTACTCAGCTGTGCAAAATCGCTTCTTCTGTCACTCAATCCACAGGGGGCGGGACCTAACGCTCTAGCCAATCAGGGCCATGGGGCAGGTTCGTGGGAACTGTCAATCAGGCGCGCTTCCCAGAGGAGTGTGTGTGGTTGAAAAAGCCCGCGGCGTCTTCTGCGCTCACCTGTGCTCGGCTTCCGGCTCTGTTGCTGAGAGACGACCTGGAAGTTCTGTGGCAACCTTTGTCGCGCTGGAACCCGCATTGGCAACGGGAGCCGTTGGGAGGACCTGGGACACCGCGGAAGTCGGGAAATGGTGCGTGTCCGGGGCCGGCGTCCCGAGGCGGGGGAGGGGCTGGGTGGAACCGGCTGTATTCGGCTGTGGCTGGACTGGGCCTCCCCGCGGGCGACTCCGGGATCTGCGGACCCGGGCCCCCCTGGAGTAGTTCGGCCCTCTTAGGCCGCAGAGTGGGGCTGGGCCTGCAGCCGGGACTCCGGGCGTCCTGTCCCCTTCCTGCGCGGCGACTGCGGCCTTCGCGCCCTCTCTGGGCAACTCGGAGGCCGCAGCTCCGCGTCTCCACAGATTGTGCGGCTGTAACCAACAGAGGTTTGCGGCCCGAGTCACTGCACCGAGACGCTGAGGGCTGCAGCAGAAACAGTTAAATAGCCGGAGAGGGGAGGACACCCCCAGATCCGCCTTCCTGAGGGATTTGGGGTCTGGTCAGGGGCGGCTGGGATGTAGGGTCGCTGATTGGTGGGGACGTGACGGGCGAATCCTGGGACAGGAGGTGAAGAAAACGTATTCTTCTGCTGAGTGGCCTCCCTCGTGGGGTCTTCAGCCTGCTTGGCGCCAGCCTTTCCACTGGAATTCAGGATCTGAGATAGAATTCCGGCGACTCTTGAGTAACTCTCAGAGATCTTATCCCCAGGCACAGTGGGGAAGCCGGCGGTCGGCGTCTGCTGTGACCTGACTCTCAGGGAGGCGGCCCCGTGAGGCAGCGGGGCTGAGGGCACCTGGTTAATATCTAACTGCAATCTCGCCTCCAGCCTGGCTCGCAGTTCCTGTGAGCCCGGTGAGGAGGCTGCACGGTGACGACGAGTCACCAGGCTGAATCCAGACTCGTGTGTGGGGTTTGTGTGTGGGAGGAGCTGTGTTATCTTTGGTCCTCAGTCCCTTCTTTCTTTCCAAGGGCGACCGTTTCCCCTCTGAGTCTTCCGAAGATGTGGGCAGCAGGGTCTCAAGTCCACCACTGTGTTCTCTCATCCTAACTCCTCCTAAGGCTGGCAGCAAATCTCTTGGTTTCCAGAGACTTCCCTAGGCTTACTTTCTCTCTTTAATTCACAGTAACAGTATGAACTCTTTGGCTCCCAGGCGATATTTCACTAGTTTGTTATCTTGTTTTCAGTTAGCAATGTATGGCTTTTTCTTGAAAGAATTGTTTTGGGTTCCTGAACACGGTGGGTCATTCCTGTGATTCCAGCACTTTGGGAGACTAAGGCAGAGGTATTGCTTGATCCCAGTAGTTCCAGACCAGCCTGGGGAACGTGGCAAGACCTTATCTCTAGTATAGATGATAATAATAAAATTAGCTACAGAGTCCCTAGGTGGCATAGAGTATCACATTGTGAGGGAGCTGAGCGTCTAGCTCACATCTCTTTCTCTTCTCAGAAGGACATGAGATAGCTCATTTATTCATTTACACATTATGGATTAATCTATTCATGAGGTCCAAACCCTCAGGACTAAATCGCCTCTTAAAGCCCCACCTTTTTTTCTTTTTTCTTTTATTTTTATTTGTTACTGCCACTTTGGAGATTAACATTCAGTGTGCATTTCACACCTAGCAGTGACTGATCAGGTGCACTCCTTCTGCTGAGTATGTAACAAAATGCCAGACTCTCAGAAGGAAGATGGGAGTTAAGGAAATACTATATTTTTTTGCATAAACAATTTAGCCACACTCCACCCCTGTTATTAGTTACGCTTATGGGGCCCTCCCCTAAATACATTGTCTAGACACCATGAAAGGCCCAACTTTGTGAACAAGCATTTGTAAGGACATGCACTCTCAGCACTGCTAATGGTAACTCTCTTTTGCACAATAAATAGTAGGACTTTATCGTGCCAAGGACTGCAGATCCACTGTGGAAAAAGACATTGGGGTGACACAGGCTATGTGATTCACTCACTTAGTTCACCAAGTGGCATGTTTCTGTTCGACTGTTAATTTACCAAACATGTTTAACTCTGGCTTCAGAGTTGCTGTGTAGGAGAAAGTGAATGTAGACAGAATAAGAGTGGGTTTACCATGTCATTGAATAAAATGGTTGGAAACCGCAGCATTATGCGAAATGTATGAAGTGAGTATAGATTCTCAGTACTGTGATTTTCACCCTTCCTCTTCTGTACATGTGGGATGGATCAGGCCTCAGTGGCTTTAGGGGATGTGGCTGTGAACTTCACCCGAGAAGAGTGGGCTTTGCTGGGTCCTTGTCAGAAGAATCTCTACAAAGATGTGATGCAGGAAACCATCAGGAACCTGGATTGTGTAGGTAAGGATGACATCACATTTCCACTTATTTAATTGGAGACATTTGTTTCTTGGTCATTCACACTGTTCAAAGATTTGGAATATGGAAAGGGGACATGGTTTTCCCTGGAAAAAAAACCCAGAGTTTAGGGGTGCCAGCTCCTGTAGCAGTTGTACATCTTCGTATAATTTTATGTCCACAACATCTTAGCCTACTGTTGATGGGCAGCATTATCAGTCACATAAGCAATGATTAATACATATATTTTATGTCATATTATTACATCCTATATTCTCACAGTAAAGTTATCTAGAAACAAAATGTTAAAAAGATAATCATAAGGAAGAGAAATGTATTTACTGTTCATTAAGTAGAAGTGCATCATCAGAAAGGTTTTCATACTCATTGTCTTCACATTGGGTAGGCTGAGTAAGAGGAGGGGCTGGTCTTATGTCTTGGGTAGCAGAGACTGAAGAACATTCATACATATATGTGTATACAAATGGACTTATGCGGTTCAAACCTCTGTTTTTCAAGAGTCAGCTGTACTTCAGTGAATGGATTTTCTACGAGTGCAGTGTACATCAAAATCTTACTATGTCTACGATTTTGTACAAATTTATAATGATTTTTCTGGGTCTACCTTTTAGGAATGAAATGGAAAGATCAGAACATTGAAGATCAATACAAATATTCCAGGAAAAATCTAAGGTAATTTACACATAAGAAAAAGATATGTCCCTGGAGCTGTTTTGAGAATGACATGAAATTTTAAAAACAAGCAAAGAAAATGAACAAGCTTAGCTTAAATTTATTTATTCTTAGAAAATGTTCTCCAAAAACACATGCTTAAATGTTCCATAGCTGTTCAGTGTTTGTAAAATAGTTCCCATGGTAACAATATTATGAATCCACATATGAATATCATTGTCTTAAGAACACCTGTGGTCCAGTTATGTTGCACAACATTCCATCCATTCATGTTCAAGCAGGACACAAAGCCTACACTTTGCATGGTAGTGTTAAAAATGTACATCCGATACCTATTAATACCTATAAATGATTTATAAACAGACCTTTAGTGATGTATTTCCCATTTTTTTACAGATGTCATATGTTAGAGAGATTTGGTGAAAGTAAAGATGGAAATAAATGGGGAGAAACGTCTAGCCAGATTCAAGATAGTATTGTGACGAAGAACACTCTTACTGGAGTAGGTCCATGTGAAAGCAATATGAGTGGAGAAATCGTCCTGGGTCATTCATCCCTTAATTGGTACATCAGAGTTGGTGCTGGGCACAAACCACATGAGTATCATGAATGTGGAGAGAAGCCAGATACGCATAAACAATATGGGAAAGCCTTCAGTTACCACAACTCATTTCAAACACCTGAAGGGCTTCACACTGGAAAGAAACCATATGATTGTAAAGAATGTGGGAAGTCCTTCAGTTCTTTGGGAAACCTTCAAAGGCACATGGCAGTGCAGCGTGGAGATGGACCTTATAAATGTAAGTTGTGTGGGAAAGCCTTTTTTTGGCCCAGTTTATTACATATGCATGAAAGAACGCACACTGGAGAGAAACCATATGAATGTAAGCAGTGTTCTAAAGCCTTTTCTTTTTACAGTTCCTATCTAAGACATGAAAGAACACATACTGGGGAGAAACCGTATGAATGTAAGCAGTGTTCTAAAGCCTTCCCTGATTACAGTTCTTGTCTAAGACATGAAAGAACTCACACTGGAGAGAAACCCTATACATGTAAACAATATGGGAAAGCCTTCAGTGCTTACACTTCCCTTCGAAGGCATGAAACAACTCACACTGAAGAGAAACCCTATGCATGTCAGCGATGTGGGAAAGCATTTCATCATCTGGGAAGCTTTCAAAGACACATGGTAACGCACACGAGAGATGGACCTCATAAATGTAAGATGTGTGGAAAAGGCTTTGATTGTCCTAGTTCACTGCAGAGTCATGAAAGAACTCACACTGGAGAGAAACTGTATGAATGCAAGCAGTGTGGGAAAGCGTTATCTCATAGCTCAAGCTTTTGAAGACACATGACAATGCACACTGGAGATGGACCTCACAAATGCAAGATATGTGGGAAAGCCTTTGTTTATCCCAGCGTATTTCAAAGACATGAAGGGACTCACACTACAGAGAAACCCTATAAATGTAAACAATGTGGCAAAGCCTACCGTATTTCCAGTTCCCTTCAAAGACATGAAACAACTCATACTGGAGAGAAACCCTATAAATGTAAATGCGGGAAAGCCTTTGTTGATTTCTATTCCTTTCAAAATCACAAAACAACTCATGCTGGAGAGAAGCTATATGAGTGTAAAGAATGTGGGAAGGCATTCAGTTGTTTCCAATACCTTTCTCAACATAAAAAAACTCACACAGGAGAGAAACCTTATGAGTGTAAAACATGTAGGAAAGCCTTCAGTCATTTTGGTAACTTAAAAGTACATGAAAGAATTCACTCTGGAGAGAAGCCCTATGAATGTAAGGAATGTGGGAAAGCATTCGCTTGGCTCACTTGCTTTCTACGACATGAAAGAATTCACATGAGAGAGAAATCCTATGAATGTCAACAATGTGGTAAAGCCTTCACTCATTCCCGTTTCCTTCAAGGACATGAAAAAACTCACACTGGAGAGAACCTGTATGAATGTAAGGAATGTGGGAAAGCATTTGCTTCTCTCAATTCCTTGCATAGACATAAAAAGACTCACTAGCATTCTCTCTAAATGTATGGAATGTAGGAAAGCATTTATTAATTTTATGTCATTTCAGAAACTTATAAAAAACACATTGGAGATAAACCCTGTGAATGTAAGCACTTGGTAAAGCCTTAAGTAGTTTCAGTTTCTTTCCAATACAGTCATCCCTTGATACATGCTGGGTATTGGTTCCGGCACTCCGTGAGCCATGTCAACTCCCTTTTATAAAATGACATATTTGTATGTAACCTACCCACATCCTCTTGTATACTCTCAATTATGTCTAGATTACTTAAAATACCTCATGCATTGTAAAAGCTGTGCAAATACTTGTTCTATTGTATTGTTTAGGGAATCATAAGGAAAAGAGTCTGTTTTCAGTATAGATGCAGTAATTGTGAGCCTATCAACATAGTATATGTCAGCCAGAACATTACAGTTTCTTTGTTTCAACCCTCACATATTGCTTTTGTTTAATATGTTAACACTCACCAAAACCCTGGGTCTTCTCTCTTGATAACCCAAGTATAGTGATTATAACAATGATGATTATTCTGTGGCACCTAATGTTTTGATGTGCTGAGATGACTAGATGTATGGCATTATGGGTAAGTAGTGAGACATCAGGTTAACTTGAATCTTGACAGGCCATCAGGACTATCATCTGCGTTGGAAGAACCAACTATGATTATAGATGTGGACTCATTTGAGGAGGCTATGTAATACTAATGTTAGGATCTGTTTGGCTTGAGGGCTGAAGATCTGTAACCATTGAATGTTCCGTCTTCTTTGCAGATTCTTAGTTATAGGAAGCTAGTTCTTCTTTTCCTTTGCTTTGTATATTTAAAAAAACCTTGCAGTATTTATAGGCATGTTATTTCTTGGGTGGAGTGAAAGCTTTGTTCCATTGTAGGATCTTTGAGGATCATCCCCTTTTTCACCTTTGCCTACTGAAAAACTGTGGCAAACTTTTCAAGTGTCCAAATCAATGGCTCTGTGTTTTCTATATTTTCTAGATCATCATCATCTGTAGTGGATTTCAGCAGACTTTGTAGTTCCTAGTTGGTAAGAGTTTCTCTTTGCTCTTCTGTGTGTTCCTTAACATCATCCTCAGTCATTTCAGACAGCGTTCCCCACCAACTTTTTTTTGCAACATTTTGTGTATTCTTAATGACTGCGTTAATAGTGGGGAAGCCCCTGAAATCACTGACTCTCTTACCCCATGATGGCTTATAACATGCATTGACTGTCCTAGGCTTTAGGGCATCTATAGCCTTTCCAGTAAGCACAATTGTATCTGTAATTGTGAAGCTCTTCAATAAAACCACTGTGGTACATTCAAGGTTAGCATCAAGACTCCATGAATTCACCCAAGGTCAGGTGGATGTAAGTCACTTTAATGCACTTGATGATGCATTGATCTACTGATGCAGCAGTGATGTAATTTTAGGAGGCAGAAATATCATTTGCATGTTCTTTTAGGCAAAACAAAGAGATTGGAGAGATGGCCCAGAGTGTTGTCAATTCTGAAGAAGACCTTGAGTGGCAGTCCCTTCTCTTTTGAGGTATTCCATCACATCAGGAGTGAAGCACTGGTAGAAGAAAGCCTTCTTATGTTCTTGCCAGGACACAGGCCAGCAAGTTTTGCTTTTGTCCTAAAGAACCTGGTGATCACTCAGTAGACGAAGCCTCACTTGTTCTCATGAACTTACGCATGGCCTGACAGCACCAGAATAAGGTGATCTTTCCAGGCCTCAAACCCCAGTACCTACACTGATGGAGGAAGGTACCATTGGGCATCTTCTAGAACATGCCTGATTCATGACAATACAAGATTTACTCTGGAAGGTAGTCTTTCTTTTTTCGGTTTTATGAGCTCTTCTAGGAATGCTGTTGTTCCCTGGCATCAGCCAATGCCAATTCTCCTGTGGTCTTCAAGTTCTTGGGCTGCAGTGTGTTGCATAGTTAGCCTAGCCAGAACTTACTGGCTTTAGACTCCTTCCTCTTGCTCTCCTCAGCCCCCTCATAGTGATGCTCATAGAGACCGAGTGTTTTTTTTCTTTTCGTTTTTTGTTTTGTTTTGAGATGGAGTCTCGCTCTGTCACCCACGCTGGAGTGCAGTGGCACAGTCTCCACTCACTGCAAGCTCAGTCGCCTCCTGGGTTCACGCCATTCTCCTGCCTCCGCCTCCCGAGTAGCTGGGAGTACTACAGGCGTCTGCCACCATACCCAGCTAATTTTTTTGTATTTTTAGTAGAGATGGGGTTTCACTGTGTTAGCCAGGATGGTCTCAATCTCCTGACTTGGTGATCCGTCTGCCTGGGCCTCCCAAAATGTTGGGATTACAGGCATGAACCACCGTGCTCGGCCTCTTTTTTTTTTTTTTTTTGAGAGGGAGTGTTGCTCTGTCGCCCAGGCTGGAGTACAGTGGCGTGATCTTGGCTCACTGCAACCCCCGCCTCCTGGGTTCAAGTGATTCTCCTGCCTCAGCCTTCTGAGTAGCTGGGATTACAGGTGCGCGCCACCACGCCCAGCTAATTTTTGTATTTTGAGTAGAGACTGGGTTTTACCATGTTGGTCAGGCTGGTCTCGAACTCCTGACCTCGTGATCCACCCACCTTGGCCTCCCAAAGTGCTGGGATTACATGCGTGAGCCACTGCACTTGACCTGGCTAAGTGTTTTTCAAGTATGATGTTACCATCAGCAGGGATGTGGTTCTGTGATGTGTCCTCTAGTCACACACTTAATTTCTTTTAGATAAAGCTTTCTTAGTCTTTATCCTTAGTTTATCATGAACCAGAGGGATCATTTTTGCCACTGCAGGGGCAGCTCTAACACTTTGAGGAACTTCGGCTTCTCTCTGCTTTAGTGTGTGATTTCTTGGTTCTTACCTTATGATGAACTTTCCAAGGTGACATGCCAAAACATCTTAGGTTTGTGTTTTATTTTTTTTTTTAGTTGGAGTCTTGCTGTGTTGCCCAGGCTGGCGGGATCTCGGCTCACTGCAAGCTCTGCCTTCTGTGTTCACGCCATTCTCCTGCCTCAGCCTCCCAAGTAACCGGGACTACAGGCACCCAGCCGCACGCCCGGCTAAGTTTTTTGTATTTTTAGTAGAAACGGTGTTGTACTGTGTTAGCCAGGATGGTCTCAATCTCCTGGCCTCATATTCCATCCGCCTCGGCCTCCCCAAGTGCTGGGATTACAGGCATGAGCCACCGCTCCTGGCCTGTATTTTCTTATTGAGAGATAGCACTTTTTGTTCCCTGGCAGCCTTTTAAGGATAGGTTTGACCACCTGATTCCTTCTTAGGATCCATTTTTGAACTTTAAAAAATTTTTTTATATATGACATCTCAAGGGTCTCTGAATGAACGAAACAGTCTTCAAAAGCCAGAACAGTGGCCAGATGTGGTGGCTCACGCCTATAATCCCAGCACTTTGGGAGGCTGAGGCAGGCGGATTGCGAGGTCAGGAGTTTGAGACTAGTCTGACCAACATGGTGAAATCCCATCTCTACTAAAAATACAAAAATTAGCTGGGTGTGGTGGTGCGCACCTGTAATCCCAGCTACTCAGGAGGCTGAGGCAGGGGAATCACTTGAACCTGAGAGGTGGAGGTTGCAGTGAGCTGAGATCATGCCAGTGCACTCCAGCCTGGGCAAAGAGCGAGACTGTCTCAAAAAAAAAAAGCCAGAACAAAGTTGGCGAACTCACACTTCCTGATTTCAAAACTTATTACAAATCCATACTAATAAAAACAGTTTAGTACTGGCATAATAACACAGAAATAGGCAATGCAACAATTAGAGATGATTGACTTGTAATTCTGTTCTTGGGCTGCAAATTCAAGAAATGGATGGAAAGGGATCATGACCTGCACAAGAAATAATTTTCTGATTTTATTTTATTTTATTATTATTATTTTTTGAGACGGAGTCTTGCTGTGTCACCCAGGCTGGAGTGCAGTGGCCGGATCTTGCTCACTGCAAGCTCCGCCTCCCGAGTTTACACGGTTCTCCTGCCTCAGCCTCCTGAGTAGCTGGGACTACAGGCGCCCACCACCTCGCCTGGCTAGTTTTTTGTATATTTTAGTAGAGACGGGGTTTCACCGGGTTAGCCAGGATGGTCTTGATCTCCTGACCTCGTGATCCGCCCGTCTCGGCTTCCCAAAGTGCTAGGATTACAGGCTTGAGCCACCGCGTTCGGCCAATTTTCTGATTTTAAAAGCAGAGTCAATGTTGAAAAAGAGATATGTGGCTGGGCGCGGTGGCTCATGCCTGTAATCCCAGCACTCTGGGAGGCCAAGGTGGGCGGATCACGAGGTCAGGAGATCGAGACCAGCCTGACCAACATAGAGAAACCCCATCTCTACTAAAAATACAAAAATTAGCCAGGCATGGTGGCACATGCCTGTAATCCCAGCTACTAGGGAGGCTGAGGCAGGAGAATCACTTGAATCCGGAGGCAGAGGTTGCAGTGAGCTGAGATCACACTATTGCACTCCAGCCTGGGCAAAAAGAGCAAGACTTTGTCTCAAAAAAAAAAAAAAAAAAAAAGAAAAAGAAAAAGAAAAAAGAAAAGAAAAAAAGAAATAAGTGATATAACATGGAAATTTCCAAGTTGGATGAATGCAGGAAACCTTGGGGCCATAATGTACGGGATGATCTATTTTTTGTTATACTTGTTTTGGGTTTTTGTAGTGATTATTCAAGTGTTTATCATGTAAATGATAATATCACAATCAGGGACAGTTTTCCAGTGATTTATGGATAAATTCCATATTCATCCACCTGGTGCGGTGGCTCACGCCTGTAATCCCAGCACTTTGTAGGCTGAGGTTGGGTGGATCACCTGAGGTCATGAGTTCGAGACCAGCCTGACCAACATGGTAAAACCCCGTCTCTACTAAAAATATAAAAATTAGCCGGGCGTGGTGGCACATGCCTGTAATCCCAGCTGCTAGGGAGGCTGAGGCAGGAGAATTGCTTGAACCCAGGAGGCAGAGGTTGTGGTGAGCTGAGATCGCACCACTGCACTCCAGCCTGGGCAACAAGAGTGAAACTCCATCTCAAAAAGAAAAAAAACAAAAACAAAAACAAAAAAACTTATTTATCCTGTATAGCTTTGGTATATTTTTGCCTTTCTGGGGTGTTTCATTTCATGTGTAATAACTTTTAGGGTTGCACATCCAACAGTACTTTCTTATAATTATTGCTTTCCCATTAGTAGTCATTTAGTTAGCTCAGGTTTTTATAGTGTTATTTGTAAATATAAAACATGCGTTACATTTTCATGTGTTCTAGGCCCAAGAATTCACCAACTAGTTATTATTTTACACAGTTGCTTTGTAAATCCGTAAGAAGAAAGGTAAGGAAATACACATTTAGTCTGGATTTTATATTCATATAATGATCTTTAATGGTGTTCTCTGTCTTTTCTTGTGGATTTTGCCATAGTTTGGTTTCAGACATCGTTTGGTTTCATCTTGTAGGTCTGGTGTGGTAGGAACAAATTGTTTCAATATGTATGTTTTTATTCTTGAAAAACTATTTGTTTTGTCTTTCATTTTAAACCTGAGCTTTGCTTGATGTAGGATTCGTGGTTAAGGTATGTTTCAGAGCACAGCATGATGAGAAACTATTGTGTGACAGGCTGAAAGGAGGATCATAAGCTAACAAAAGCAAACATAGCCAGGCACAGTGGCTCCTGCCTGTAATCCCAGCACCTTGGAAGGCCAGAGCAAGATGAAGACTTGAGCCCAGGAATTCAAGACCAGCCTGGGCAACATAGTGACACCCTGTCTCTGCCAAAAATTTTAAAATTAACTAGGCATGGTGTTTTTAACCTGTAATCCCAAATACCCAGGTGGCTGAGGCAAGAGGATTACTTGAGCCCAGGAGGTTGAGGCTATGGTGAGCCATGATTGCACCACTTTACTCTAACCTGGGCAACAGAGTGAGACCCTATCTCAAAAAATAATAAATAAATAAATAAGTAAATAAGTACTATTTAATTCCTCTCACCATTACAGTAATCTATATAACTCATTGTCAAAAATCAATGAACAATATAGAAACTAGGATGGAAAAAAATTGTTGTGATTAGAGACGATAGCCATATTTGGTTGGGAGACTAAAGACAAAACATTTAAAAGTATTAGAAAACTGTTAAAACTTGGGAAGGAGTGAATTTCCTACTTATGGAGTAAACATGTACTACATTTACAATAACATGTATGCTATTGAAATAAAATCACATTTCTTGCAAAAATATATACATTTCTGAGGAATAGGGCCAATGTCTTTTTTTCTTTTTTTTGAAGGTTTTTAAAAGATGTTTATTTTGTATACAAAGAACTATCCTGGTTTTTCATTGGGTAGATGCCTTGGATAATCCTTTGAAGGAAGGTCATTTAGTCCAACTTAATGAAGCCTATATCCTTTGCATAGTTACAGAAACACTGGCGGCACATATTGAGGCCGTATTTCCAGATCAGACCATGCTGATTTGAACAGATGCGACAAGAGTGAGAACCACTGGCTCCAGTACAGCTGGTGACCCATCTTGCTCTCAGGTAAAAGCCTTTCTTTTGTTTTTAAAGACAGAGTCTTCCTCTGTCGCCCAGGCTGGAGGGTAATTGGGGCATCACGGATCTCTGCAACCTCCGCCTCCCGGGCTCAAGCGATCCAAGCGATTCTCTCACTTCAGCCTCCCACGTAGCTGGGACTATAGATGTGCACCACCACGCCTGGCTAATTTTTGTTTTTTTTGGTAAAGACAGGGTTTTGCCATGTTACCAAGGCCGCTCTCCAACTCCTTAACTCAAGCAATCCACCCACCGTGGCCTCCCAAAGTGCTCGGATTACAGGCGTGAGACACTGCGTCCAGCCTAGGGCTAATTTCATGTGCAGCATCTGTCTATGTTTCCTGATGAAATGATGTAAGGGTAATTGACGTGTCACCTCCATGGATATATATATTAATACAACTTTGGTAGATTGACGATTCCTTGTCAGAACTCACACTGGCTAGATATGCTATAAATGTAATTTAGAAAACTCAGATCCGGCCGGGCCTGGTGGCTGACATCTACTGTAATCCCAGCACTTTGGGGGGCCAAGGTGGGCAGATCACGAGGTCAGGAGATCAAGACCATCCTGGCTAACGTGGTGAAACCCTGTCTGTACTAAAAATACAAAAATTAGCTGGGCATGGTGCGGGCGCCTGAGGCAGGAGAATTGCCTGAACCCCAGAGGCAGAGGTTGCAGTGAGTCGAGATCGCGCCACCACACTCTAGCCTGGGCGACAGAGCAAGGCTCCGTCTCTAAAAAAAAATAAAGAAAGAAAACTGAGATCCAAATTCACTCATGCAAAATGTGCCAGAAAATTTAGAACATCAAGGAATTGTCATAAAATGTAAAACTCTATTGTCTTTATCAGTGCCTCCGGCTTAAAGTGGATCTGGACTATGGATTCCTATATCTTACTTTCAGAAAATATCACATTGAGGTGAGAGAATTCTGTAAATAAGTTCTCTTGACACATAAATTAATGAGTTGAATAGGTAGTATTTTTTGATGAAATCAGTTAATAAAAATTTGCCTTTTATGTTTCTCTGGATGATTGCATTGATTGAAGTATATTTCATTTTTCTCTGTTTTTTTCCTTTCTTCTTTTTTTTTTTTTTGAGATGGAGTCTTGCTCTTGTCACCTAGGCTGGGGTGCAATGGTGCTATCTGGGCTCACTGCAACCTCCACCTCCCAGGTTCAAGCGATTCTCCTGCCTCAGCCTCCCAAGTAGCTGG